>NC_092362.1:19506083-20106083 GCF_030848805.1 Temnothorax longispinosus | reverse complement strand
GCAAGTTTGCCACGGCTAAGGCGGGTGGATAGGAGGTCGAGGGGAGCAATTTTCGCCGGCCCCTTCGCCGCCCGGCCCCTTCTCGTCTCCTAGAATAATCGATCGTATAATTATCGTGATGTACCTGCTAATGCCGCGAAAATCAGCCCCTCGCAGCGTCCGCCGAGCAGACGGCGGGTTAAGCGTCGGTAGTAGGAGCACATAGTAATTATATCACCGCCTAATGGATATAGTTAATTGCTAATTATGAGGCCTGCCGAATGATCGATAGTACCGTGAGGCATCGCGTACCCCTGATCGTTCGTTGGAAACGACAGGATGGCGGCGAGGGATTGCCAAGAGTGTCATTCTCGCCAATGCCGAACGACCCCTTGACTCCGCTCCCTCCCGGAATCTGTCAAAATCGTTGATTAAAGATCGCGAGCAGTTGCTAGTTCGCAGATTCCCAGTCGGCGCAATATTCCAATCGTCGAGATGACATTGGTGTAATTGTTATTTGCAATTTTTAACAGTGTAAAAATTTAAGATATAAAAATAATATGAAAATAAGCCTTGCCAAGTTACGCAACATAAATTAGTGCTGGTCCTCTCCGCCTTCGTATATAAGAGTGAGAGAGGGGACGAGCCTTTTGGCAGAATAAATATAATTACGGAATAAACGTATAATCGGCGTCCATGGTATTTCCAAGTATCAACGCTCTCTCAAAGACCAATTATCCTTTACCAGAAGCAATCGTAATCTTTTTTACGCCGAATAGAAAATGAGAGAGCCAAAGGCACGAGCGTTCTTAAGTTCGCGGCACGCAAGCTAGTAGTACCCTTGGCGGCAGGTACTGACTCCAACCGAATAGCGCTAGTGACACGAAATCGCGCGCGCACACATTCACAGAACCACTCCTCTCTCTCTCTCTCCCTCTCTCTCTATCTCCCTTCCTCTATCGCGTTTCCTTGAAAGGTCCCTCCATTGGATATGCCGTAATTAGGTATCGTGCAGGCGAGAAATTAAAAGTGAAACACATTGCTGCGCGTAAAGGTGTGCTGCGCGCCTGTCTTTAAGGCCTGTGTCGCGTTTCGCGGAATCGCGTGTGCGGACTGCAAAGTAAGCCGCCCGCGACACCGACTAGGTGCAAACGTCAAAGAGCGGAATAATGTTAGCCCGTTCTAAGAGGGACTTTATTAGATCGGTCCGCAGTCACGCCGTTCACGTAAAATCTCTCGGCGTAAAGTGTCACGCGCGCGCCTATATTAGCGCCGCTTTTGCCGGCAAGTGCAGAAATCCGCTGGAAAAGGGTCTAGAGGGCCGTGTCACAGACCGGGGCGAGGGGGGAGGAGGGGGAGGTGAGCGGGAGACGAGCGCGAGCCTCGTGGAAGGCGTTAGGGGCGACGAAATTTCTAGAGGTTGCCAAAAATCAAAGAGATGAAAATTAACTCGGCTGAGGGGCATAGAGGGCGGGAGAGAAAGGGAGAGAGAGGGATAACTGACTGAGAGATTAGCTAACGAGATTTCGAGATCCTCGAGAAGGTTGCACCGCAACCTAAAGACAGTTATATAAGCGGTGAGTGTCAAATGCTGCCTGATGATATAATTAAAGTGTACTTAATCTTACGTACGACGCTTCGTGTCGTAGCCACTCAAAATTTGCTGGTTCGTGAACAATGGGATTAATGAGATTCACGTTTCACTCGCGATCAAGCGGGAGAACTGATGCCGAAAGAGCAGTAAGAAACGAATCGATCAACCGACATCATGTGATGACAGTGACATTCAAATCTCTATACTGCACAAAATTAACAATATTACTGATAATCACTGATTCATATGACAAGAAACATATATGTATATGAATATTTATCCGAGTATATATGATGAATTCTGTAATATCATTCGCGCACAATTTTATATGAAACAAATTTCTATAATAAATATAAAAATATGTAACGAATATTTTATAAAAGAAAAGAAATTATACATAAAATGCTAAGTTTTAACTTGAGAAATATCTCTCTCTCTCTCTCTCTCTCTCTCTCTCTCTCTCTCTCTCTCTCGAAGCATGATAAAATTTAACACAATCGAAACTCGATGTCTCCGCAAAATCGATTTGTCATTGTCGGCGTCCCATTACGATCTCGATTGGAGAACAGGAAAAAAATCCTGCAGTCGATTAACCCTTTTCCGTGTGACCTATATCGAATAGCGCCTACTTATGCGCATATTCTTGGTTATTACTGGCGCGACGCAGCGAGAATAATCGTCTTAGCAGAAAGCCACGAGCGTTGTAGTATCGTTGGAACATCTAGAATTATACTCATTAACACCGAGGCATCTGCTAATGATCTTACTTGGCTCCGGATTGTGTAACTCAAGGACTGCGCGGAAATCGGTCGCCGCGAATAATAATCCTTCTTGGAATAAAATTATTTTTTCCACGAATTATATGCGATTAAGTTTGTGCTAATGTATTACGCCGAACAACGCGGTGATTATTTTTGTATTAACATTTTACGTCACAAGTACGCATAATCAGGGCTCGAATATTATTTATTAATATTATTGAAAATCCCTGGATAATTTCTATACAGAAAAGTTATAATAATAATAGTGTGTAGATTTAAAAAATTCGATATTTAATTCGTTAACTAAATTCAGATTTAATATTGTAAAATATTCTATTTTTATATTGTGCGTTGCATATGTATACGCATCTCGTCTTTTGAATATAATTTTGTACCTATACAAAGAGAATTCACCAATTCCATATTATTCCGCTCGCAATAAATTATTATGCATAGAAAAGAAATATTTTTTGGTCAATTTGAGATCTTGTTTCGATAAAATTCTTTCACGCAAGATTAATAATTGATTAATAATTGAATGACGAAAATATCATTAAACAACAATAAGGTAGATACAAATAAAATTAAAATGAAGGCAATAGGGTGCAGATGTAACGACGGTCCGACGTTGATTTAAACTCGCAATTTAAACGAAGGAAGACGCTTTTACGAGAAACATCAAGTACTGCGGCGATCTCTGTGGATTAACGCACTCTCATGCATCTCTATTGTGCCGCTTGGCGGCTTTGGGTCGTCATCACTACGCATTGGAGTCCGTCCACGAGATTGACCGGATTTACCAGAGCAATAATAATTTATTCCTCCGCCTCGCTCCTCCACCTCTCGCTGCATTGACAAACGGCAAGTGGATCTCTTAACATGTGTCGAGTGGTCGGTCGCGCTGATGACTTCTAGGAAGCTTCTTTACGGCGGTTGGCTTGGTGCCGTCGAGGAAAACGTCGACCCATAATTACCGCGACGACCGTGATGGCTCGGTGTGCGACGAGACTCGCGCATACAAATAATTATTATCTGCCATCGAGAGCGGAGAATTCCATTTTTCGCCAGCGTTTTGCTTCGATCCTTCATTGAATCATCTCTATCCGAATACGCAAACACGCGAAACCGTTTCGTGAGGAGTGCGAAAAACTCGGCCGAAGAAGGAAAGGCCGAAGCGCGCGAAAGGCAGCGACGACGGCTGAGGCTAGCGCGAAGCGCGGTCAGACGGAAGAAGAAAAAAAGAGGAACAACGACTGGCTCGACACTTCGTGCAGGACCGAGGCCACGGTCGGTTTAATTAAGTTGCGCGAGCTGGCAGAAGTTTCGTCGGGTTTGTTTCGAGGTGTGGGAGAAGGAGGGAGAGACCGGGACTGTGTTGTACAGCGACACAAATAAATTTTCCCGGAATGGCATTGTCTTTGAGGTCGACACATTTGCGGAATAATACTCGATAACTCGGGGAGGGGGGAAGGGGGCCGAGGAGAAGTTATATTAGGACGGCTTAATTAACCCCCCACCCAATAGCTTCGCCCCACCAATCCCATCCACTGTCTTTCCCCCTTCACGACCGCTCTCCCGCTGTATCCCCTCAGACTCTATCTCTCCTTTTCCTTCTCTCTTTCCATCTCTCTCTTCCCCTCTCTCTCTCTCTCTCTCTCTCTCTCTCTCTCTCTCTCTCTCTCTTTTCATCGCTCGATTCGTCTCGATGCCGCTGTCCTCGTTCACGTAACCGTGCTCGACCCTTCTCCAGCATGGTATAGATATCCGCTTCGACTCATTATGGATTCCTTATTACGGGAATAGATTAACGGATTAAATCTTAACCGACGACAGAGCAGCACCGAGAGAAAGGAGAGGGAGAGTGAGGCCGAGGCCGAGGCCGAGAGCGCCGACGTCCTTATAGACGCTCTATTATCGTCACCTTTTCTACAACTAGGAAAGCGGGTCAATAATCGCCTCGTAAAGAATCCCATTACTCTCAACGACGACGGCCATTTCACCCAAGTCATTTGCAATCATTAACATCCGTTTAAAGTTGGAGGCGCAGGGTAAAACGGACGTCTTCGCGAAGGCGCGCTTGCAATCTCGGGGTCTTCGCAAAGCACGCGAAAATAAAGTTTCATTACGCGTCCGTTCCCTCGGCGGCGGCGGTGCAGAAATCAGGAAACGCCATGTTAAGATTCGAGCTATTTAGCTCCCGACCGGGATTATCCTCGCATTTCGCGCTTCGACCGATCCATCGAGCATTTTACACGGTGGTGCCTTCATCAAAAGAAATTTAACGCGTCTTGTCGAATCGATAAATAAAGCGGACGTTTATTTGAATTTTACACCCCAAGTCGAAGTTGTGTCCAAGCAGGATTAAAGATCAAGATGTATCGATCCGATCGAAGCAATCGACGGCCGCGTTCTCTCGAGCACAGCGAGTCGTTCCGTTGACCCCGTAACGCGGAAACCGGTAATACGGAACGCTATTTATTCCCGAAGTTTCGAAGGTTCGGGTGAGCCGAAAGCAGCTCACTTCGAGGTAATTACGAGGATTCGCCGTCTTTCTCGGCCGTGCTGGCGCGCCAAGCGTTGCCGTCTCTGTTTCTTCGCCGGCGTAAAGTATACCTCGGTCTCACTCCCGCCCGCCGATTCTATCGGGCATAATTACCTTTCGCTGTCCCTCTCGGATAATCATTGTAACACCTAAGCACCCTACCTAACCTACCGGAGCCTAGCCAGCGTTTCCAACGTTATTCGCCATCGATCGACCGCCCTGACGACGATTTCCGTGCTACGACGTGGTCATTGCCGTACGACCAGACCGTTTCGCTAACGATCACCGCTGTCACCGGGGAATTTTGAATTGTCGCACAAGTGCAAGTAGATAAAAATCACGCGAATCATACCAGCTGAATTTTTTTGCAATTCTCTTTATCGAGCTAACAATTAGGACCAGTTCCTTCAAAATTTTTATGATACTAAGAACAAACGATTTCGAATAAATCAGCATATTATTGTAAATAACTGTGGCCTTAATATATCAAAAGTCTTATTGTCACGCGATGTCATAGTACATAGAAAATAACATTCGAAGATAACGTTACCAAGATAAACAAGAATATACGATGATATGAGAATCTCGTTAGAATTTTAGCAGAAAGTTTATGGAACAGGTCGTCAGGCGGTTGTTCGCGGATCGACGTCGAAGTTTCCATATAATAGGACGATTAATGATCGCGCACCGAGATACGCGTTCTGTATTTGAAATCGTACGACTCCTTAAGCGGCCTTTTTCATGGCGCCGTCAATCGGATGAGACGTATCTCAGCGGAATATCCGATACAACGTTAATATGCAGGATTCCCGTTTGACCCGGCGCGACGCGGCGCAGAGCGCGGCGGCGGCGGCGGTGGTGGTGGCGGCGGCAGCGCCGGTGGTTGCGGCCACCGCCGATAAGCGTTACAACATAGGGATCGATGACTTTTCGTCTCGATCGCCGCGAACGAACGCGGCCGGCACCGCCAGCGATGCGCTAAAGTTTTATCGATCCCTATTCAATGAGGATACCGCGCGTAGCACGCGCGACGCATTAAATCATTGAAATTTATGCAGCCGGCCGCGGTACGTGCAGTATCTTTCACTTTTCATTACGGGATCATTTGTCATGCGGCCGTAGATCTCTTATCATTCGCCGATCATAAACAACCACGCATAAATTCCAACTTTCGCGCATAACCTGACGCCGACCATCGACCGGCGCCGCCAAATTTATTACTTCAAAACGCATCGGGAATATACACGCTTGCCCTATATGACAAACTTCTATTCCGTCTATGCGCCACTGACGATAGTCATCCGTTGTGATGATACCGCGAGTCGATTTTTATTATCTAGATAGTATCGTCATCGATCGACGCGGCCGATCGAGCACGGCAATCTGTCACCTTCGTCATGAAAATCTATAATATTCTCAAGTTAATGGTCTAACAATTATCTTGACCTATATAATTTCCGATATTCTTCTCAAGAATTGCCTGACTCTGCTCCGAATGCATATAAAGTAGCGAATTCCCCATCGTCAATAGAATTTCGGGCGAATGGGCATTTGTTATACGATAAAAACGTGTTCTTATAACTGCAATCAGTTGTAACAAGATGAAAACATGCCCAACCGTTTATTAATCGCAATGTGTGCTTGTGTTTTCTGCGCGATATAATCTTGCCCTCTCGCGCCGATATAATCTCGCAAAGAAAAACAGCGATTCGTAATGTTAAACATTACAGTTCTCGGTGTTACCGTTCCCGGTCGTATTCTTGGAAACCGAGGAAGATGGAGGAGGACAGTTTCATAAAAGAGTTTAGTACACCGAACGAATCAGCGTCGCGCGTTCGTTTACCCCGCGTGCTGCATAATTATGTGTCTATGCTTTATGGCAACAACGTAACGAAGGCGCGCGCGGGCGCCGGGCTGCTTTCAGACACTGTAAATTAAAGTTGAGAAAGTGCGCTATGCGAGTAATCATCGCGGAACGCGCGCGTTAATTAAAGCTCATTGTAATAAAGAGCACTTTTTATTCACTTTACCTCGTTCAACCAGCCTGGATGTATACGCGGGATATTTTTATGTTTAATTATATTACGTTTTACGAGTTTCTCCGGACTGTCTTCTTAGCAACGTAAAACGTCGACGACGCTCGGAGTTTTAAACTTTAATTGTCGCCACGACCGCGCGATATACTCGCGTCAATAAAAGTGGCACCCCCCTGATGACGCCTTCCTTCGGCGAGACGGCGCGATTCTATGAATAATCCTTACGAGTTCGCATGATCGTCGGTGTAGCGGCGGATCTTGCTGGTGACGGGCGGAAACGAGCGGAAACAAAATGACAAGCGAAATCGTGGTTCATGATTGTTCATTATCGAACAATGGTTTCCGCGGTTGTCGCTAAAAACTGATACGGTCCGGTGGGCAAGAGATCCAATCCGCGTCCCGTCGATCTCTCCTCATCTCGCCGCATCCTTGTTTCTCTCGGCTAGCATCTCCGCTCGCTCGTTCGCAACTCTCGCCCGCCCGTCCTCCTCTCTCATTCTCGCTCTCGCTCCTGGCACTGAGAGATATCAATTAGCACTGCGTCCCGGGGAATTAATCTCGGGAATTAATATCACGACGTTGCCAATTAATTTTCGTTAATTTCGAATCAGCAGTTTCCAGAACACCGCCAGTGCTGCTCCCTAACACAAATCCCTATCACCCGCTACGATAGGACAGAGCAAGGCGACGATGTGGGAAGGCGGTCGAGGGGCAAGGGGCGGTCGGTAGAGAGACACCTAAGAAAGAACACGGAACTTGCACGTGCGCGCAAACGTTGGTATATATGGGGGTGAGAAGCGCGAAGCGGGAGAAGAACGGACCCCCGATAGATTTGGTAGCAACGTAGCACTTTCGTGAAAGTTTCGCGTACGAGCGAGCGTCGCATATCGGTTGGTTCTTGCCGCGCGGTCGCGGACGAGCACGAGGGTTAGTCGTTAGTCTATTCCACGTTTATCAAAACATACATTTAATTATGCCGCACATATCTGCCCTGCATACCCCGCTGAAAAAAGAGGATACCGCGGACACGACGCTCTTTCGCTTATTCCGCGCTTAATTCACACCTGCAACCGTGACGGGACGGCTAGCGTCGCTTAAATTAAAGCAGCGAATAATAAAGGCGTCAACTCCGCGCGGCCGTTTTCTTTTTATTTCTATGCACGGGCGGCCGCAAGTCGTAGTCCATAGCGCGACGAGTCTTTTGTTCTTTGTGCCCGAGAGAGAGAGAGAGAGAGAGAGAAAGGTAAAGAAAGCATACACGACTGTAGGCCGCGACGACATTCGCGGAGAAATATATGCGTGTAAATTTTTTATTAAGGAGCTTGATGAAAATTCGAAGGAAAACATTGCCGAAATAGTAAATGTTTGAACAAATAGCGACAGGATTATCGAATTAATTATTGTAATTGCTAGATCTTTTATAATATCCGTAAAACTTCCATATATGATTTCTCATTACAGTTTGAAAAACAAAGTCTCCTAAGTTGTACGTGCAATTAAAATTACGCATCGCGCAGACGCGTATCGGATTTTTTTAGCACAATTTCGTGGAACAACCGTAAAGGTGCTCCTCGATTTCCGACTCGCGAAAAGCGAGTGAAACTCGAGTTTGAGCGTCGACGAGGGGTCGACGAGCGTCTCGCGCGACTTATCCAGACGACGTATTTAAATTCAGTCGAACTTTGGTGCCGTAAGTTCTCCTCGGGCTCGGGACGGTTGAATTGAAAAGCTAATTCTCGTCGTACAATCGGCTCGTCTCGGCACAGGGCAAACTTTGTGAATGTGTCTCATTAACCGGGCGCGTCGAGCGTGCGCAAGGACGATTCCGCTGAGCGAGCGCGGCACGCGTGTGCGTACGCTCGAGCGTTTCATCGATATAACCGTCGCATAATCTCTTTCACGCAGTCATATATTTCCGATTTCGTTTTAATACGTCACGCTAGGATGCAATCTAAGATTTCCCCAGTACAGTAAGTACGGAGCCTATTTCTTAAGATCTCCACGTGTTTTCATAACTGATATTGGCTGTGTATTACATAAAGTACGTTGCAAGTCGTAGACGTTTCTCTATACACAACCGACATCTCTTACAAAGCTACGTTTTCGCTGTGCTGATTGGTTGCGAAGATATACCTTCGTGTTTCACTGACTACATCGTCGATGTGCTTCGTCAGCTTCGTTAACGACCGAAGGAAACAATGACGAACGATGTCTTGTGAAATTCGGCGCTCATTGAACCTCCGCGCGTTTCTACAAAAGTATAAAAATATGAGCTCTTCTTCCCGAAGTCCCGGAGTCTCCTTTCGTTACGAAACCCCGGCATAAGGATCGATCGTGAAGTTCGCGATGGTACTTCTGCCGCTTCTGTAAAGCTCCGGACGGACTTCTCTAAATAATGAGATACATTTAATCACAGGATTAATGAGCGCCAAAGAAGCGGAATGAATTATGAATGATATTTATTATTCGAGCACCGAAGCCACCGGGAAAATAATAATGGTAATCGTCGTCGCGATTGTAATAATAACAATAATAATAGCAATAATAACAACGACAATAAGAGCTCCGCGCTTGTAGAGAACGGAGCGCAGAGAGACGAGCGAATTCAGGGGGTGGGGAAACTTCGTCTCTCGGCTCTATTTGCATAAAATCGTCGTGCCCGACGCCTCCGAAGATAATGAAATGAAACTAAACAAATAATGTAGATGCTAAACATTAATTACATTCGCCCCAGAAAGCGAGCAAGGGTGGAGTGTCGGCTGGGGGTTTTCGTGAAATTAAGAGACGTCGAGAGGATAGTACGGACAACGGGCGGACGAAAGAGGGCGAACTGCCGCGCCATCGGGGTTGCGAATTAAGAGATCGCTTAAGAAGTTTAAATGGGAAACACCGTAGGAGGAAAAGGGTAGAGGGAGCGGGATATTCCTTTCTGCGCGTCGAGATCGCCATCGAAATCAAGGAATACTAATTTACATTATACGAGGCGTTTATTTCGCAAGTGCTGCACACGCTGAATTTTAAAGCATTATGATTCTCAATAAAATATACAGATGTAAATCGGTATACCACGGAATTCTTCGTAGCGAGAGTTCCAAAACTTATCTTACATCATTTGCAAACGAACTCGTATTGAGAATTTTGATTGGGCAAGCTCGGTTTTAGCTTACGCATTAATGTTTTCGATTTGTATTTTATCTCGATAATATAATTGGATGAATCGAGAAGAGTAACATAATTCTTCATTCAATATTCTTATAAATAATATTGTATAATTGAGTCACAAAATAATACTCTTCCTTTCCATGATAGCGGTAAAGTAAAGTTTATCGGCGGAGGGTGCAGAGAACTAAAAATACATCGCGTCCAATTACTTGAAAAGGAAATAAAGATCGTTGCCTTCGCCTATTCTTTTTTCTTTGCAAACGATCATCCGATTATCCTCGCTTGATTCTGCAACGCCTAGCTAATTACCCGCTTCAAACGAGAAGAGGCAGGAATTCAATTATCTCGCCGCGTAGAATCCGCTTTGAAAGTTTGACGGGGGGGGGCCCCCGTCTTAGCCAGGTAAGTCGCCGCGAAAATATGCACGAGCCAGCCCCGTCTCGCGTCTCTTCGTCTTGCGTCCCGCGCGTATTTTTATGCGGGACGATAAAATGTGCGCGGACACGCACGCTCGCGGGCGCGCACACGGCCGTGTCGCGGACGAGTTATGCGACGTACGGATCCGCACGTACATACGTATGATAGCCACTGACCGTTGCATTTCGTTGGGCATGCATTTACGAGCATGTTGGACCTCTTTCGCGGAGACATTGATGGACAAGCGCAGCTTATATGGTTGCCGCAAGGGAGCCCGTCGTGGCCGTTTACATATTTATGTTATGACTCCGCTTCATTCGACTTAATTGACGGAATTGCCATAAATTTACGAATATCGTGTGGTGCCATGACGGTGGACAGAGAGGGATACGCACACACACACACACTTGTAACACAAGTGCATGCGCTTATACACAATTTATATGTGTATATATACATATATATATATATTCGGCACTTACGTGTACGAGAACACTATTACATGTAAGTACGACTCTCGCATGAATTTCGATGTGAATAGCGATTGGAGTACTCATGGAATACCATCCAGCGATCTCGTGATTCCGCGAAACTTCGAGTTCTACAACGTCGTTTACGTGTTTACTAGATTTCATACGTATATTTTTACGTCTGGTAAAACGACGCTAAGACGTTGCACCATTTAAGCGTTTAGAAGTATCTGCTTCCGTCTGGTTTATAATGCCTCACGATTGAGCCAGCCATAATAGATTCTTGCGCAATTGTCTCATCGTAAAGTAGCATCAGAGACGATCAATGATCATTGGATAGTGGTTGGAGATCATCGCGTATGATACGATATTAATGGAGTCTCCCGTAACAAAAGGTCAACATTCATGATGACCGCCGCACCGCAGATTGAAATCACGTCATATATTTTCAGTTGGAAGTTATTAAGAGATTTATTTTCGATTTATCTCTTTCTCTCCATTAATATAAAACATATGCAAATTTTTATATACACGATTAAAACAAAATATAATATAAATATAGGGGTGAACAGTATACAGTTGTTGGCCACTCTACGATGATTGGCCACATCTTAAAAAATTAAAAATTATAAAGAAACACTATTAAAACTGTTTTTAATTATAAATACAAAAATATTTAATACACTTTTAAAAGAAACACTTTTAAACATTTTAATAGTATTTCTTTATAATCTTTAATTTTTTTAGATGTGGCCAATCATTTTAGAGTGGCCAACAACTGTACTGTTTACCTTTATTAGATATTAGATTGCATATAAAAGAACAATTTCTCAAAATCGTCCATGACGAAAAGGTTCGATCTATGCTAATAATGCTTTCGAGACAAGGTGTTCTCTCCAACGACGACCAGGCGTTTCTTCTCTGAGAAAGATCTTAACATTTTTAAAAATTTAAAATTCAGATTCGGAAGGGATAGATAAACCTTAGCTCGCCGAAGATGCGAGCGCGACGTTTCTCGAATGATGTAGCTGCGCATAAAGTGGACAAACTGGGACCATTTATCTGCTTTCCTCGGAGCTTGCTTTCCATGACGGTGAGGGGGGGGGGGAATCGGAGAGGGGACGGCAGAATGGGCACTGGTTTATTTCAGGGATAATCCAAACAAATGTACTCGGTGGCTCGCGAGTAAATAACATGCAGATGCCGTAATACTGGTTGACCGATGGCTTTACTCGTCTCCGGCTGCGAACGTGCCCTGCGAAAGTTTGCGCGAAAGAAAACTTTTGACGTACGTATATGATCTTGTAAAAAAGAGGGAACTCCCGAGATAAACGCGGCAATCTGTGTGAAATAGCGATATTAACTTGAACATCTTCCTTGAATTTTGCGTTATTTTTGGTCAGAACTGATTTATACTCTGTGTATTATTGCGTGCAAATATCGAAAAATATATTTGAAAATTTTTCCATCTACAAAGATTTTCTACACTTTTCTGTTATCTCTGATATTTTTTTGGGGACCTTAAATTTTCCGATTCTTCGGAGTATCTAATAGTCGCGTCGAGCACGCGGTAAAAGACGCTCAATGGAGTTCCTAGTATCTACGTCCGAATCTAACGGAGGTAGAATGGATAACCTGGTTTCGAAAGGGGCAGCAGATGGGGTGTTGGTCAGTGGCTATCTCAGACTTCCCTCATCTTGTGCCAGTCTGGCAACCTCGTGGCCGCCCCGCCGCCCCTTACGTCGAACCACCCTGCTTTATCCGCCCGCTGACCATCCGCCCCCATAGTTTCCTGGGAGATCGATTGTTATGCATAGCCTGTATTTGCCCGGCCAGCTCTGTAACCGGCCCTAGAGTCTGGAACTCAACTGCAAGAAGCGACCGATCGACCAACGTCCAGAAGACCCCGGGCTCGAGTACTCGGCCTCGGATACGAAGAAAGCAATTTCAGACGGACGGGCAAATTAGACGACCGTGGTTTTAAGGTTTCCGGTGGATACGCCCACGTAAATCGATATCGCGATGGATGGAATAGTTCTGTCTGTACCATCGGTGTCTGCTTACATCCAATCAGTTGGATGCCGTCGCGTCGACAACGATCGACCGCGGGCCGATTTGTTTTCGCGCGACGCATATACTTGCGAAGCGGAAGGCAGGTCAGTTTTTCAAATTATTCTGCAATACGGCATATATATATAAAATCGGAATAACTTGGGGGTAATGTGGATACTACGCGACTTATTGTTAAACGAGTTAGTTAATATATTATGTGACCGAGCGAGAAAGCATGCTCGGTGATACGTTAAGAGATCGGTCACGCCTCCTTTGAGAGTGCGGACAGCTGACCGTAGCGAAGAGACCGATGTCTCCTCTTCGAAATGTTTATTCTTGTGTGAACCACCTTCCGATCAGCGTCTCCAAGCAAACAACGAAATGTAAATCGAGATTATTCCCAGCTGTATTTGCTGTTAACCTGAATTATTCGAGTCTTAATGATGGCTTAGGCAACAGCCCACTGATCTGAGGGATTAGACCGTGAATATTGCAGGGACTAATGAACACCCGGGAATTAGGTCCTCGCTAGGATCTTCCCGAAGAAAGGATTTTATCTGTCGCAAGCATATCTTCGTCCTATCTCTAAAGTTTTTTTAACCTGTATTTTCCGAAAATTACGCAAATTAACGCGATTGAAGAGTAATCGTAATAGTACCACGCTCTTTTTTATACAAAAATAAAGTGTTAATTTAAAAATCACACTAATTTGCATTTAAATAAATTAAATTAAAATAAGCATTTTATCGCGTGTATAATCGTTCAAATATTTAATAAATTAAGAGAGAAATAGCATCAGAACAAATCACATGGCATATATTTTTTATACGATATAAGCGTCGTGTATCACGATTCGCATCAATGCAAGAAAACTGCGACGCGACGTAAGAGATATTGCATGCAAGCAATGGAGGCGCAACGCGATTGACTGAAGGAAACGGTGCGCGAATAAACCGACGAAACAATACAGCTGAATCGAGGAGTAACTGCCAACAGTAAATGGGTAATGACGTTTGGATCGACAAGCCGAGAACCGAGAATACCCCGGGGGAGCTGACGATGTCGACGCGGCGTCGTTGAAAGCTCTCGCGCGTGAGCTTCTTTTTTTCCAGTCCCCTTGCCCCCAAACTCCGTCCGAAGTCATCGATGGAACGTTTAACCTTCACTTTCTTGCGGCAGCTATTTGTACGTGTACGCACGTACACGTGTATGTGTACTCCACCTGTATTTCCCTCCCGCTGTCTCTTTCCTTCGCCGTGCGCGACGCGACGGGCGTACGCGCGGAGAATTGTGCACCCTCGAGCGTTTACGCGTTCATAAAGCTCGAAGGATCGCAGTCGCTTTGAGTCGTGGAAGACCGTGCGCACCATCGGCCGGAGGTGGGTGTCGTGGGATCGCGGCCGAGAACGAGGATGGGAGAAGAAGAGGGAGAGATGGAAGAGAGCGCGCGGTGGCGCCGGGCGCGACGGCGGCGACGACGGTGGCGGCGGCGGCGGCGGCGACGGAGGGTGCTAAGGGGGTGGTGAGAGAGCGAACGAGGGTGTTTTTCCACCACCAGTTGCTCGCGGCATCCGCAAACCCCTCTCGATTCCGGCGTGCGAGAGGGAGCGAACGAGGGAGAGGAGCGCGAGCGCGAACAGCCAGACCGTAAAAGTCCCAAACTCCTGCCGACTCTTGCACGCCTCTTCCTCCGTATTCCTAATCTCTCGAAACAGGGTTAGAGGACGGTAACCCTGTTGCGGTGCCCGGACGCGAAAAAAAAGAGGTTCGGTTCGATCTCGCGTATAAACTGACAGTGAAAATATAGTGGAAACGGACGATATTTTTAAGTAAACATCAATGGGTATTGGACGCTACGTGAAAAACAATATTTCTTTTTGTTTGAGTTATCCCCGTTTCCGTTTCGGACGCAGAGACGAAATATGAAACTAATTAACACGTCGAATGCCGCGGTGAATACCGATGTTTACCGAGAAGATTTTGTACGGGCAGGCTTTTAACGTTTCACGATTTAAACCGACGCGTAGGCTTATCGAAAAATAAAAAAACTTGAAAGAAGTTGAAACGTGATTTGGTAATACAAAACGCCGATATAATCGTCCTGAGGAAACGACGGAGATAGTTTTTATCCGCCACCAGTTGCTGCCGTCAGGGGACTCGAATCGAATCTACACGACTTTATCGTAAAAATCTCTGAAGCTCTTTGCTCCAATTTTCTATCTTTATCTCCTTTGCTTTCTCGACGCTCTTTCAATATACGGCGTAATTAGATTATAAAATTATAAAAACCGATTATAGAAAATGGCACGGAGCACGGTAATTCGAAAGGCCGAAAAAGTTTTAGGAACACATCTCTATTTCACAACTGTGAATTTGTACACGAAGCGTATCTTATTAATCGTTATGTCGGAAATTGCTGTAAGTGGTTCAAGGTCGGGCAATTTAAGTCTCTTCGGGATTAAATCGAATCGCCCGCATGGCATCTGGGATCTGTTTGCAACATGGAGCGGCTATGTAACATTTCCTAGGAGGAAGTTACGTAGAATTGATTTTAAAGCGATTAATTTGATATGTTGCTTACAAGATAGCAAATTAATCGCTTTAATGCCTAGTCCAAAATTTGATCTGAATAAAATTTGAGAGAGTGAGGAAGGAGTTCTAGTCGGAATAAATTTGAAGAATTCTCTATACGCGCTGGGTTTCATATAATTTGTGAATGTGGCATTTGCAATTCAATCTGCGGAGCGAAATTCTTTATCAGGCTCAAAATCTAGTTCAAACAACGTTTATATTTAAGCTGCCGCTCTTCGAAACATAATTACTATGCTCGATTATGCTGTTTTTAACATTCATCGCTTAAGAAACATTCACGAACGTGAGGTACGCTCGGCCGGAGGCAATATCCGCCCTACAACAGTTCTGCTTACATTAGCCACCCTTATGCAAATTGATAGGAAACAAAGTACACCGGATATGATCCTTCGGGAATCTCTGGGGGAAAACGCACACTCTTTTATCGCGCGTAGATTACTACGATTTCTATTCGAATGCCTCGTTATCGGATTTATTCCGGAAATTGTTTGCAGATATTGTTTTACAAAACAATATCAATATCTGCGAATTATATTCATTGAAAAAAAAAGAAAAACGATCGGTCAGTCAAGATGTGAGTTAAGGCAAAACTTCCCGTCGTAAAAAAAGAAAAAACGATTACCGATAATGTATGTAGTTTGGACTCTGTAGGACCGAAGGTGCCTCGACATAGTAGGATGAGGGATGGGCCGAGTGTCCAGGTTGGAGGGTCGTTTATTGATCTCTCAAGTCCGAACCTCGCCTCGTGTACAAGAGGGACCTAACCCCATCCCATGCGCCCTCGTGACTGGCCACAACCACCCCAGCGGCTGCACGCCGAGACACTGGACACAACGACTCCCTCCTCGGCCTCTCCTTCCACCTTATTCCACCCTCTTGGGAAAATAGGTTCCCAACCCGAACCCTTTGAACACCAAACGCGAATCCGGCGAGTCGAACGTGTCTTAATCTTCAACGAAACTAAAAAGAGGATGATAATCAAACGCTCATCTCTGCCTCCCCCGCCCCCCTGTGCCATCGCCTATTACCGGATCTAAGCGTTTCCCGAGCATTATCGATCGAGAGAACCGATCGAAGCCTTTGTCAATATCGTTTCAAATGGTCGGTTCTAATTATCGTCGAATAGCCGCAGTACCTCGATCCGTCGAGTTTGTCCTCTTACGGGCATTAATCAAGTTTCGTCGGGCGAACAACGGGACCGGAATAGTGCTGCTTGAGAACCGTCCACTTAGCCGAAGGGTTGCTAGTTGCAGATAACTTATTCCTGCTTCACCCTGCCGCCCACTCACCCTCGGACGGAACCCTCTCGTCCAGATCTTGGCTGGCGAGCGAGAGCGGTCCCTCCTAATATGGATTTCTACTGTGCGAGCCATTTCCACGAGGTCTTAACAACGCGTCGGTACAGGTTGTCGATAAATCGAGGGCCGTCCGGCTTCGTCCGACACGCCTCTGCGGGCCGAGAGACGTCCGACGTTTCTGAGCCCGACTTTCGGACAGTTTCGGACAGTTTCAGAAACGTCTTATGCTAGCCGGCGCGAGCACGCGTCGGACGAAGGATGCAGCTGTCGGCGCAGCGACGCGAAAAATTCGCATGCCGGAATGCTTAAAAGGCGGCGATGCAGCAAATCCTCGCCTTAACACGCGCCGAAAGTCAGAGATATCGATCATCGGCATATCGGGAATAGACAATGAATAAGAAGCGCAACATTTGCAAAAGAAACTTTCGCAATTTTTCCTGAAACCACGGACGCAAATCGTCTGAATAAACAATATTGAAATAACTCGGGGGGGTCGCGTGATAAACATGTTTATGTAAAACTTTGATAATAAAGCGCGATGATAAAGTCGTTGACAGCGAGATGTGTATGCGAAATATCACGATACGTATTGAACTTGTTTACATGACTTTCATCACAAAAGAGTTTGCTACGTCATTAAAGGACGCCGCGCGCGAGCGTAGAAAGAAATTTCTCACGCAAGAACGTTCTTTGATAATCATGCAATCTCATCGTCCGCTTCATTTACTTTCTTTTCCCACCTGTCTACACCTAGTTAACCTGGTCGCTGTCGCGAGTTTTGCATCCAGTTTCTAATAATAGCTATCGCTTCATACATTTTCATGACATTACAAAATCAGTACAAATAGAGTGTACACGCGGCAATTACGAATGCATTATGCAATATAAATATTGATGCTTCCTGCAAAAACGAACGAGCGAAATGCAAAGCGTCCTGGCAAGGAGTCGCGCTAGGAGAGTAAGAGGATGCGCGTCGATAGCCTCTAGCCGATGAACTCGGTCCTTGTACGTTTTCCGCACTCTCGATCACCGAAGTGACAGGAAGATGCCTCTGATGATTCCATATTCGTGGGTAGAAAATTGATAAAAATTAATTCTTCATATCCGTCAAGTCAGATCAGAGTTAAAGCGAGATTTACGGCATCGCATGAGTACTAAATGTAAATTGTTGACGCGCGGTACGCAGTACGCAATACGCAATTACATCCGTAAATGTTCCTTCGTTGAAGGACGAAGTTTCATGACGAGAAACATAATGCTCAGCGTACATTATTTAAAATTTTCATTTGTACTGTCTGTGTGCCGCCGCTCGCGCGGTATAAAAATGAATCGGGCGTGCGGTGCTCGCTGAGATCATTAAGTAACTTCCTTGAGTGATTCAACTTTCCATGTAACTCCCATGTAATTCTTTCTTGTTCTCATTATCACGATCGGACTTTGTTGAAAGGTAGACACGACACCTTTATACGGCGCAAGGTCGTCTTCAATTTCAGTGAGACACCCGATGTATCTATGTACACTTTACACGCGTATACACAACACACATGCACATACATGCACGCGCACTTACAGCGGGAGGCACGCTCGAACGGCGCATCACTTATAATCTGTCGGCATCATCGGCCGTGTGTGCGTCGTTCCGACGCACACGCATCACCAGCTCGCGGAAGCCGCGAGCGCGCGAACGCGATACTACACCGAGAGAGCTAAAGGCTAATAAAACTTAACTCCTAATTAAGAAGCGTGAAGGATGAATCTATTATCCGCGCGGGCCTTGCCAACGCAAATACGCCGGCAGTAATGTCGCCGTTGGTACAAACATACCTACGGACACAGCCGAGCATACGTGTTCATTAGGCGTATTTGCTGTTTAGCATTTCAAATTCGGCGAGAGAACTCGCGCGATACGGACACGTTTCGGGCACAGGAGAGGGAGTACCCTTTTGGCAATCAAATATTTTAATTTAATCGCCCTCCTAGAGAACGACGCTTCTTATACGTATACGACACGTGGATACGCGATACTCCGCTTATATCTTTGTCGTCATCTTAATCGCAGCTATTAAGTTATCCGGAAGGTAAAAAGATCATCCTTTTCATTATTTTTCGTTGTCTTGTCGGTGTTTCAAGTACATCTCAAATAAGTTGGAGCAAAGACTATCCATGATGTTTAAACGCTGTTCTCTCGGCAAAATAAGCGCATGTCTATTTCAAAACAGCCAAATTGCTTAAGATCGATATTAAACAACGACATTTTTAAAGAAGACGTTGATTACATAGTCCCCTCTTTTTTTCTTTCTCTCTCTCTCTTTGTTCATTTACGTTTAAAGAGTTATTTTCTTCCCGTGGCCTCCCGCCGACGCAATTCTTGGCTCTAATTTGTATTTAATTAACCGTGTCTCTCGTGGTAGTGTCGCTCCCTCTTGACTGCAAGCGAGTTCGGCCGGTTTGGTACGCGCGTTGGGGTTCATTAGGTTATTGAAACCTTAGACAATGTAACTAGTGGCTGCCGGGCACTGCGAGTGCTCCAGGGGCTTCGTAATGCCCACTGCCTCGAACGTTCCCCACGACATTTCCCATCTCTGACCGCTCCTCCGTCATCGAGTCGGTCTACAACCATCTGCCGAATGACCGACACCGCGATCATTACGACCGACCGGCGTAAATGCGCGACGGAGGTGAGTTACATCATTGGCACGCACGAGTTTATATGCTAATAAGCGACATTAATTAAATGGTGCGCGCGCGCGCGCGTCTATCTAGCCGCTAGTTTGAGGATCCAGCGCTCGAAATCTTCCTGGGAATAACGAAAAACTTGAGTGGATTTAATACCCTGCACTTATGTTAAAGACTGCGAGCCTTTAAACGGATCATTATGCGCGCGTAGTGCGGACTTCTCGAGAAGTCCATGGGATCGCATAATTAGCAATGAACAAACGTTTTCTTTCTTTAGGTAAAGATTGGATTTTAAATGTGCACAAAATACACTCGTTTTCTGCGAACAATTAAATTAACGGGATTATTGCATCTTTTAATTGTTAACAAATAATCATCGATTTGTAAATCGATTTGTTCGATTTTTCTTCAACGTGAATATCGAAACGGGCAGGTTCAATGGATAAATTTCCGACTCGCGGGGTATACCCGCGCAAAATGTTCCTCATTCTTCGCGATCGGGTGAAAAACGCGAATGAGAAAGGGATTTATTTAAGAACATTACGCTTTTCTCTTCCTACATCGGGAAACAAGAGGTAGGAAAAACGAGAGAGGGCCTAGGTATCGCGCAACTCTTCCTCTCCCAACTTCTTTTTCATTTCCCTGGTTGAATTTAATTTGGAGCGCGTCCAGTTGCACCTTTCCACTCGCTTGACTGGTACGAGAGGATACGAAGCCCCGGAAGATCACAGGAAAAATGCCTGTGTGCCTTGTAACGGATCTGGAGCGCGCGAATTAGGAATTTTACTAACTCGGATAGTCGCATTTAATTTTAAGCCCGAAACCATACGAGTCATTACTGTCTCCATTTCGTGCGTATATTAAATTACAGCCGCCGCGACCGCGAGAGGCTATTCGTCGGAAGAGGGGCCCCGTAGCCATATTACGGAAGAGCACATGCACTCGAGGATTATCCAAAGTCTCCCGGTAGCCGGACTACGTGCGGCTATGTGCACGGTCTACGAATGGACGCATTCGCGTTACTCTAACGATCTCGCAAGACTCGCGCTAACGCTCGTTAAATACCGAGCTGGGATTTCTCTTGTTCGCCGCGGACGTTGAAACTCTCGGTGATGATGCGACGTTAAAAGACAGGCCGTTCCTTTCGTTCAAAAGTGGAACAGAGACTTCTGTTTTACCGTTTTTTTTTTGTTTTTTTTTAATAATGTCACTCTCTTGAAAGCTTGACGTGATAACGATTGAACGTTCGACAGATAAAGCAAATTCTCTGTTTCGTCAATTTGTAATATTATTTTCGTCAAATATCGATAAACGTTTGGCATGAAATGAAGTCATTTTCTTAACAACTACATTCCGCTGTGTCCAATTTCTCGAAGAGATCCTTAATCACGATACGCAAAGCCTGAACGGGATTTAATTAGATCTCTCTTCCCGAGATACCGGCATAGATGGTATCATAGCGAGATCATTGCCAATTATTAATTTATAACCGCGATATCAGCCGAACTGAGATTCATCCATGTGCGCGATATACGCGAGAGACTCCGCTAATTAGGTTCTTCAATCGGCAGTTATTGTTTCGTGGCAGTCCTAATTTGGCAGTGGCAGCTGCCGCTGGGAGTAAGCGCTAATTAAAACACCTAATTGTGGCCATTAACGCGAAATGCGACGTGGCGATGCGTTACTCGCTCCGCAGTTCACACCGATCCACGCTCGGTTATGCCTGCGCTTTAAACCGCGCTATAAATACGTTCTAATTAGCATTTCTCGGTGTCTCGATTGAAATTAAGCGCCTCGCGCCCAGTGTCGCCCGTTAAGCCCAAGTCGTCAATTGCCACTCCCGTATTTAACAGCCACTTAAAGCGGGAATGAGGTATCGTACCTCGCGGTTCGTCTCTGAAAGAAATTCGAAAAAAAAGCCACGCACTCATAATGACGATCGTTTTCCTGCGACTGGCTGCGATGAGGGGCTTTTGGGGGGCAGTTGGGGAGTTACGAGCCGTCATTCAGCGAATCTCTCACGAGCGAATAAAAATTACTGATAAAGTAATTGTCAATGATTTTACGTCATGGAAATTTAACACGAATTAATATCTGATTATAATTTCCGAGATTCTTTCGTCGGACACATCTTCATGTTCGTCAGTTAAATTGGCCCCTTCGTCGTCGATGCAATCATCCGTTCTTCCGATCTCATCGTCGTCTTTAGCGCGAACCATGAAATTGTTCGATTCCGCGCGATAGATAGACAGAGGCCGGTGCACACGCAGAAGCGGCAGAAATGGTAGAAGCAGAGGGACGGCGAGGGCGAGGGCGAGGACAGCGAGGAGAGTATAGTCATAGAAATGCTGCGGTGGCGGGCGTGGCATGCTCATACGTCCGGTACAGGTTCCACATGGGTCGTATTGCTGGTCGTCCCAAGAGTAGGCAGCGACGCAGCGCACACATAGGCCTGGCGCAAGTTGCCGGCACAGCACAATGACGTTATAATGACTAATGATCATATCATTTAATTAACATCGCGCCTAACTAGCCCGGGCTTCATTAGCCCTCGGCGGCCTTAGACGCCCGTATACAACACCACGCTTATTATGTATCTATCGCGTGGCGATTGTCCGCAGCGCGTGTTAAAGCTCGTGCGTTACCCGGCGACACGGTTTCTCGGTGAGCCGCCGACTGGTGTTAAATTTAACATTGTGTGCGTGCACATGTGTGCGCGCGTGTCCGTGTGTATTATACGCGCGCGAGCACTACTATATGAGCGTGTGTGCATGGGTGCGCGTGTCGTACGAGCGAGCGAGTGCGTTGGTAGCACGGTCGTTGTGTCGTACCATGCGAGACATGTGCGGAGGCGCGCCTATGGGTGTATACAGAACCGGCTATTGTGCGTCGAGGAAAAGGCGGAAAGCTCGATCGATCCATCCAGACGAGATCTTCGTCCTTACGAGATAGGGACCTTGATGGTGGTGTTAACGCATGCTTGTCGGGTATTCTCGACGGTTAAATTGCCTTCGCGTGGGTAGATCGAGAAGTATTAGATTCGCGATTAATTCGCTCTTAAAGGGTATCGCTATAAATGTCAGTTTTCAAGTATCGATATCAAGTATATAGGATTTGAAATTTGATCGATTTCTATCAATTTTTATCATATTTCTTCTCCTCCCTTTCTCTTTCACATCTGATATTTAATTTGAAACTTAATTTCCACAGCATCTGACCGAGATTTAATTTAGGATTTAATTGGCACAATATTCTGATTGCGTTAAATAAATATTTACGTGATCGTATCAAATAGCAACGTAAGATTAAATTTCCATCGATAAAAAAATAAGTTCAAAATTTACCTAAGAATTCATGACTGAAAGAATATGTTACGATTATGGGCGATAAAAAATTCTTATGTAAAAAAATCACAAGAACATGCGAAAGTTAAAGAAGAGTAAAGTTTTTTTTTTCAGATAAAACTTTTGTGCTTTTTTTTCATTATAGGTAATGAGCGAAGTAAAGAAAGGATAGGCAGAGGCCTCTCTGCCACGGATCGCGCGCGCGGCGATACCGATTCCACGCGCTTATTATATATCTATCACCGAGCGTCCGTGTGTCACACATCGATCCACTGGGTCGCGTTAAATGCAACGTGGTGTGCAGAGTTGCTGCGGCACATAAGGGACGCGACGCACACGTCGTTGCAGCGGAGTGCATCTACATGCCCAGCACGCCCTCCTATATATCGGCCGCCGAGACCGCCGAGGAAAGGGTGGAAAGCACATCGATCGACCGATCCAGACTGGATCGCCACCCACCCACCGATGTTAACACGTGTTCACGGCGCTATTCTCACGGGCGAATTGATTTTCTTACGCGTCTCTTGAGAGTTATTAATCCCACGCGTGTGGACGCCGTGCTAGATAGCGGATAAGCCGGTGCGGACAGTGGATATCTGTGCTGCTCAGTGGACAGGCGCTAATTATGGATAACGGCCGCGGTCTTCTCTAATAAATTTTCTAATTGTGGATGATCGAACTCGCGCCCGGAGATCTTCCAGCAGTCACCAACGATCGTCAGGCCTCTTCTATGTGCCGCGGTAACTTTCTCATAGCTTTTTTTTTTTACGCTCTTCTGACGCTTCCGCTCGCACATTACTCGCGTACGAGCGACGTCGCTCTATCGCCTCTCGTAATGACCCCTCTTATGACCTCGCGTCTTCCGTTCTCGAAAATCTATATGAAAAAAGAAACGATACCCGAGACCGCAAAAATTAAATTTGCGTCGTTAAATTATTCAGATCGCTTTTGAGTGCCCCAATTTGTAGCATGCAAATGTGCAACAATCAGTGAAGAGCTTTCTCGTTTCGTATCTAGTTCATTTTCATTAAAGGATAATTTTACCACGTAAAAGGACATTTCACGGTGAATTCAGAGGACTGCGATTTTCAGAACGGTATATATGTCCAAGGTCTTGATTAATCCAGTTTCGTTCGTTCTAATAATGAAAGGTGCATTGGAACGCGCATTTTCCTATTGTCTCGGCATAGTCGGCCAATCGGAGTTTGCCGTAAACAAATGCGCGAAAATCGGCTTCTATAATTCAATTATAATTAAAAATCGAAAACGCGATTGATAGGCAGCGAATCTATACGGAGAAGCAACAGATTTGGTTCCTTTGTTCAGCAACGCCGTTCAGTTACCGATCGCGATCCCCCGTCCGTCCAATTTCAAACTGTACTTTTTTAATTTCACGCGAGAGATACGTTTCTCAAAAATTCCCCGATTGTTATATAGAAACCAATTCGTCAGAATTCTGAAACGGGCAATGATTATCCCCTCGTACTTTTTAAAGCATATACGCGCAAGCATTTATTTTTAAAGCGAATAAGATTTTTTTTTAATGAGAAAACGTTTGTATATTATCGTTTAAATGACTATTTTATGAAGAAATAAATAGCGTGCGTAACAAATGCTGCACGCTTTACATTGGATACTGACGTCGATCGTTGCCGATGATACGTTAACGCGATAGACGTCGCCTGTTTACTTATGATTATACCGCAATTATTGGATTTATCGACTACCGTTTCGAAGCTCCTGATTTATTTCAACATTAATCACGTTAATGATGCGCCGGCTAGGCAGCCTTCGACCTCTCCCTCCCCCCGCCTTCCAGCGAGCAACCCCTACCCTCCACCGCCTACCCCCGTGCCACTGTTGCGACTCGTAGCGCCCGGCAAACAGGAAATGAGCATTTCGATCAAGATCGATCGTCACAATTACCGATGATTGCTAGTGCCGAAGTTTCTCGGTGGCGTTAGCGACGCGCATCCGCTTAACTTCGCTAATGAGCCGGGCAACCTTAACCCACTCTTCCTCGTTTCGCCTTAATGTCGAGCTTACGTCTCAATTTATATTAATCTCTCCTACAGACACATGCATACCAATCGTTAAATAATAATACAGGCAGGGAAATTTAGTTGAGTCAAATGAATAATTCTTTTCTTGAATGCGAAAATAGCGTTTCACAATATCTAATAGAGATATGTGAATCTGATTAATTTCTTTTAAATGTTAACCAGAGAATTAATGAGGACGCCTATTTAAAAATATAAATAGCTAAAAATATGAGTTAGCATTTAAATGTAGCGTTTCTAAAAGAGAAAAAAAGTGCTAGAATGAAAAGTTTTTAGACATCTGTGAAAATGAAAGACGTCAATCTAATGTATCAATGTACGATTAGTCAACTGGATCGCGTTTCAATGGTTATAGACGTAAGAATATTATCATGTATTTTTGACGTGCTTTTAATCCACTCGCTTTCCGCTAACATTGTTGTCGTATTTACAAATAGACGGATATTTATACACGCGTTATCGATTATATCTTGCATAATAAAGTGTCCCAAGTCCAACTCGGGCAGTTTCCTTTTTAACATTTTGATCTGATTAGTATAACGATGTTACAATTGGTAATGATCCTCATTATTGCTTCAATCGAACCATCGAATCATTACCGTAATCGATAAAATAATTAATTTGCTGTTATAGAAATATCGAAATCTATTTATTGTTGCTTTGATCGCTGTGTTTAATAGCGACAGATAGAAACGAGAATCGACGGAGAAAGCGGGGGGAGGAGAGAGAGAGAGATAGAGATAGAGGGAGAGAGCGAGAAAGAGAGTGAATAGGGCGCAGGGCACAACGACGAGGCGGAAATCGGTGGGAGGGCTACCAGGATGATGTTACATCATCAATCAGCTGGCAAACATCAACTCAACGCTCATACCCCGCCTGGTATGTCCTGACCTGTACCCAAATATATGCTCCGATGATATCGCCGCGGCATTGCTACATCATGTCCGGCTGCAATTAATTATCTAATTCTTAATGGTTAACGTTAATCATCGGTTATTGCGTGGCATCGACCGAAGGATCCTAGGATTTATATAAATTTCCGCGATCATCTTTTTTTCCAATAGGTATATCTTACTGGAAAGTGTGATCATGATTATTTCAAACACTTCTTTAAGCCAATAAAAAAATACACATCATAATGATTGAATTAAATAGCACAATAATATAATAATTTTTCACTCATCTTACATTCATATTTCGTCTGTTGATGAAAGAAAATATTAATAATAATGTACAATTACTATCTGATATTTCAAAAGATGACCATTCGATCGGTTCAGGTTTTATAACTATTTAGAAACTATACAGTCTGCAAACGATCAGAGATACAAGGAAGATTTTTCGACGCTACTACCCGTCATCCGTTTTCAACTCTGAAAGGGTATTATCGGACGCGGGGATAGGTAGCCTCCACCTACGATAATCTACCCCCGCGGCCCCCATAATGCGCATCCCTCCGGCCGCAATAATGATGATTTATTTCAGAGCTAAAAATTGCGCGAACGCCGAGGTATGAGTAATGTTCCGATGTGGCCCCACCCTCCTGTGCGGGCCAGCCAGCTTTTTTATCCGCGCAAACGTTATGAATTCCATTGACCCGTTCGGTGGTAGGGGCTCGGCGTCGAGGGCTGGTTCTCCAGATAATGGTGGATCCCTATTTATTTATCGGGGCATACGAGCAGACACGACTGATCGTCTTCCATTCATCCAAGTGCCTTTTGATTCCACAGACGACGGACTTTGTTCCGTGAATGTCGGCCGGGCCGCGCGAGAATCGTCGCGAGAGAATCAACCGTCGTGAAAACGCACTTGTCGCGCGCTCCTCTCCTGGTGGACGCGAAGAGGAAGGCAGAAGTAGAAGGGAATAATGCGCGTTAAAATATATCACGCGGGGGCGAAAGTAAATCTTTTTACAGGGGTGCGGGCATCGACCGCGTTTGTTTCCGACGATAATTATTATCAGGCGCGACAATGAGGCCCGCGAAAAAGACGACATGACAAAACGAGCATACCTTCGACCAAAACAATCGTTTGTACGTCGACTTTGTCGCATCGCAATAAAAGAGGGTATCGCTGGTGCCCGCGCTGGGAAAGCGGGACGAGGGATGAGGGATTGGCGAGGTGCAGCGCGGGGGCGACGCAGGCTGGCGGGTTGGTGAAGCCGACGACGCAGCAAACAGCATCGAGATGCACAAAAATCGGTCCTTTCAGCTTAAAATTACGGTTGTCGCGTGGATGGTGGGATAGCTGATGGGGTGGTATTGTGCAGGGGGGCGGGCGCGGCCGAGGGGGTGGTAAACGAGGAGACCCGCTGGGTGAGAGAGAACGAGAGAGAGTCTCGCTCGGCGCGGATCAGGGACGGGGAGGTGCGGAGGGGGAGGTGGTGTGTGTCCCGGAAAAAAATCCATACAATCCGATCGGGACAATGTATTCGTGTGAATTCGCGCGATTGTCTGGGTGTTCGCGTGTGTTCGGACATTGATACGGAAGCCAGATCTGAGCGTGCACTGATAAATGTGAAAAAATCCCCCATTTTTAAACCAGCGACGCCTGCCGGCGCGTGATGCTGGTGCGCGAACGTGTGTCGGCCGAAGAATCAGCCCTCACCGACCACCCCCGGTCTGCTACCTCTGCCGTCCTGCCCTCGCGCGTCGGCCGGCCGCGCGCATCGTCTCACTCGCACCCTTCCTTGCGCTTCGCCCTACCTCTCTCTTGCACGTTCCTGTTCGTTCTCCCATGCCAACCCCCCTTTCGACGAGCGGTATTGTCGAAACAACGAGAGCGGCTTTGTCCTTTGGTCCCCGCTGTAAAACCTGGACGTATTTTAAATTCGCGGCATTTTATCGCATTCGCTATTTATCGACGGGCTGCACGTCCAAAGGACGTCGTTCTATCTCTCGCCCGTTTTATCTCGTTCTCCTCCGGATTTCTCTCATCTGCTCGGGAATAAAATACTCGCGGTATCTCTAAACGCCGTCACGCCGCCGCGCCGGCCGCGCCGATCGTTGTCGTCGCGCGGATGATTTTTGCTACCTTGCAAATTGTGCCAATTCGTGCAACAAGATATCCATCCTGGCTCACTTTGTTGTCAGTGTACCTTTAAACTGACTACTGTGCATCATCGTACTGATAATCTTTTGCAACTTTTAACAAAGATTATATCAATTATAAAATGCATATTACATCAATTTTTTAAAATAAATATTAATATAAAATAATTTGACTAGTAAATTGCAAGGTTCAAAAATTGGAATATCGCAAAATGTGGAAATATCTCGAGGACATCCGACTGGCAAGAAATCGAGCCGAGAGCCGTGCCACGCATCGGTGCCAGCCGCGCGAGTATATCACGGCACTTCCGGTTTGCTGCTGCCGTTTTACGAGCAATGTCCACGGATATGTTTCCAATGAGTTAACGATGTTCCAGATTTCGTTATGCTCGCACGCGACACCGCGCCAGGGCGCTGCGCGGAACGAGACGTAAAAGAAAGAAGGGAGGCTCGGGCACGCGAGGCGGATAGGGCGCGACGAAGGGCAAGGGGTGAAGATGAGGTCGCGGACAGTCGGATTCGTTGATGGCGAGTAGGTGTACGTTCGGCTACCAATCAAGCGGCCTCGAAACCTCATCGGTTTTTTTTCCTCCTGCTCGATGCCCCCCGGCCCCCGCCCCTTCAGACCCCCCTCGCCCCCTCCCGCCCCCCCGTCCCCCGCCGCCTCGCTCCGCCAAAACCGATCGTTCGCCCTGCCGCACCCTCTCCCGCCTTCCTTTCGCTCCCTCTCGCGCGGCCCCGTCGAGCGCGGGTGCACTCTCATACCCGGCAATGTTCCATTTTTTCGCCCGGCTATCCCGCAACTCGAACTCGCGATGCAATTATAATCCAGCTTTATGAAAAAAGAGGAAGGAAAAAAATGCATCGCAAATGTGATTGAGCACCGATACGGTGGCGAGATTGGTCGGTGGTAGGGGGAGTGGGTGGCCGCCGTGGGGTGTCCTGGGTAGCGGTGAGAGGAGGAGGAGGAGGAGGTGCAAGAGGAGGTAGTGGAGACCAGTCGGTATAGGTGCGGCGGGGGGATGGTACGCGGGATGGCGAGAGGCGAGCCATATAGGGGCCGGGAGGGGGTTGAGGGATTGGTCAAAGCGCTCGGTTGCCGGTGCTGATAAAAAATTACACCCGAAAAAAGTATCGCCGTCACCCCTCCGCGCCCCCGACCGCACCGGTCCACCCGTTCGTCAGCCCCTACCGGCGCACCCCCGCTCGCCTGGCAAGCCAGCCAAACCTCGGATATACATTATTCCTGCCGACCAACCCCTTTGCACGGCGGAACACTGAAAATTGTTCGGAAACAAATTCGACCTACCACCCCCTTCCCCCCTACCTTACGGCCCCCTTCATAACTTATCCTCTCCTCCGCCTCATCCGGTCCCGTCTCGCGAGGTGATACTCGACTGATTAAACTGTTTATGCGAATGACTGTATTTCGCGAAAACCTCATTGTGCGAAATACAGCTGATATCATGGCCCGATCTCAAATCTGCACGTTTCTTTAACTTTTCTATTTGTCGCCGCAGAAGATTAAAGATTAGCTCGTCGCGCGGATAAGAAATATCGATAACACGATAAAGTTTACGACGAAATTATATATGAATTATAATAAAAAGTTTGGGGAACACATCGTGGCAATTTTTATCCCAATCCTCGCTAACGTGGAACGTGATTTCGTGCCAAATTTGGTTCCAATCGCTCGAACGAGGTGGTCGCAATCCCGTTCGCAATTTTCTACCCGCGTACCGGTATTAGCGGCGTGCGATTGATGCCACTGATTCAAATTTGCCACCTTTTGAAAAAATTATGAAACTCGGTCGCCACTATAATTTGACCGTCGAATTGTAACAATCGCGTTATTACACATTTGCCTGTTGCGAGTCTCGTATTAGATCAAATGATCTCTTTTCAGTACTTAAATTGCATTTAATTTTGTATAAGAAGTCGAAATTTTTTTTATATTAAATATCCACTTGAGCAAAAACCAAATAAATTACAAACGAAAAAGACTAAAATACATATCTCGCTAAAAGCTATCGTTAGTTTTCTCTTATTTTATGCATCACTCTTTTTACGTATTTGTCTGATTTTTCTGATATACGCCAAAACTGATACATACATGAATACTCGACGAATCAAAGCCCGCCAGATATAATATGATCGAGTATCGATGTCAACTCATATATATTTACTTTATTTGGTTCCAGTGGCCGTCTAGCGAAGATCTACGCGCGAACAAATGCGATTTAAAATTTTAATAACTTTGCCGGCCGGCTGTAAACGAGATTGCGGTTATAATGTATCACGCGAGATTTTTGCCGTAGCATCAACATTATCTGAAGCCGTTTACTAATTAGTAACGCGATATCTGCTATGCTTTTTGCGAAGCAGAACGAGAAAAAGAAATGGGGCTGTTCTACAGGACTTCTCGCAAGCCTCGGCGCGATGCGCGCGCGCGATAGCCTCCCTCGCTCTATCCAGTTAGAATAACTTTTCTGAAAAGGAATAAATGAAATTCGCGTGCCAAAAGAGATATAAATTTGCAAGTATAGCTTGTAATATTATAAGGAATTTTATAAGAAACATTATAGACGATTTTTTAAGTGTGTACTATTAGTAGATAAATGACTAATAAAAATAGGATTTTTAAGGTAAAGAAGGAAGAACGTAATAGTGAGATAAACCAATTTTTTTTAACATAGCTAAATGGGAAATAATTTCGAATAATGGAAAGCAACAAGTAAAATTTGATACTCTAGGTGAACTGCGTTGCTAATTGGAGAACATTAAATGAAGTACGTTTACTAGCAAGATGGCATGATTGTTCAGCGTAATGATGGCTGCTGATTACTATTATTTTCGCACTTGTATGTAGATACATACATGCGCACGCGCGCGCATGAGAGAAAAATGCAAGGAATATAACGTCGCATCATTATCTCCCATTGACAATTATTGTTCATGTGGATAATCAGAGTTTTATTTCACGGACATATATTTTTCATATATTATATATAAATAATATAAATTGTGCTATCATCTTTTATTATAAAGTATTAATTTAATTGATAAATTAAAATGTAATTATATTAAATAAATTTTACTATAACAAATCTTGATCGCATAAAATAATCCTCTATATTATATATAAAAATTTTTAGAAATTGTTGAAAAATTGACCTAACATTTTGTAGATGAAAAGCTGACGATTATCTTGAGCTTTTCTGTATAAATCTGATCACGTATTGTGACTCAGGCGGAAAAACGGATATAACTTGGATAAATGTTGTTAACGAGTAGATATATCTTTATATCAGAAAGTTTCGCTTCTTCTGAGATTTTAATGGAACAAGATGGAATCATCGAAATATCTGCGCAAGTCTTTAATACAATCTTTAATATCGAAACAATTAACTTATATACTGCGACTGCCTCAAACGCTCGTTCATTTTTATTTGCGCGTCATCCCGGAGCATTGCGTAAGCTCGCACATTAATACGTCACGCGTTTTATTCTTACGTCCTTGTCCATTCATGCCGGAGGTGCGCAAATGGCGTCGGCACATCTCGCTCTAACGTCGAAAAGTTTCCGCAAACTGACGTGTGGAGCTCAACCGTGCCGAATGATTTCCGCGGACGGCCGCGGTAATTATGTAGGTCATATAATGACACGTAATAATAGTATATCCAATCGCGCCATAGTTTTAATATTACATTCGAGTAGACGCATTTCGTATAATATATCCTTTTTACTCATTTTTCCATATTCGATCAAAAATTCTATTTCCTTCGGATTTGACATATGCAAATGTTTTTAAGATTATTCAGAATTGCTTATTTCAGAAAACGTAATAAACTGCAACAAATTTAATCTATACAATTTTTTATGAATTTTAATAAATATCGCGAATCACGGTTCGTACAGTAAGACACGACTGTTGGTGAGTTTTCTCACATATATTCTTTACAACTGTATAACTGTAGTTTTTCACTTAAGTGATTAAGTGAATAAATAAATAGCCTTAATCATTGACGCGATCCAAAGTACAACTGGCGCGATTAAAGGAACATTCGTTCCCGCATGCCGAGATATTGCACGGAAATAATTCGCATCGTGAAATATACAAATTATACGGCACTTGGTGAGATAAAGCGCGCCGTTATATTCCCGCGCTGATATTCCTTGCCCCCTTCGAGGCTGAAGGCGAGCGGTGCCGGCTCACGGTAATTGTAATAATTGTTATTATTCGGTGTATAATTAACGCTGCGGCTGCGGAGCTACCACCGCTGAGGTCTCGGACGAAAAGTTTAAGCATGGTACCCGGAGGGCCATTTGCATAATTAATTAAAGAAGGAACCGAGTTTTCAACAGATTTTCATGCCGCCGCCTTTTCGCCAACGAGAGAGATTCGGGATACTCTTTCGCGGCGAACCAATGAGAAGATCACGTTTACTAAGAGCTTTTGTGTTTTTTCCAACCGACCGAAAATAGCAACGCATCGCGCACGTTCAGGTTCGCTATCATCTTTCTGTTCTTCGTGTCTGGGCTTTGGTAGATACGACACCGCCGACTGATGAGCACCTAATCCTATATTTTTCCATTGATTCGTACCAGACTCGAGGGAGGAAGCAGGGAGGTACGAGACGTGGATGCTGGGGGTTGAGGAGACGAGGGGGCAAATGTAATTAATTATCCCAGTAATGACTCTGACTGATGAGCGGCTGGACAAGTCCAGCCAGGTCGAAATAGCGTAGAAGTGGTAACGGCTACGAACGAACGTTGAAATAGAGCTAGATTTATATAGCTCTCGCAAATTCTAATAAAGATCACTCGTCAAAATTTCATCAAAATATATATGCCAATATATAATAAAAATCAATATACCGGCCCTATTGATTTACCATGGCATACCGGACCAATTTTCGAAGATGTATTATCAGAAATACGATTACATCGGGAAACACCACTTCTTTACGTTCTTAATTGCAATTTTCGTATAGCGAAAATGCACAATGGATGGATATTGCCTGTGTCGTAATTGAAACGAAAATATTTTTTTATATTTTGAAAATATTTTTTTTTTTCGAGCAGCTTAATATATAACGAGAGAGAAAGAGAAAAGGGGGATCGATCAGAAGTACTTGGGAGGACTCTCGATATGTGAACATCATTTTGGCATTTCGTTCTTGAATCGCGAGAACGAACTGTTCCAATGATCAATCAAATGTGTTCGAGGGTCGTTCATACCTGTTCCTGAAACACCACGGTAGGGAGACAACGAGAGGCACGGAGCGGGGCTGTGCATGACAAGGTAGATTTATTTTTTTCACACCCCACGCCAGGACTCACCAGGGGCTGGACGAGGTGTTTTAATATTTTAATAGGACGGCGGAATGGCCGGTTTCGTGACTTGGCGTTTTATAATGATATTCTCCCCGCGTTCCGTTCGTAGTAGCAGGAGAAAATCAACGGCTTGGAATAACCCATTTCGCTGCCAACTCGTTCTATTCTCCTAAAATAACAAGACCTGCCCTTTATTTCGCTCCCTCCGATCGCCGTCGAAATATTCGTCGACTTAACGTGATTTATACATCGTTATCGCGCGAGAAAATTCTGAACTAATTAGCGTTCTCTTATTAACAGTAAAAAAAACTTACATAATTAATGAGCTCTCTGAGATTGCCGGATCATTTTGGAGTGCAAAGATTCCTCCCCCCCCTCCCCAAGATAAAAACGGCAAAGACACTTGTATAAAATTATATTTTCTTTCTTGTATATACATGTTGTGTGCGCGCGCGCAATATAAGATAAAGAACGCGCTTCAAAATAAATGGTATAGAATTATAGATATCGAGATATATAAAGAGTGTAATTACTACAAGATCTTGCTACTTGATTTCTATCAAGAGCAAGGCGGGGATCCGCGAGAATCGTCTCCGTCATTTCTCTCAGTGATAACGCGCTGAATCATTCCGCATCATCGTCCAAACTCTCCTCTTACAATCGAACCGCCTCGTTCGCCCTCTCGCTCTCTTTCGGTTTCGCCGTTTCAATCAAGCATCGACAGCAATTTCATCCGGCTGACTTCTCACCTCGCTACAAACCCGACCCGATCGGCGATTCTAATTAACTTTCGTTAAACCATACGCGCGCTCATGGTGGTTTGCGCGAGCACTAATGACCGACACATGACCGTTCTTAGACGTTTATTAATATAATACGAATAGAATATCGGTCACGTGTATTTCACGTTCGCGATTTACATATTTAAACACCCACGTGCGCGCGGATTGCGTGGCCGGTAATGTTCTCTCGTCGCGAACCAGTTTATAAATTAGAAGCACTCGGTAATTATAGCACGACAATATTGAAATCCTTTTGTTGTTACAACGCAAAGAGAATTCTGAAGATGAGGCAGAATTCTGTTGAAAAATGATAGAGCTGGACTCGATTGTGAAACGATTACTTTAATTAACTAGAAAATTAATAAATGATATACGTGTAAAGGTTTGCGAAAACTTTCGCAACGCAATCAAAATTGATGTATTTCAATTAGTTATTCAGTAGTTTAAATAACTATCAGTTGCGTCTCGTTTCTTGCGACTCGCGGTGCCCTGCCCGATGGATAGATTGCTGAGGATCATCCGAAATTTAGAGGGAGATACAAAATAAATAATACTTAAAACAAGACAGAATAATTTGCGCATCGTTTCCCACGCTTGGCTCTTAATTAACTTGTTTCCTTCACCTGTTGTGGATATTCAATATCGGAACCTTCCACTTCAATTTTGAAGTATTTCCGTTATTTACTGTAAATGTTACACCGGTACCGTGTTAATCCTCCCGTCACCATCCCGATATGCATCCAGCGAAATGTCTATCAGAAAGAAAATTCGCGCAGTTGAGGTAGAAACGCACCGACTGACCCCACGAATATTTCCCCAACGGCGAGCAGTTCGAGATTGATGCGTTAGGCAAACAGCGTAGGCGCGTCCTCGTTTGTACTGGCGGACACGACGGCTCGCAATTAATTGCAGGTAGAATCGTTAATGCCGCCTAATTTCGCGGAAGCACAGAAACGGTCCAGGCGAAAATCACGATTCGTTAGTGCCGGCGATTTTTGTCAGGCTCGTTGGAATCGCCGTTGCATCGTCAGATGTATAGCTAAGTGCAAACTTTGTCGTGAAAACTTGCGATTTCCCTCTCTCTTTCTCTTTCTCTCTCGTTATTCGAATTTATAGACAGTGCCGAAATAAATAGCTATTATTGTTTGACTCCTTTTACCTGTGCGTAATTATTTCTTTATCTCGAACAGCCATAGGTTCGTGAAAATCTTATAACCTCGTGTCGTAAAGATTATATATTCGAGCGAAGATATATAAGCTATCTATAAAGATTCAATCTGCAATTTTATAAAACTTCAATCGAACGGAGTTTTATTTATGTAATAATTTATATAACATCGTGTTAATAAATTACGGGGTACTTAAATCGCGTATATTATACAAATGTAATATTATTATACAAATGTAGAAATAGCGTTATCACAGATAAATGACCCGCCGTCTACTCGCGACCTCGCGAGATACATTTTTACCGAGCGCATCGAAAAATAGTCGACGTTATACTTATCAGAAATACGAGATTCCGAAGTTGGCAGCGCGAAACACAATATAAACGGTAACGAGATTAACGGTGTATCGAGCGAGAACGGGCGAGCGGCCGCGCCAAAATTCGGATCAGACCAGTTCAGTATTAACGATTCGGCGATCGAGTCGCTCGATGCAGCTGCAACCGCATCCGATTGAAGCCGAACGTGGAAAAAAAAAGGAAACGGGTCGGCAAAAGAGGTGGGGAAACGAACAGGGGGGTATAAGAGCACCAACGGAGCGCGAGGGCGGTCGAAGAGCGAATTTGTGAAGGCGCGGTCGACGGGGGAGGGAGGGGTGGAGAGCGGCGGCAACCTTTTATAATCCGGCAAAATGCGAAACGCGCGCGCCATTTTAATCGAAATAGGTTTTCGCCCCGAAAAAAAGTTCGTATTTAGAGGGAACGAAATGAGTTCACCTCCGGCACGATGAAAGACCGATAAGCATAGCTGATTTATACGAAGCACGAGCGAGCCCAACCGAAACCGTCCGCTCGTTCGTTCGAATCGAATCTTCCCTCGCTATCCCGGCGAGATCCCATTGGCCCGCGTTTAACGTGGAAATGCGAACGCGTCTCTACGCGCATGTTGAAATACGCGTGCGAGAGCGCATATACTTGTACCGGTCTGCGCGAATTTACGAAACTCTCCGCGAATTTCCTAACACTCGCGAGTATCGTTCGGGTTCTTCGTCGCGAAATATTGATTCGCTCGTTTATCTGTTTCTCCCGCACTTATTATGTCCCACAGTTAACATATTTTTGCTAATATATTTTTGTAGCAATTGTAAGAATGTCAATTTGATTTAAAAAAAATCTAGCATTGTGTATTCTGTATCAAAGTGCGCATTGACGTCAGATAATTCTTTTACATCGATCGGTTGTGGAGGATATTGTACATCGCGATCGTCTTTAATTCAAATGGCGCGATAGGAATGCGAGCGTTTGAATAGACGCCGATATTTTTTAGCACCGCGCTGAATGCAGGAGGCGAAAAATACGCGCGTAAATCTGTGCGCGCACAAGTGCACGACGAGTTCTTTCTGCGTACGGGTGGCGGCGGGGTGGGCGAGAAGGGAGGGAACAGTGGGATGGCATGGGTGCGGGGTGTGTGCGTGGTGCCATCGGTATGCCGAGAAACGGCCGGGAGAGTCACGAGAGAGAGGGAGACGATTTTCAATTTTATTCGACGAACGCGAACGGGAGGGTACCGTCCGGCAATTTTGAATCTAACTGGTTATCCGACCATCGTCTACGCAAACACAGATGAGCGTTGATTTCGTCGCTCGTCACCGTTGAAGCGTTGTCCGTAGAAATTAGAAGAGAGACGATAAAGATTCTAATTCGGAAATCTCACGCGTACGCGCGAGCATAAAGAATCGCGAATCCAAAAATAAAATATCGCCGTTTACTTTTATAAAGAAAATAGTATTTAAAAAATGTATAAGAAGCGATTGGATAACAATTAACAGAAAGATAAATAAAAGTGTAATACAAAAATTAACGATGTATCGACACACGCTTAAAGTACACGCAAAGTTGGACATAAGCGGAGAACGAGATGTCCGCTTTCAAGAGTCTCAGATATTTGCCATTGAATGCTAGCCGACTTGAACTTGGCCGCCAAGTTGAAAGTTTTCTTGTTGGAGCGCGGCGCCTCCGCCGTTGAGAGCGAAAGCACACTCGTCTATTTCTAGCGTCGCGACGCCCCTTTCTTCCTGCGTCCCGACGTCGTCAGCGACGACGACGACGACGACAACGACTACCGAGTCACTGGGTTAAATGTATCAGACTCAGTCACGCTCGGCGAAGTATTATTCTTTCACGATTTTATTTCCACTTATTTCTCTCGGTACTTTCGTCGAACGTGTATTTCGCGCAAAAATTGTGCAATTATCTTACACGAGTGTGATAACCTAGTTTCGTTTCGTATCAAATTTAAAATTTAGGTCACGGTATAAAACAAGACTTAATCTATTTATTGGTTCACCGTCCTGCAAGCTGTTTTATAAAAGACACTGCATTTATAGTATATTTTATACACATGTATAAATGATTCTATTCAACATTTATTAACATATTCCGTGTGTCTGTTACGTAAGAATATTATTTGTCTTTTACTTAAAACAAGTTCTACATAGAAACCTAATTAGTTTAATTTTATTCGACAATAGGTATATATTCATATTTTTCGCAATATTTAATATTTGCACGATAGCTAAAGAAATTTTAATGCTTCCGCGAGAACTGTTTTCTGATTTTACCCGTCGGTTTTCGGTCGCCTCGTTCTTCCGCGTCTCGAGGAACGCGATCGATTAACAGATATATCCGGGCGCAACTATTTGTCATCCGCAGCGCCCGTGCACCGTATACGCGCCATTAGTTAAATCTCGGTTGCGGATTCTCGATTTTTTTCCGCCGCTATTTTGCGCTCGATGCAAAAGAGGAAACGGAGAAAGAGAAAAAGCGAATTCTGCGCGCGGAATGACGCAACGCGTTCGCGCGCTCGTTCGCGCCTACACGGGCCCGGTTATGAATATGCATTTTCCTTCGTTAAGTATGTGCAGATTGCGTCGCGATACAGTGGACGGCCGTTCATTATTGTCGGTAGCAGCTACTCCCCATCGCAGTAGCCGCGACGCGACAGCAAATCCGTAAGCGTACGATGGTCGAAATTTCATCGTGCAATTAGCATCCGGATGTGACGATCGCAGAATGAGCTATCTTTATGTTCATCTTATTCGCTATTAGCGCGACACATTCTTGTCGAGCTTTTATCACATATAATACCATAAGGACAAATATGATTATATTTGACAGCAAACTAAAAATTTATAGCAAAAAGTAAAAATATTATTCGGTTTTAAGAAATCATATGCTTGTTAAAAAAATCACATGTCTTTTATGATACGTTTTGCGTCGAATATAAGAGTATAATTTTATTATTTACGTTTTATTAACAGGCCTGCGCATCAGAAGTCAATAGTGACAATTCAGACAGGAACAGTAAACTATTCGATTTTGAACGGTTGCGCTTGGCATCACTTGGCAGAATCGTTACCAACTGCGAGCTGCATCCGGAGTAAAAGAGGAAGAGAACGCGAGCGCGGGACGTAAATAGGACTAAAGGAAAAGAGGAGCGGAGACCCGTGCTCACGATTCTCTTGTTTGTAATTATTCATGAACAAAGGCTCCGATAATTGCGCTGCTTGATTGCACACTCGTGTACCAATGAGCTGGCCGAGTCTTCTGTAACGTATGGAAATTAATGCCATATTTTTATTGTCGCTGTGTGTTCTCCGCGTTGGGAATAATTTGAGGAATGCGCCCGAGGCTACCCGTAATACCTTTTAGCGCGAAAACGAAAACAGGCGTTCTGTGCCTTCCTCGCTCTCGCCAGGCAGATTTTCGCGATTGCTTTCGCGAATTATACGACACGAATGCAAAAACGACGGGGCCGGAATCACTTTGTGCATTAAGTTAATTACCCTTTGGTGCGTTTATTCAATGCGTTTGCTCATGATAAATTCGTAGCACGGTTTGAAAGAATATTCAGAAGATATTATTAATCTCGTTTTCTAGAACTGAACATCCGTTCCTGCGATTGATTTTGATTACGTTGACGTTTCTGTCCGCGGCACTTTACAAAATCCTCTCGCGTTTACATTTAAAAAAATTTACATTCCGCGCAACGACGTACAATTAAACATTTCTTCAATTATAACATTGCATTGAAACACAATTTACTACATATTACAACAAAATTCATTGATTTCGAGAGAGACAATCGTCGTTTCTCATGTCGATTTTTGTCGAAGAATTCTGTTTGATGTTTCAATAGATGGAACTTTATCAAGACGTTTGCTTTTACCCCCTTTTTTCGCAATAATGATTTAGGCGTGGAGGCCCGATAAGCGCGGCAAGAACCGATCCCTCCCGCGAGCGCACGTGTCCTAATTACTACGAACGATTTGCGCGTGGCCCCTTTTGTTGCGCGTCACGCATGCAGCCGGAAATCTTTCGCGTTCGCGTAACGTAAACGCGCGATAAGTTTAGTCGTACGCGTGTCACTGCACACAGAGGCGACGCGACGCTCGGCAAGTGCGAGAGCACAAACACGCGAGAAAGAATACTCGAGTCGCTCTCGTAAAGCGGGCATGCGGGACGAGATACAACGAAAGGGACGAGAGACAGGAAAGAGAGCGCGAGATATATAGAGTGGTATCGCATTAAGGGGAGGAAGGAGCGGAGAGACGGTTGGAGGGTTCGTGGCGGCGCTCACCCCTCTCATTCTGCAAACAATGCTCCATATCGTCTCCATAATGAACGCGGGTATAGGTACATGCATGCGCGTCCCCTCGCAGTCCTAGTAATAATGAGCACGCAGATTATGCGTGGTGATTGGTGCTCGATATATATGTATATACATATATATATATACCTATACCTACCCTCCGGAAAGGAAGGAGAAGAGACCGGGAGGAGAGAGCAGACGACGTGACGAGGATTCCGGAAGGATACAAACGATGAGCGGCCCCGACGTTTACGTCTCGCTCTGAGTTTAATATAGTTAGTCCTAGATAGACGATAAGAATCGTCTCGATCCGAGCGACAAGACGTACGCGTATTGTCGCATAATGGATCATACAATTACAGTGGAAATAATTTCGCACAAGCTACTGCATAAATTAATACTGAAATAAGGTATAGAAATGAGGTATTACGATTTAATGGATATAAATGTAACGGGGAGAAAATGGGTTCGTCGCATGCAGTCTGCGGACCGATATACGGGCAACACCAGCGTGAATGCGCCAATTAGAGTATCGAAGGATTCCACTGCTACCCGCCGAAACTCCGGAGATTCCTGAAGGACCTCGACGAAGGTATTTGTCCAACGTCGTGCTTGCGGTGCTCGTTCGAGTAACGATTCGATTCGAGACTACGGCTTCGAATTTGCATCTCTCGCGCTGTATTGTCTATCGCGCCTGTTTACACATTTGACCCGGATTGTCAAGCTAAAGTTCGTATTCTCTCTATTTAGACACAATCGAACTTGATTAAGGATGTTGAAATTAACTTCGGGCCGATACGTATCAAACACGGCTCACCAAGCACGACAAGGTAGGGGAGACCCATGATCGCGATCCTATTGATCCTCGAACGTTGAGTTCCTCCACACACAATGTGTATCTCCCTATTAGAGGACCGAGGGAGCATTTTTTATGTTTGATAATTAAAAATTACAATTAAACTCCATTGACATTTAAATGAACCATATTGTTGCTATTGATAAATTGAAACTTTATTCCTCACTCTTCATATTTTTCCCTCGCCGGTGGCTTGAAAGCTATTAAAGTGATCTTAAAAAGTACTCATCTTAATATTTAATTTCTGGAGCGTACCGAAAGGACACAGTTTCTGACAGTCTTTTTATAAGCAGATTATTTATTAACGAAAAAAAAACCGCCATTCTCTTTATCGCATTTGCAAAATTTCGCGGGTTGGGGGTCGACTCGATTTCCCGAAAGCGAAAATCCGCGGCGACTCGCGCGGCGGTCCATTTGGCCGGCCGTGATTTCCTCCGCGGTGGTGGCCGCCGCCGTACCACGCCGCCTAAACGAACGACGCGACGCGACGGTGTGCGGCGCGACACCAGTTTTTTTTCGCATTATAAATTCTCTGCTCCGGACAGCCGCCCCGCACCCCGCCGCGTTTTCCGCGCTTTTGCCGACGACACGCGGATGGCCGCGTGCTCGCACACATACACAGCGCACGCCCACGCCCGGTCGCGCATCTACACGGAGAGCGGAGGCATAGCGAGTCGCGTGATTCGCACGTGAACTCTCGAATTCACGTTGGCCGCATTGAACTCGTAGATATTTAGAAGAGGAGGAGAAGGAAGTGGAAGCGGCTGCAGCGGTGGCGGCGCGGCGGCGGGGAAGGATGAGTGCGGGAAGAGGCGCGCGCGCGGGGGCGGACGGGATGGCAGGCAGGTATCGGCACGGTGGATTCCGATTGAAGTCAATACTTTTTCAGCGGTCCAAACTCCCTCCCACAGGCGCGGTCGCGCGAGCACGCACGCACGCACGCACATATCTTCGTTAATAATATACGCGGAAATCTGATTATTTTTCTGCTTCCCCGTTTTAATTCTGAACGATTTTTTCGTTTCTCCTCGCTCCGCGCCACCCCGCTCGAGCCGTTCTCTCACCCCGCTTTCGTTGCACGCTCGGTCGTGTGCGGTTCGATGTTTTTGCGCGGGGTAAGGTCCGATTGGTCGGCGTCCGCTCGCCGGTGGGGTGGGAAATGAAAGGTCGGCCGTTCTCGAGTACGTGTGTGCACGTACGTACGTATTACGCGTGGTCGTGATGGAACGTGTGCTTCCCCGGAGAGAAAAAAAGAGACACAGACAGAGAGCAAAAGAGAAAGAGAAAGAGAGAGAGAGTGCAAAGCAAAAGAGAAACGATAAGCGGGTGAGAGGGAAAGACACCCAATGCGCGAACGATACTTGCTGAAGCAAGACTGGAGCAACACCGACACGTCAGTGAACGCGAGCTCCTTGCTTCAGCTTGTATCTTTAAGGCATATTGCCAGTTTCTGGTTGCGCAATCGTTTCTACCGCTACATCCGCCGATCGGGACTTTCACTCCGACTTCGTGAATTGTCTCGAGTTACGCATGGGCTTGCCCTATCGGCGATTCTCGTGCGAACTAGAACTTCTCTTCATACTTTGTAAATAAGTCATACCCTTGCGGCGTATAATTCGTTCTCGCTAACGACTTGTCTTTTTTAACTTTCGTCTAAAGAGTAATGCAAGACATAATGAACATTTCGTGAACATAAAACGTGGAAAAAAAATTATTAAAATGTATATTTCGAGTCCCATCCAGATATCATTGAAATACTTACGTATGAAGAGATCCGGGGTCGCTTTATTTTTCATTATATTTTCATCGCGGTTATATTACTGCCGGCGCTGCGTGTTACGCGCCGCAAACTATAACACGACATATACCATCGACCGCTTTGACATATTCCTCCCCATTTCGTTCCAACTTTTTCCGCTTATCGCGCTTTGCCGTTCGGGCCCGCGTTTTTAATACTCTAAAATCAGAAATTAATGGAATAATTTTAATTCGCCGCCCTAATGGGCTGTCCGTCCGGTTCTCTTTACCAGCGTCGAAAACGCCGCACACTGCCCGCGCGCACGATGCCGAAGCTGTGTAAGAGTGGCACACACGCGTCGCGTCGCGTCGCGTCCGCCGTTAGCCGAGGGCGGAAAGATCGCGGACGGGAGGGGTGGACGGATAGACGGCGATGGCTTTTTTCGACGGACAATAAAATTAATTTCGTTCGATTCCGATTAACTTCGTTTGTAATCACGCGAAAAATAAACACGCACGAGAGAAGATAATTCCGCCGTAGTCGTTCCGCCACCCATCTCTCACCCACCGCCCTGTCCCATCCTTCGTCCTTCCCAGGGCGCGAGCAACCGCGTTCCCCCTTTCCATTTGTCCAGTCGCCTGTCCATCCGTTCGTCCGTCCGTACGTACGGTGGCAAACGTACGGTGACCGCGCGCTCTCTTTCCAACAGATATACAAGCCGCGTCAAAAGTCTCGACGGATTCACCATCGACAAACTCGAGATCGATTATTTTTACTTACTAATGTGATCTTTTTCCTTCAGTTCAAATACTTCAACTTTTAACACTTGAATGGTTCTTTAACTGGATTCCAACTTAAATGTGATCAACCTTTTCAATGAACTAATTTTCGTGACATATCGGTGAGGTATTTATAGAAAATCCATACATAAAAATGGTAGTTCAAGGATTTTTTTTATCGGTTTTATATTTTTGAAGCTTGAGTCGACAAAATCAGTTTCCTTCTGAAAGGATGATTTAATATGCAATTAGGCCTTCTGAGCAAAAGCGCGTAATTCGTGATACACCCTGTATATTTCCTGCATCCGGACCGCGAGCGGACCGAAACGTACCGAATAAAAAGCAACGAGAAAGAGGGAAAGAGCGAGAATAGGTGGCCGGGGGTGTGGGTCAGAGGGAGAACGGAGTTAAAAAAAAAAAGGAAAAGCAGACGCGGATGAACTATTAAAAGGCACGTTCGACCGGACGCTATGGCCGGGGGTTTTCATTAAAATTCTTTCGATCTTTTAACATTTCCAATCGGTGTTTGTCGGAATATCGAGTTCTCGCGCGCCCTGGTAAAAATGTAAACGACCGCGTCTGCCGTAACGCGGGCTCGACAACGGCCGGGCTAATAAGCGTCTCTCGCGTGGATGACATTTTCAAGTGTTCACAGTGCTATTGGATGTTTATGAAGTTTCGGAACTTTATCTAGTAAGAGTTTCTTTGCACGATGCACGCTTTGAAAAAGCTCGATTACTTATTCGTAAAGAAAACGATTTCAATTTGCTTCAAGGAGCCGTTTCCGCACAAGTAATATGAGATTTTTGGAGAAATTTTTACACAGCGCACAAAATGTATGAGAGCTGGATTTATTTTAAGTTGCAAATTATTAATAATTCATGGCACGCTGTAATTAATCATATTAATGAAGAAGGAAAACGTTGCTGCTACGAGTAGATGATCCGTAGCGTCAACGATGAGCAAATTATCATTTTCGATGGGTTACGCGAGCCAGTGAACGATGACCCGAAACAGTCATCGAGAAAGTGATGAACTCGAATTCCACCCTGATTACCAGCGCGCGCTCCATTAACTCGAATTTCGTGCGAACCAATCGACCGTACTAGTCATCGTTGTTGTAACCCTTTCAAATAGCAAGTCCTTCCTACAATTACCGATTTGCGTGCGCGTGCTTCTATTAGCGTAACGATTTAACGCAAAGCATATTTTACAATTTATCCACATTGCAGATATATTACACTCGCTATGTAGCAAACATCGAAATGTACAAAATCGACAAAATCCAAGTGCCAAATATATTACATAAAACGATATAAGCAACACAATTTTGCGTCCGCTGTATATTTTGTAGCGTATCATGATTTCATTTGAATGCTTTACAGAATTTTGTTTCGACCGCAATCATCATTTCGCGTCTAAACAAAAATGAATTTAAGAATACATCGTAATTTAAGAACTTCAATTGCTTAAGATTTATTTCGATTATTTAAGAACTTTGTTATAAATAATTTTTAATTTAATTTAATATATAATAATTTTCAATTTCATTCCTATCTATTTAATGATTAAATATTTAATGAGGTTGATCGTTCTTTTGATTGATCTTTTACATGCGCACAATCAATGATGATCGCTAGCCTTAAAGTTCATAAACACGCACTAATTAACCTCGGCACGTGTTACCCCATTTAACCTAAATTTGCTAAAGCGCCATGTATAAATCATTAAGCATTAAACGCGCTAATTATACCTGTTCCTAAGCAGCTACATTAACGAAACGTGCTGAACTGGTCTCACCACTCTGGGAAGACAGAACGAATTTAGTACGCGGCATTACTCCGCTGACTCTTAACTTCGATTCTTGAAAACGGGTCAAATGGGTCGAAACGTATCTAATATCGCGAGCGTTCGCCTCGGAAGATCGTGGCTTTTCTTAAATCGGGTTAAAATCGGTCAGCAGCTCGATCGATTGCAGCGCTAAAATAAATCTGAGATAAGAATACACGCGGTACGAGAAGGGAAACATCGCGTAAAGTAGATTGAATTTTATCGCGGTGGCAAGCGTTACATTCTGAGACGCCGCGCTGGTGCAAACATACGCACATTTATGCACGTCGTGATGCATCGCGATGCACCGTGAGGAGGAGGAGGAGGAGAAGGAGAGGGGAAACGCGCAGGAGTTAAACGAGTCCGTTACCGCGCGCGTTTTTTTTCTACGACAGCGTGTTTCGCGGGCACGGTTGGAGCCGTTTCTTTCCGGAGCAACGCCGCCGCCGCGCGCGGTGAATCATTATTTATTTTTGTGTTTCACGCTGTCAAGTGGCGGTGAGAGAAACGAACGAGGGAGCGACGGTACGGAAAGTGGTAGGGGGAAAAAGGGCGCGAGAGAGAAGAGCGGAGCGAAAGTCGGAGGGAAGAGGATGCTTCGGCGAGCGCCGCGCGCTCGAGTAATTATTACGGATTTTCCGGATCTAATTCTCCGGACGGTAACACGACACAATTCACTCACGCAGATTGCGCACGAGAGGATGTAAATTCCTGTCAGTCGGACGGTCCATTTCATCTCCTCTTTTTCGCCGGAGCTCCTAACCGACACCGAGGTCGGAGCTGGACGATTATTCGGTTTTCCACTTTCTCCTCGCCTGTTCTTCGCCCTCTCCCCACCCCACTCCCGTTTTCCACGCTCGTTTCGCGCCCTCGTGCCTCCATCCGACGCTTCGTGGCTTTTAACCATGATTTTACATATCTCGCGTGTATCTTCCGAAAACGAAACGAAAAGTCGAATTCGGACGATGCGATTTATTAGTATAACCGACATTTCATCGCGGGAGAGAAAAATTTAGATATCTTGGCGATAACATAAATATCTGCAGATCTAAAAAAAAAACGACATATTACACAGAAAAAAGAATATTCTTGATGTGAAAATATTTTTAGTTTCAACCTTTCAACGTGGAAATCTTGAAACGAGATTATATTGCGTCAAGAAAACTTGCTTGAATGAAGTCATTATGAAGTCATTAGTTCAACTTAGAAAAAATTGTTGAAATAAAAAGTTGAAATTCTTATAAGAAAAATTCTTGTAAAAAGATTATAGTGATCTTGCTTATATACGAAACACAATCTATAGCTTCGTTTAATATAATCTGAAGTTCAAGATTTCCACTTTGAAAGATATTTTTAAATCAAAAATATTCTTTTTTTCTGTGTATAATTCTAAAATAACAATAGTTTATTCAAAGCGTATTTCTGCAAATGTACATTAAGTGCACATATCTATTAATAATGTCTATCTGACTGAACCATTATATAAGGCGAAGTAAAGCAAATTCTGCACGTTTTCCATTGTTCCCGATTTACGTGCTTTCTCATCGGTTCCGAAATATCCACTTAAGAAAGTAGATCCATATTCAAGGCTGGCTATTTTTATTCGGCACAGACAATCGGGCATCGATGTATAAACGTATACGAGGGATCGTTATTATGCCATAAGGTACTAATCGCCCACAAAAAAATACCGTGATGTCAGTCGATCGATTTTATCTCCCCCTCGTCGTGCGCAACCCCTTGAAAATGCATGTTAAAGCTACACACGCTGACCATGTGGTACAATTATACGAACACTCATTCCTATCTGGAAAATTTTACCGCTTGGCGCGCTAAACTAAATCAGGCGATATTACCTGTCCTCTCGGAAAGACACGAGGGGGGTTTTGCCGTAATGCCATTCGCGCTGTTTCGCACGATTATTCGCGTGTTGCCTAATTAAACGCTCGCCGCTCCGAATATCATGTTCAGCCGGCTAGATCTAGATATTACTCAACGAGCATGCGTGCGTCAACGCATAAGCGGTACGCGAGGCGGTACGATTGTGTGCGGGCGGTCATTAAGGATGCCAAGGGTCACTAATCGTCATCAGAGACGTATTCACCGGCGCGGCGTCGGACACAGAAAAATAAAATTGCCTTCCCACCCGCGCACCGGTCAATGGACATAATGATTATTTTCTGCGGTATAATGAGCCCAGCCGCCACCGCCGCACCGTTGTGTCTACGCGGTGGAAAGATAATAAAAGATTCAGGTCAATAGCGGTGTAATGAGGTATCTGGAATCCATCAAGGATTCATACGCTGAACATACATAATAAAGACCGCACTGGTTAACGTATAGGTACGTAGCGCGAAATGCAATTTGCGAGGAGAGAGAGAGAGAGAGAGAGAGAGAGAGAGAGAGAGAGAGAGAGAGAGAGAAGGAGTGTGTGTGTGTGTGTATGTGTGCGTGAATGTGTGTATGGTCGCCGCACGCTGGTACGATCGCGAAATGCGTATCAGCGGCTTCACTTAGGATTGTCTGTTGCCAGCGAACCGTTATTTGTACATGAGGTAGAATGTATCTTTGTTACTATGTATATTGCGGCAAGGTTGCCGGATAAAACTCGGAGTTATCATAAACAGCATGGAAAGGAATTATTTATTGCGGCGGATAGCATTCTCACAAAACCTGGATAACATCAATGGTGATAATGTCAGCTAACGTAATTTACTCGCGCAACGCCGCAGCCGCAAATTGAATCGCTTGGACTAACCGCATCGAAATAAATGGCGAGGTCACAATTTAATAAGGACCAGTCACCATCTTCCGGTGATTAATTCTTACTAAAAAGTTTCAGCAACTTTACAGACTCCTTTCTCATGGATCTTAACTTCTCGGAGTCATTCTTGCCAACCGCCAACTCCCCCCTCCCCGCCTCGCCCACCGGCGAAGTAAACTTTTAATCCTCCGCTCCCTGAAGAACTTTTCACCCTGTAAAACAGTCGGCAACGACACTGTTTCCATATTTGACGCGCATCGACACCTGATATCTTTAATTTCTGACTACTTTATTATTTAGCACTCTTTTGTTATTTATGTAGTTTTTTATAATGTCGGATTGATTATTTTTATTTAACCGGTTGCCTCACAACCTCAAGATCGAATCTTTATTCTTTATTATTTCTTAATCTTTAATGAGCAAGCCTGAGAGCGTATGTTAAAGGCGTAAAAAAATAGTTTTAGAAATGTACAGCAAAATGGAACGTATATTTGTTTCTCCTTGAATATTTAATCGATTAATACTCGACTTGGATACACTTTGGCCGGTAGGAAGTTCTATACCTCTGCAAATTGTCCTCAAAGGAACGCCTCGTTAGAGGGTAGAGGATGAACGCGAAAGTGAGCGTATATTGAAACCAGTTGCCAACAACTTGAACAATTATAACGATAATTGCGACATATATTATGCTAATACCGCGCCGCCCCCGTTCCGGTATCCGTTCCGTCTTTATTCGCCAAGTTCCGCAAAAGAAATACGGCGGAACTTTCTAAACAGCCGTTCGGCATGCGACGATCGATTCCCTTTTCTTACACACGCGCGAGGTACATACACACGTGGATGTGAGAATTGCTGATAATTAATAAACACCCGTACAAATGTGCACGTTAGCAATGGATTTATCTAAACGGCCACTCGCAATTCGGACTAAATATTCATTCGGGGACCAATTATGATAGCGATCATTCTACATCGGTGCACTTCCCTCGGATGCGATAGGCATCGCGAATCGGCGATCAAGAGCGAAAGACGAGGGAAAATCCAAGCGACGACGTGCGCGCGTTAGTTTAACATTTAAACGCCATGCGCGGGACACGCGGCTTCCAAATAAAAAAACGCATCGAATGAAAAACGAGGATCTCATAAACCGGCTTGCAGAGCCTTCCGATATTTTTTTTCGACTGGATACAAGTTATTACGCGACGCTTGGCACAGCCCCGCTTGAAATCCCCGATGCCATTAAAATAGAAATGGGAAACCCGGCCCTCCCAATTCCAGCATAATATTGTGATTACGATATGCACAGACGCTTTATATATATATACGCGCGTACACCCGCGCGAGGACTCCAGGATCCCGAGATTCCCGAGTGCCCCTTGCCCAGTGTACATCCAATATCAGAATCGGCCCTTCGCGTTTTTCCCATGCATTTATTCCCTGCATAAGCAGACCCTGCCTGCGTCATTATAACAATATTTTCGGTATCTAATATATATTTTAACCGCAAGAGCTGTAACGTTTTCATCTCGTACAATCGACGACGCCTCTAACGAGATACGCTGCAATTCCCGGGGCGATATCTGAATTTTTAATTGTAATCTGTTACGTATCTGTTGTACGTTTAGAATGAAAAGGTAAAATATATCACGATATCATAACATACGTTGACGATCAACATGCGATTTTAAATAAACGGATTAAGTAGCCAAGGGCACATTACATTAATTCGTGACGTTATACCATTTGCACAAGTCCTGACATCTGCACGAACAAAAATAGTATTGTTGAACATTATCGATTTACGCCAAGTTTTATGTCGGATGTAAAAATATGTCTTGGAGTGACGCGCGGCTGCATATTTGCTGCTGCTATAGGGTTGCACTTCATGCTCGCTGCGTATTTATTCCTGCCCGCGCCAGTCTGTCGTTATTTCTCCAACGCCTAATGTATGTTTCAGCAACACGTATCCGTCTGCTCGTCGCTTTAAATTTTGCAGTATATATCTCCTAAAATTTTTGCGTCTCTAACAGATGTAATCATAAATCACTTCTCGTAATATTCGCTTTTTTCTCATTATCATATCTTCGCGCGCGATTTTCGCTCGATTCGCAGTCGCAGATCTCCCTACTTGAGTTCGCGAAAGTGGCGTATCGAGAATCATGTTATGAGAAAGGAAATGACACAAAATACTTGCATTGACATCAATTTAATTCCGTTTTCACTCATGCGACTTACATGAGGATGTTTCCCGTTTCTCTTTTTCCCCTTTAAAAATCCGTGGAATTCCAGGGTGTAATGTGCGCGAAAGAGAGAGATAGATAGAGAGAGAGAGAGAGAGAGAGAGAGAGAGAGAGAGAGAGAGAAGGAGGGAGAGAAAGAGAGAGACAGGCTGCTACACGGAATACAAAACAAAACTATCGCTTACGCGCGCAGCATCACCATAAATCCCAAGTGTATGGCTACGTAGGTCGTATTCGCGCGTGAGATAGTGCTCGGAGTGGAGAATGTATCAAAATCAGGCGCGAGGTTGCTTTATGGACGGGAACGCTCGTAAATACGCACTTCTGGTACTCCTGCTCAACTACGGTACGGCCGAGAGACTCCAGAGAAACTGCCTGGATACGTTAGGCGATAGAGAAAGGGCTACGAAATAGCTTCTACGGGATGCTAATAAAAGATAGAACTGGCTAGATAAACTCGCGCGGACGATACCGCTTCCCGCCTATCCTCGCTAACGCCATTGTTTCGGATCGGACACCGTCGCCTTCTGATCGACGTCGACGTGAGAGAGAGAGAGAGAGAGAGAGAGAGAGAGAGAGAGAGAGAGAGAGAGAGAGAGAGAGAGAGAGAGAGAGAACACAATTGATTGTCGAAACACGAGACAGCTGGAGTTTGACTCTAAGATCGACTTGAGTATTTTACGCCTATACGTTACAGCGACGTTGACTCGCATTAATCTCGATTAATTTTTAATTTCCAATAATCGCGATTAAAGAATTTTCTTTATTTGTGTACGTTGTGCGTGTTTGAATTTATACTCTAAATTCTAAGTGATGTAAAAAAAAGTTCGCAAAACATAAATCAGAATTTAGTACAGATTTTTTGTGGAATTTAGCTGGAATCGTGGCGATAGTATCGTAACTTTCGTTTAAATGAAGCGTGGTAGAAATAATTCCATTATAGCATTACATAGGAAAAAAAGCATGTAGTATTGTCCCTGTCTTGAAATTGCCAGCGGTGAAAATCGAGCCTCGGGCATGCATTTTGAACATTAATATAAATTTTTATTATTTTTTTATCTTGGTAAAAAAAAATCCCTTTTATCGGAAAGTAATTACATACTGCATAATATATAAATGTATCTAAACCAGTAACCCTTGTTTCCGTGTGTTCCGATGAAAAATTTGCGCTCCGTGTTTAAAAATTAATATGAAATTTTTTTTATTACTTTTTATCTCGGCAAAAAATCTCTTTTATTGCAATATAAAATAATTACGTATTTTATAAAAAAAATTTTACGGGGAAAAGAGATACGATACGTTACAATCCAATTCGAAAATGAAAAAGTTGATCGTATATTAAATATTGTCCGGTTGGCTGGCGCGGCCGGCGCGCGAGTTCGCCGCGCGAAGAACGAGTCCGTATCGATGAAAAACCTCCTCCTAATGTGTTCAAGAGGTACTTAATAATGTGCTAAAAAGCCGGCGTGAAACTTTACTTAAAAAAAAAAAAAAATATCTCGACAATTCCAAGGCGTTAAACGAACACGCGAGACCGAGCGGAACTCTTAAACGACGACGCGACGTTTAAACAGATACGAAACCTTTCGTTCGACGAGCGTTTCGCACGCATCGCGAATGTAGTGCACGCGCGTTTACACGCACGCTCTCCGCGAAAGCGGAGTAGATTGACATTTTCAATCGCTCACGAACCGTTATTAAAACGTCATGTACACGGGACGAGCGGCCGTCGCTTGACGGGAAAATTTGACTTACTGAATCTCGGGCTGTCCCCCCGATTGCCCGGCCTACCTTGCACGACTGTATTTTGCTTCAATCAATTACAAAATGTTGGCGACCGGCTTAACGATAAACGCACCGCGAGATCCGAGATAGTGAGACTCGATAAGTCGCAGTTGACAAGAGACGGCAGTGATTATCAAGTTTGTGCGATGCTTCTTGCGCTTCCTCCGTCGCAACACATACGCACCAGCAACCTGTAAAGCAAAGAGCCCGAGTGGATATTCATCATTTGCGTAAATTATTTTCATGTTGCTACACAGGTGGTGCTTCACCAAACGAGGATTATTTACTCATGTGTGATAGTTCGCGGATATAACCGTCGCAGGTATAGAAAAAATGCGTATAAAGTTTTATCATTAAATAACTACAATTTAATTAAAATTATAAAAATTTCACGCTTTTGGTTTCTTTCATCGAGCACGTTTGATGCTTTCATTTTTTTTCCGTGATAATTTTTATCAAACAATAAGCTAACGTCTACTAATTATCTACGATTCACGGATTTTCGCTTCTCCTTAATAAACGTGTATGTCTAACTCATTCCGCGAAACGCTTCAATTAGCACATCGCGTCAGAGTTGTACATGTGTGCCGTGAAGTCAACACAATCGATTCCTTAATGCTTAAGAACGAGTATAATACTTAAGGAAGCGTAGTACAAGTGGAGTATAATATTTAAAGAACGAGTCAAAACTTCTCATTCTCGGCAAGTGAACGATCATATTGCACGCACCCAAGAGAACAATCATTCCTAAGATGCGTTCACATTGAGGGTACGTTAACGGTTCCCGAAACGTTTTCCCGAATGATTCCCACCCGATTCAAAGCGGTCTTGCGGAATTCCCTTACGAGCCGTAGAAACAGTTATATCTTCGGCAGACGGGAAGAATGGATCAATGCGCCGTGATCGAAGTAGTTTTCGCCGCATATGTGATATGTATGATATGGTTAGTTGCGAATGCATTCACATTTATATTTATAATCATAAATAAAATACCGCATTGAAAATTATTTTGGTAATTTTGAAAATTAGAATTAAACGCGAAAGAGATAACCTTTAATTCATTAAATCGTGAAATTCATAAAATGTAACAATAGTAGTACTTATTCGCTAATTCTCGAAATTTTATGTATAAATTTCATAACATTATATGTAATTATTTATGTCACAAATTAAAACGAGAGTTTTAGCAATAATTATTATATATAAATATGTAATATCTATAATATATATGATATGTGATATCTATATCAATATCTGCAATTAATTAATTAATATATACAAATATGTAATAATAGTAATCAATATTTTTCAAGTTTTTCATTTAATATAAACAAAATAAACATTGGTAAGACTTTCTCTTATAGCTTTTTGTAAAAACGGCGATCTTTGATACTGATACAAGTAACAAAAATCTAAGTATCGCATCCGAAATCGTTCGAAAATTTAAATTGAATTTTTTTCTAAGTAATTGGATAATTCATTTCCTTGGGATGTACATCTGTAAAAGGTGAAAAGGAAAGAGGTTAAAGTTTCAAACGGATATCGTATGTGCTGTTCTTGCCGCGAGGAGGACAGCAGGATGCAGCGCAGGGCACAAGCAGGCCGCGTGAATGCAGGGAGCAAGGTGTTAGTCCGCACGGAATTTCCTACGCTTGATGCCGGATACGAGGCTTAATTGCACCGCCACACAATGTAAATATGCCGCGTCAGTTAACCGTCTGTCCACGTACACGCACGCGTAACACGCACGCGCGTGAACGAAACCGACCACTCTGTCATCTACGATAATGCCCGTTGTGTCATCGCTCACCAGTGTGTTATCGTTCGCAATGAATTCTTGTAAACGTGCCGCGTCTTCCTCACTCGCCGCTATATACGATTACGAGCGTTTAATTTTTCGCCTCTACGGCTAATCGACTTTTTTTTCATTTTCTTATCGCATACGCGTATCATATCGTTGCATCTCTTGACGTTACGTATATGCAACTAAAATGGACTATTCAGACATTTCAGGGAAAAAATTTGTATTAACGAATGCCACGAATGCCGCGAATGAAACTATTGGATTCTTTATAGTAATCGAGATAATCATTAGCTTCAATGCTGAAAGGACAAGACTTGCACGTGGCGCGCTGAAATTTCTTTAACTGACGCTCGTATTATTTTAGTTTCGAACGCGTCCGTTACTCCACGTAGATCCAAGCTACCTGACCACGTATTCCTCTTTTCCTTTCTACGAGGCACCGATAGAGAAACGCAAACAGTATGCACGGTGACCTCGCCGTAGGAAGTTTCTAATCCCTGTGGCGGGCTAACGTTCAAATCTACCATGAGCTCGCCTAGCGGATAGTTACACCTCGGTCCAGAGATACAGGTAATGCCTGTTTACAGATATCGGGGCAAACATTAATACAGAGTAGTCTCGGCGCACACCGGAGGATTATATTATTCTTGGGCAGCCGAACGGTCACTAACTTCGCAATGAAATTCATCCTCCAGGCACGAAGATTGTTTCCATATTTGTTCTCCGTTACGTAACGAACACCTTGCAACAACCATAAATGGATCCGAACGTGATAACGAAGTTAATTTACAAATTAATTCTATTATTTATCAGTATTAAATTTCGATCGAAACTTTTGCAAAGCCAGGAGAAAACTTACTGCTCTCACATCCCGTTTGATTAATGCAATGCTGTGCTTGGAGCTTCCAAATTGAATTTTTATAATTGTCAATTTATTATAATACAGACACTTTTGATAGCTTTCTGATGCATCGACATTTCCAATTCCATAATTTAAAAGCAAGCTGATATTTGTCACTTTGTGTCATTATACGGACAGCGATATATTGAAGCTTGTATAATTAATAATTGTTATTTTTTTTAATCACGAAATTTGTGCGCGAGATAACTAACGTCCAGCAGCGGACCAAACTTCTTCCTTTTGGAAATGCCAATAAACAAGAAATACACGACGGACACTTTCGACGTCAACAAACCTATTTCTTATCATTCGCCTTCCATCCCTTGGTATGAGACTCGAAGAGACCAGAGACGAAGGATCGACAGTGACAGTCGCCTCTGAAGAGCGACTGGATGGCACCGACGAGACGCACACTCGTGCAGTATCATCCCTTTCAACCCTGTACTTAGGGTGACCATCTCATTTATATAGTAAAACAGAGTCGCGCAATGGTGAAGCAGGGACGGGAGTTGAGTTTGTTTGTCGAGCAAACGTTTGCCGACGACACCGCCGGACACTGGTGCCTAGCTCGCTCTGGTCCTTGGTACAAGTCTGTCCGGACCACTGGAGGAGGGTGCAGGGTGGTGGAAAGGGGTGGGGATTTAATACCATCTCCCAGGATGAACAGTGGTGGTCAAATAACTTTGCCAAGTGATTCTCCGCGACGGTATTAATGTGTCTGGCCCTTTTGGATTTCTGCTCCATCGCGAAACGTCGATAATCTGTGGCTGGTATCTTTCGTAGGTCATCAAACGAGCTCATCGATTCTGCAGCATAAATTGCTTTTGTCTCTCGCTGCCATCCGCTCCGTTTGAATAATTTTTTATGTCCCGAAATGTATCGAACAAATCACTCATCACTATACATTACAAATCATTGTCATTTATAATTCACAGTGTCAAACAGTTCTTTCTTTTTTTATTTTATATAAAAATAAAATATACGATTCAAACTTATGATTTAAAAAATGATTTAAAAAATTATAATATAGCCGTTGATTAATTTAAATATAAAATGTATATAATAAAACTACTATTGGCATCGTTTCTAAGATACGTGGAGCAAAGTTTGTACACGCGTGACGGTCCGCGAATTCAAGATTCCATTCGTCTTATTCCAAGATCCAAACATCAAGGTCGTAAATCCATCAATAAATCCCTGCGCCCTCCTCGCGGTGACCACATTTGCTTAGGGATAAGAAGCAAAGACAAGCATACGGGGGCGGAGGTGTAAGTCTGTAGGGCAGTGAGGAATGGCTCGGTCTAGCGGGCCTTTAGCCCCGGCTTAGCATGTACTGGAAACACCATCCCCTATCCTTCGTGTCGGGGCCAAGTTATACCCGCAAACAGTCGTACATTAGTGCCTGCAGGAGTCCTGCAGGATTTATAAGGGGCGCCCGCGGGCGCACGGGAGGCTATGCGGCCGTCTCCCGATGGTTAAAACTAGAAGAGACGAAGTGCGGGCAGGGGTGCGGGAAAGCGAGAAGATCCGAGAGGAGGTCAATCCAGCAGAGAGGGCACACTGCGAAAGTTCCACGAGATACTAGATAGCGGCGTTCACCCGGTTGTTCGATTAGTAATGAGTTTACCGATTTCTATAAAATCGGTCGATACTATTCTTCATCTAATCCAATCGCGTTACAAGACAGCGGAGCGTTTTCCGCGAGCCTTCGTTAGAAATTCCATGTCTTATCGACATCTCAGGCGGTACGAGAACTCATTTTGGCATTAGAGAGTCAAAGTGCAATGCCCCCCTCCCCCCTCGACTATCCCAATTTCCCTGTTTCTGCGCTTTAACGAGCAATTGGCACACACCAGAAACGGACGAAATAGCGACGAGCTTAAACTCGCTTCTGGAGTCTCTAAGAGTTCCATTCGGTACGTGAGCACGTCGCCAGAGGGTTGGATCGGCTCCGCGAGCAAGTCGGCGGGGGGGGGGAGGGAAAGACCCGGTGAAGGGGTTCGGTCAGGGCCGGCCGGTGGAGAGAGAATGGGGTGGTGGGTGGTGTAGCCAGTGGTCAGCACACTTGGCCGACCCTACTTCGCTAACTAGTTTAATGATATATGTTGAGCTACAAGCGCCTTGATTAATCGTTAACTAATGTTGGACCTCGTAGTGCAGCAGTACCAGCACCATCGCCAAGCAGCACCGAGGTACGCCGGGATGGGTCGGGAAAGGGGTGGTGGCGCGGAAGACAGGAAGGGCGAAGGTTTCCACCGCAGCCTTACCCTCGTCGAATCCACTGCTCGTGAATTCGAGCGTGGCCAAACAGAAATCTAATCTCACTCAACGTATAATTTGATTTATGACTCGCGGCCGCGCGCAGTAACGAAAGGAGAGAAAGAAAAAAAGGTCGCGAAGGACGACGAAGGAAGGAAGAAAGGAAGGAAGGAAGGAACGGCCAGTTCCAAGGCGTCGATGCAATTTGTTGAAGTGTCCGTCGTTCTTTAGGAAAGGGGTTTGCGAGCGGGGTGCGCCGCACGGTCCGTACGCAAATTTACGTCTCGCGAGATACGTCCCAAAACCCTCCTCAGCCTCCTCGAATTGAATTAACTTGGTGTCTTCCCCCGTCCATATTCCTGAGCTCCGCACGTGGAACATTGGTCATCCCTAATTCGCTTATGGCCCTCGATCAATTAAGTCGTCGGCCATTCGCGCAAATCCCAGTGACCCTTCCCCCTCCTTTACTTCATCCCGTCCTGTACTTGCTCCAAGATAAAGCTCTCGCTACGCATTATAATTGAATACGTTTGCCATGAATATAAATCTGTGAACGTCTTTTATCATTGTACTTGCGCATTTTTATCTCAATAAACTAATGGCTCTGATGATTAATTTGTTTGATATAAAACAATTTAGACTAAACAAAATATGTTTTAATCATTTTCATGAAACATAGATTCCTTTGAAACTGCAACCATTCCAATGTGATTCAATAGAGCAACGGCATTTGCATACATCATTGCGCACAAGTTTGTGAAAGTTTACGTTAAATAGAAGGACGTTCGATCGATTCAGAAATCGCCGATCATAGTTGGAGTATATCAGACGAATGCGGTTAACGTATCACGTTACCGAAAACGTTTCGCGTGGAGAAGTGCAACGGAAGGGGAAAGGGGAGAAGGGAGGAGAGGGTAGCTCAGGGATGCAAGACACCGTGAAATTACCAGCAGAGTCTCCCATCCCCAGAGGGGTGGGTGGGCGGCGGAACGGACTCTGTCCACTCCGCGCCCTAGGAACCACTGTCCAGGCGGGTATTTGTCTTGTCTCCTTGTTTATGAGATCCAACATTGTTATTTGGCACCGCACCGGGGAGTTCTCGGTGCCATGCGGCCGGTAGTTTCCGGCGAGTTTCCTACTTTAAAAGGCCGCGTCCCGGTGCGCGATTACGTTCTGACTTATCCGCGGTTCTTCCCGCCCCACGATCGTCTTTAATCAAGGTCCGCCTGGACACTCGCGAGATACGATTAAACTTTGCACCAACAACGTTAGACGATGTAAAGTTTCGGCTTTTCTGAGCTAGGCTATGCGGAATTAAGTTTTTCGCAACGCGAGAAAATCCTATTCCGATTTAAGTCCATTTTAATGATGATCAATTTTTAGCACCGGATTCTTATACACGTTTAAAGTCAGCGCTTAATGTGCATCTAAAATATGCAATCTAATTAAATAATTATATTTCAACGACAATTTTGCTTTGTACTAATGTTGGAAATGAGCACTGTTTTAAGCGCCGTTTCGTGCTAGGAAATGATATTAGAGCGCACTTAATCGTGACAATGCATTAGCGTATTATACGTGAATTATCAACAGTGCGGTCCATTCGACCTAAAGTATTCTTAATAATGACCGCGTTGGCGCGAAATTTCTCCGGTGCATTATCGTTAGGTCAGGCAGCATTTTCAATTAAATTATCCGCTGCAATCGCGGTGCACCTTATCGTAAGTATAATATGTTCTCGATTGCGCGGCAAACATCAAACTGTTCGGACAATGGCGCCGTACATAAGCAAATTACACTTACGTTTCCGTTGTGCTTAATGTTGCTCGTCGCAAAAAATATTCTTTTAACTCAATTGCGATAATACTACTCCGTTTCGTTTACTCGGATTATATTTGTTTAGGGATAAAATACTTTTCTTTCTTTTAACAAATTTTGTCATGTTCCATCAAGCAATAAAACAAAGTTTGCAATAACGATAATATTGTTGGATAACATCGGCGATTAAAACGATAAGCTCTGACGGAAGTAAGATAAATTAAAAGTAATCAACTGAAAGAGAGAGAAAAGAAACAACACTAAAAGATAATAATTTTGTTGCGTAATTTAATCTACTTGCTATATCGAGGAAGATTACGTATCAAGAGATTTGGATCTGTGTGCACAGCATCTAGTTGCACAGCATCAGAAGATTGAATTCTTAATCGTAGTCTCTATGTAAATTCTTAGAATCCCGTCAAGATGAACGCACCGCAATTAAATTAGTGCTGGCCGAGCAGTGGACGTAACATATGTTTCAAGCGTGGATGATTAGGCATGTGGGTCACTTAACGCTCGTCAAACGACCGAAAGAAACGCCCTTCCTCCTTCGTCGCGTGCTCGTCCGATTGCCTGACATGGACGGCAAATGCGAGCAGATTAAACCCGTTAAAGCCACATTATTCCTTTAAAAGTGTACGCGATAAATGCGCTCGTTACAAAAACTCGTCAGCGACTATCTCGCGACGGATACGGAACTGTCGCGAGAGGGGGAGGGGGAGGGGAAGGGGGGTGAACGGGGGGCGGGGAGGAGAGGATACCGAGGGTGTGCTGCGTCGGAATCATATCAGGGTGGAGATTGAACGAATGACACCGTGAGCAAATTTCCGCGATCGGTAGAACGGCGAAAGCGAGCGTCACCCTCAAAGAGCGTCCGGCAATTAATTTTACAAGGGCGCAAAAGGAAGCAAAAAGTAAACAGCCCGGCGCGCATCCCGGGTCCATCGTCGCGACGATGGGTTTTATATCTCCGCTAGTTGTCAGGCCAACGAGTTCTGCCTCGTTGGCCACCGCGTATAATGTCCACCGTCAATATAAGCTGTCGGATGCTTTTTCCTAAATTGACAGATTTTCAATTTAATCAAGTTCCAATCTAATGGAAAAATGCCCGATCTATCGGTCGCGCGAGTAAGTGCGCGCGCGCGCACACACATGCACACATACACACGTATGCGCGCGCGCCTGTGTGCGTATGTGCCGACGGGGATGACATACACACATCGAGAGAATGTATGGCCGACACGCGCGGAGGGGCCAGATTGAAATAATACTTTTATGTTTAATCGCAATCGAGGAGCCTGCCCGGCGACGACGCGGAACCACCCGCCGATCTCCGAGATTAATCTATTGATAAACATTCCATCACTCCGCGAATACCATGTGAGAGAAATAGACGAGCCATCGATAGAATATCTCGGCGTTTTAATTCTTTTTACTTCCTCCACTTTTTTTTCATTCTTCTTTTTGCCACCCATTTCCACGTTCGTCGTTCTGACCACGTTGCTTTACGGACGATCACCCGTCAAACGTACGTTTTTATTAGCTAAATCTTTTGCGATCGGCAAGTATAATAATGCGTCATAAAACGGATTTTTCGATGAAAGTTCGACCTGTATTCTCCTCGTTCTTGAATCGTCGGCGCGACTGAGCTCTATCAACCGCGTTAAGCTCGTAATCACGCTAGCGATTGGCGATTGCGTCTACGTTTGCGTTTACGTCTCTTGACCAATCAGAAAGTAGCTGCTGGCGATTGCGATTCGCAATTTCCGTTCTGATTGGACAAAAGACGTAGACGCAAACGTAGACGCAATCGTCAATCGCTAGTGTGATACGGGCATTAGATCATGATCGCGTCATAACGACGATTTGCTTATGCGAAAACGTTATCTCTCAAATTAGTAGAATCATCATCGGGTGATCTTGGTTGCATCGATACCTGCTATAGCAGCCTTTTGCGTACACTGGCGTACAGCCAGCAAATATCATTATACTGCGTGTAAACAAACCCATAGTGCAACGCGATAAACGGATTTTTTTACGACCGATCAAAGCGCGGGGCATCTCGGCTCGGCGCCGGCGAGTCAAAAGCTGGACGCTGCTGGCGCGCGAGATGACTGCTTCTCGCCGGATTCTAATCGGCGCGGCCGCAGAGAGACCTATGCGCTGCGCGGGGTCTCGCTCAACAATAATCATAATAATTGTGAAATCCGATCGAAATGCAATTGAGTCGCTGAAATGAGCCACCGAGGTAATGAGATCCGATCCGTCTGGGCGTTTGCGACTCCCCCTGAATCGTTTACCTTCAATCACTTTCTTGACAGATGCATTTACGGCCGGGACTACTGGCCATCAAGCTGGAATGCGCCTTAAGGCTGGTTACGGCGTATCGATCCATCGGGACGGTCAACGCGCCGGATTCAGCTACGTGAAATTTGCGTCTTCGGATTCGAGAGGGTCTGGATAGGGTCGCTGCTTCTGCGGCAAAGCCTGTAGATGGTTTAGCGGCTTCTATCGTGTGACCGGAACGAAATCTTCGGGACCACGAGTGGAGGAATATTCGTGACGATGCATCCGTTGAGCGTTTAACGGTTTCCGGTCCGCAGATTGTGTCTGTGAGATACGCGAATATTTGCATATATATGCACATTACTGCGGTCTTCGCGGATGCAAAGGGTGCTCGATCCATTTCGGGTTTTGCGCTTCTCTATCATCGCGCGATATATTCGTATTTTTACGTTATACTCTACGTTACGCATTTCCGAGATCGTAGAACGGATCATTCGTCTCTGTCAGTAATTTAAATACTTTACTTCGTGAAAAATTTCGAAGGCGAGAATATATGCGCGCAGTTCTTTTACAATCTTTTTTTTGGCAATGTCTCCGTTTGTGGTTGCGCGGAGATGACCTTGTGCATCTCACGAAATCTATGCTCGCTCCTTATATCCTTATACATATTAGCGTCGCCGAATATCCATTACTCTCCCAAGAAAGAGAGATATTCCGCAATTACGAGGAACGGCTAATGGCACTGAGGGGGTCGTTAAGAATACCGCGTTCAAAGGTCTAATAATTTATGATCGTCTAACAGAAGTTCGAGCGACTGTGGAACTCCACGCGCCGAGTGAGCTACCCGCGATGAAATCGCGGATAAATTATTCCGCTGATATAACACCCGCGCGCGTCTTCGCATATCGGTCGATTCCGCGCAAAGTGCGAGCGATTTATTCTTGATGTTCCCGATCGAGAAAATTGACGCTGCTTCGACAACAGTCGAAAGCGGCAAAATTGTTTTATACGCGCGAAATCAGTGGACGATGATCGATCGCGTCGGGAAATTCCTCCTCCTTCTCGTCACGCATCTCGGAAGCGCGGCTTTATTATCCGCATCCTGCACGTACACCGGTAAGATATTTCTTTTTGTCAGGCGCGAATAAAACATTCTCCTTCTTTTGCGCGTAAATTGCATGCTCCCTTCTCAGATGCGCGCCGGGCATTAAGTCCGTGCGTGGAGTCCGGCGTGGATACCGTGTTTGCCGACGGGATAATAGTGTAATGGATGGACAGGGACACACACAACGAGCTCTAAACGGATGAGACTACCGTTTTCGAGACTCTAGTCGAGACGCGCTGTCGTCGTGTCTAGCGTTGCGGTTGTTCTCCTCCGTCGCTTAATTGGCATCATTGTCGAATTCTTCGTAGAGTCTAATTCTTTACGTTTAAGAATATCATGCGGCTTGTGTTCTGGCAATTAAGATCGTAAAGTGATGGATCAACGCGGCGTGACTTAATTATATCGCTATCAATGAAGCTATGAATTGTGCGTGACGCTAGGAATTTGCTAACGTGGGCTCGCGACAAGCTTACTGATTCCTTATTTTTATATTTGCTATGGATATCTCTCGATGCATAGTATTCGCTCATAAACCACGTTAACATTTTTAAAACTGACGACAGACGACTCTGCAAAGAGTCGGTAAGCAAGAGTTAATTGTCCCAAAAGAAAGTAGACACATTTGACGACTAGTAATCCCCGGACGCTTGTTTGCTAAAGTTTCCCTACTGGCTAGTCCGATGTGCAAGCATCGACAAAACTGGTCACCGTTCATTGAAGCGGGTACGTATATAAGCTACGTGCAAATATTTTCCGCTTTACGATCGCGCAGCTGGAGAAGTCAGGATTTCCTCATCATACTTTACCGCCTCGTTCTAACAACTTACAACTACCGTTACTTACAACTAATTTCACTACACGAGAAATAATTAACGACCGATTTATCAGTTTCATTAATGAGTTTTCGCTCAGCTTGTCCACGTCTCCCGATCGAAAAAGTCTTTCCTAATTTTTATCTCTTCTCCGTATTTCTCCGCATGAGCAAGTTTTACGTTACGAATATCGATAAATTCACACAATGTTGGTAGCAATTAAAATACGATTTGTTTGCGATTAACATCAAATCAATTTTTAACACTGAAAATTAGTGATCGAGCAGATTCGATCGAGGAGAGGGTCAACAAAAATTATTTTACTCTATTATTAGAAAATGTGGAAACTTGTGTATAACACTTAGACAAATGCATGCACTATTAGAAATTTTTCAAATCCACCTCTTTTTGAATTTGATTTATCTACGGCTCTTGTCAGTATCGTTCTATTAATTCCTGGTAAATGAAAAACAAGTTACGTTAACAAGCAATCGCATGCTAAATGACAATTTCAGTTTGCTGTCACTTACGTGTTAATTATAATATTTTTACCTCTGTCAGTTTGCAATCATTTAAATTACATTTAATAACATTATTCGTTTCAACTACTAAATATATTACTCAGAATTGCGCAATGAGTAACCAGACTAACGACTTTCTTTTTGAATAATTACTCAATAAGACATGCTGTCGCACTTTGATCATAACAAGAATCTATTTTATACATTACGTAAATTGCGTTATACGTTATATAATTCCGTAGGGTTAGACCCTATGACGAAAATTTTGGTTTGCAGGCATTTAGCGAATGTTACGTAATGTCGATGTAAATCAATAATACCGAGATTGCCGTTGACTTAGTGTCTGAGCTTCTATTTAAGATTAAATTCTCTGAAAATAATTTTCTCTGCTAAATATACACATTTTAGAAGATATATAACACGCGTTAACGAACGAAATCGCATATCGGCCGCATTCAACTTCGTGGAAGTCATTCGAATACGCTTTGTTTTGTACGTTAATCTTATACATTGCGGGTCAGAAAGATCATTGGCCGATTTAGGTTGAGATGCGTCGTGGCAGCTACTTAACCGTACAATTGGTTGTCATTGACACACAAAACCGTTAGTAACGAGTTATGACGACCGTCTCGATCGTCGTATCCTTTAGCACTGCCGTATAGCGATATCTCGATCGTTTCAACCGAGGCATGGGTCGAGCAATCGCTTGAGATCGCTAACCGACAGAAATAGGCCGTCGCGGTATCTTACGTAGTAATTAACTACACTTGCTACATCAAGCTGAAATATATACATTACGCCGAAATGGTTTTCCAGGCACTGTGCACGAACGGTTTTTGCGACAGTAATCGTTAGTGCTTGTCATGCAACGTGTTGCGATTTCCGCTCGGCGAGCAAAACACATCAAAAATGAACAATCGAAAGCAGTTAACCGATTTCCAACATCAATAATCGACGAGAAGGGATTCCTGCGCTTACCTCGCTCTTGAGATTCAATGGCACATCGCAGGGGGCGTCCAGCTCTGCCTCCGCTTTCACCTGATGAGACAGCATACTGTGGCTGTGCCGGGGCGGTACGGCGGTCGCCAGCATGTTGGAATGCTGCAGATGCTGAAGACGAGACTGGAGATGGGGCTGGTGGTGATAAGGCGGCGACAATTGGGTGTTCAGAGTGCGAAGATCAGCTGGCGGGGAAGCGGGCGCAGCAGTACTGCTCTGTTCCTCCTCGGCCGAACCCTCCGCCATGTCAGCCTTGCATCCCGGGGACTCGTAATCTGCAAATCGACCAAAACTCTCGGAGGACCGTTCTAATAGCGGGCGCGCCGCCGCGCAAGCCCTCGGCACGACGCAATCCCATTATAGCGCGAATATAATTCGCGCATTTCGATTCAATAGCGCGAAACGCTCGCGTCGTGCTTAATATAACGATCTCGCATTTTCCAATTGATATCATTTTACAAAACCGAATAAACGTAAGGAGTATGCAAAGGGAAATCACAAACGTGTGATTTCCTTTGTGTATATAGAGTGAATAATCTCTAATAATTACGACAATTACGTATATTTCGAGTTCTTTGACTTAATTTAATGACTGGAAAAAAACAGGACTTCTCTCTCTCTCTCTCTCTCTCTCTCTCTCATGTGACACTTTTTTTAATAAAGAACAAACGAACCAATTTGCCGTAAAGGATGAGAAGCCTTGTTAACCGATCGATATCAATTCGGTTGCTTGCTTTTGGTTTTTTGAGAACCGGGGGAGAAAGACGACACGCGAAATGCTAATTAAACCGGCGCGGCGCGACGCGACGCGCGGTACCGCATCAGCCGTATCGAACGGCAGCGCGTGCAGCTGTTAAGAATGCAGACACTGGAAATTAGAAGGAGGCCCGTTCATCTTCCAACTTCAAAGCAAAAACATTTGGTTGGCGCATCGCATCGAATGAGAGAGAGAGAGAGAGAGAGAGAGAGAGGAGGGCGCGCGTTGCGACGCGAGAGGCGCCGAGGGAGGTTCCAGAATAAAATCGCCGCGACTAACGTCCGCAGGCATCCTTCTCTCCACCCCCTCCTCCCCGCGTTTATCCGCCTAATTATTTTTATCTAAGCGTTCAGTTAGTAAGAATTCAAGGGCAATGAAATCACTACCGTCTGGACACGCCATTCCCTCGTCGCCTTCTGCCCGCGTCTCTCCTTCCTCCGCCACCACCGCCACCGCCACCGCCACCGCCTGCCTCGTCGCGCCGCGGCGGCCGTCGTATACTTGGTGAACGCAACTAATAACATCTGCTTCTATTTTTGCGCTGGCCCGAGTCCAGCGCTTTACTTTTTAAAAGCCGCGCGCCTATGACGAACGGCTGGATGGATCATCGAGCGGAAGCCCGGGCGTGGGGGGGCCGAGAGTGAAACGAGCCGGTTATTCTGGACAAATTATTGTCAAAGGGCGAGAAAACACCTCCTGCCTGCGAGCTACTTTGTTCCTCATAAAAGGCGTTTTATAATGGCCATCGTAAAAATATTTGATGCCGTGCTTTAAAACGGCGGCGTGTTTATAATAAAAGCGTTAGGTCGTTGGGTACCAAATAGACCGCTCACAAGTGCAAACTCTGGTGTTAATGTCGCCTGTTCCCTTATAAATATGGGGTGTCCTGACGTGCCCGCGTCGCGCGGTGTCTGCTTAGCGACAATTGCGAAAACTTCTTCAAGATGCCCGAGATGATTGAGCGAGATCGAGAGAAACACGCGTCTCTCTTTCTCTCTCTCTGACGAAACCGCAGACTGCCGCCGATTGCTATGGCTTTGAACTTAAAGTGATTTATACCATCCTTCACGGACCAAAAAGCGAGAAAAATGACCAAGATTTATCTCTGCGTCCGCTCGACAATGTCCACCTGTTTTCGCGTTTTACTGTTTTCACTTCATCGAGCAAGCAAAGTCATCTGGAACATCCACAAATTCGAAATAATGCAAATTTCCCCAACAAAGTAAACTAATCCTTTTTATATATTTTTTTCTTTTAACAGAAATAGAAATAAAATATTTATTTTAAGATAGAAAGAAAAGTTTTCTTTCCAATATATATCTCCCAATTTCTAAAAAGTACTTTTCTCTCGCATACAATACGATCTCTTAATTTCTTATAACAAAGTTTAGATAAACATACTAATTAGATAATATAATATTTTAAATATACGTAATAATTTTTTAATATAAAAATCACTTCTATATGGATTTACATGTTATATCATGATAATCAGCAATAACCTGTATGTAATATTGTGGAAAGACAAAATAATTATACTCTAACGGTCGCCGTATTTGTCTCGTATCAATTAAAACGGCAAAATAAGCCAGGCCAGTATGCAGGCACCGCAGCTAGGCGAAGAGATCGCATCGATCATCGCTATGAGGAATTAATTTATTTACGCAACGTGCAACAAGGAGCTTTGCTGCTAATTAAGCTGATTAATAAGCATTATTCGATTCTTGTGCCTTGGGAGCGACTGCCGATAAATGGATTGAAGGTTTGAAGATAAATTCTCATCGAGATGTCCGTCTCAAAGACAAAATTTTCATGCGGTAATTTCATCCTCAGATGTAATATTTTTTAACGAAGAAGTTAATATTTTTTACGCGAGTACATCGGAATTAATTACACTCGAAGATTTTTAATCTTCATAACAACATAAAATCTTACTTTATACATGTATTTAAAAAATCGCAGAGTATTTAATATCTGAACATTTTTTCGGCCATGCATTCTATCTCCACACGCCACCGGAGCAGGACTATATGCAACCTATCCTTTTTCCGTTTGCAGTCATTAATTTCCGTCGGAATCATATTAATCGCTGTAGGGCTGCGCCCGTGAAATTACTAGACGCTTTAACCACCGGCTGTCCAAACCGAATTCGTCCGCAGCGATTATTATATCGCGTCCTGAGGTCTAATGCCGGGTATTCCGAAAGCTAGCCAATTAGTATCGTCGATTTGGATGCTTTAATGAGAGTGCGGTTTCATTAGCGTATCGCATCGCCCTCACGGTTCGTGATTTGTGAAATAGAAGAGGAATTCTTAACCGGACGAAGATATCGCGAGTGATTATAGCGCGATCGTTCAAACGTCACCATGGCCGACCGTTTGAAAATTGGTACCCTTCGTCGTGCGACCTTGAAAAATGCGTTACTCACGATCGAGATCGCATAAATCTTTCGAAAAAGGGAAGAGGCTACCCGCAGGGTTCTTCTGCAAGATATTCGACATATAAATTAAATCGGGCATTCCACATACAGGCAATATTTTATGTTCCATCCAAACTACTCCGGATCCAAAAAAAAAAAGATCCAAAACTCTCCCGTATGATGGTTCTTCGGAAGTTGTTCTTCGGAAGTTGTTCTTCGGAACGACAAAATAAATCTCCTTTTGCATCGTATCGCACCTCTTTCGCCGGCTTCTCCGGTGGTAATCACTCGCTGAATAAACGGTGAAAGTCCGTGTAATAGGACGTGCGATTAATACGCCAAGGCGATTGATATGAGAATCACTCGAGGATCTCCGAAGGCAATTAAAATGGGCGCGTTACGCACGATGCTGTCGTCCGATCAGACTATCAGACGCGACGCGACGCGATACGACGCGATGCGTTCGTTCCTACCGTGTGAGAAGGTTCTCGAGGATTGGCAGTCATCCACCCCTCGGGAGGGTTGCCTTCGGGCGACACCCACCGTTTCCTGATTTTGTCGTGTTCCCTTACGTTCCTCCCTCTCGCTTTTTCTCACGCCAGTCAGCCCGCGTCTTTCTTCCGCGTCCTGCTCTTAGCCCGCGGCACACATCGCCATTTCGCACTATAGTTCTATAGCCGACATCGTCGACGACGACAACGACGACGACGACGTGGAAGCAGCGTCAGCGGCAGCGTGCAATTAAGGGGTTGATTGATGTTAATTCAAAGGGTAATTAAGAATGTTGCGCATAAAAATCCAGTAATTTATGGTCATTGGGGATAATTATATGTTGACCAGCTTGTAATTGCAAGCGCTTCGTGGTATAGTGAACGCCGTACACGCCGCGCCGTTCAGGGTTCGCGGGTAGCTACCTAGTGCGCGATGAGAATGTATGAGTGTGAGCGGACCTCTCGGAGCATGTGCGGGCGAGGGATATATGGTCTCAAATCGCGGCTTATTATAGGGGCCAGTAGATAAGGTGGGTTTAGAAACAACCGGGCGCCTCTGGCCAGCAGCTAGTTTCCACGTAGCCGCCGACATTCTCCTCTTGATACGACGCTGCTCCGGGCTACGGAGGTGTGTATAAACCACCAAGAGAAGCCTCCGAGGCGGTCGCGATTTACGAGGCCGATTCCCGACCGCCAAGACGGCGGTTTTAGAATTCTAGGCCCGGTCCAATTCACGCGCGACGCGACGCACGAATCGCGGATGCTGCGTGTCTGGGGGGTGTACGCTTTGCGTGCGGCGTCGTGTTCGAGTCGTCGCTATAAATAACTGGATGCGGATAATCGCCATATGGCCACGCATGCAGCGAACCACTGACCGTTTCTTCGTAGCACTGACGATGCCTCGCGCTTTCGATTTCCTGGTACGAGTCTATTCGTCGAGAGCTTTTCGCTTTCCCGAGCCCGCAAATTGCGCGTCGGTATTTCCTTCCAGTTTCGTTTCTTGAAACGCGGTGACGCAGAGAGATCGGGAATCCTCTGGAGATATCACATTTGTCTAATCTAAACTCTTGGCAACTTCTCTACCATAGCTGTAATTTCGGAGCAATCAACATCAGATGAGATTTATTAAAAATAAAAAGTCCAAAAAAAAAATCTTCGGTTTGTGTTCATCGATATGGTTAAGAGGGTGAACAACACGATAAAAGAGCGTGTGGCGTGGGCAACCCTCCTACTTAAAACACCGCCAATAAAAAGATCCCAGCGGGACCAGTTGGCAACCGCCCATCGCGACATTGTCCTTGCCGAGTCTTTTTTTTTCACGATCTCGTAATCGACCGGACGCCCTAATGGGCAAGGCATAATCGTGGCTTTGTGGCGTCTAACCGTGCATTAACGCTAAAGAGAAGTAAGAAAGGAACTCTCTCTCGCGCGCGCGCGCGCGCGTACGTGAACGTGCTCGTGTACGGTCGATTCGGATTACCCCGATGGATACTCGCGCCGGTTTGCTACGATCGAGCAATAAATGCAATATAATAAGCGTACGATAGATTAAACCGCTTCGTGCTACCCTTCTGTATAGCAGTTTCGCTTCACCAACACGAGCGAGCATAATTAAGGCGAGCGTACAAAGAATCCCGGCCGCATCCGTGTTGGTTAATTCGCATCGACCTTTAACTCGCGTACGTACATAGGCATATCGGCTAAGGTAATGGCCGTTTCGTGCGATACCATTCTGTCAGAAATCCGAGGGGCTTTGTCCCGAGTCACGAAACGCAAGGATTAAACTGAACAGCGCGCCGTTAATGCGACTGTGCGAACGCTTCGTCGAGATTGACGCTCCCGGTTTCGGAGTATACGTGACCGTAAGAGCGTGTGTGCGTGGAACGCGTAACGCGCGCATCGCATCGGCGGGCGCGAGAGTGCCCATAAATCGGCGCCGAAGGGGTTCGGCATCAACACGCGTTATCCAAGACGCGATATTTTACGCCCTCGTCGGAATTTCTGCTGTTACAAACATTTTACATTATTCCGGCGAAATTCTTTTTCGAGATGTATAATCGAAGCGAAAGCTAATCCCGTACACAGAAACGAGTTCAGCGCACGGAAATAGAATTGTATGCGCGAAAAGGTTCTGACAATGACGAACGTCTATTATTAATTCGTGTTACTTGAATTAAAAATGCGGCTTTATTCAAGAAACGATACTCACGCTCTCTCCGACATCGTATACGAGTTTGATAAGAAGATATCACTTTACGCTAAAACTTGGCATCGCGACGCAAGAAAGATGCCTAATGTCTCTGCGCGACCGTATCGTCGGAGGCGCAGGAAGAATATTTTACGCTTTACGGCGCCAGCGTCGTTGAGGTTCTGCCGGATAAAAAAAGTGTCAGCTCGCGTTGGCTAAATCAGAGCCCCCGAGTGCATTAAACTCCGAATTACCACAAATAGAACTTTAACCGCATATGCCCATTATAATGGCACCCCCTGCTGAAGATGTATTTACGTACTAAACCGTCTTCTCGTGGCTCACGCTGAGTTGTCGGAATTAACATCTGGCTCCAAAAACACGCTACCCGGTTCATTGGATCCCTTTTTCTCATTCTTATAGGCTAACCGTTCCACACTAGAAACGCTCTCGATTATTTGCAGACAAATGCACATTCTTGCTCTTAAAATCATTTAATTTTATTCTTAGCTATTAAAAGACAAATAAGTTAAACCTTGTTGTACAGTAGAGAAAATTATATTGTAATTTTCAAAGAACAGAGAAAGAAGAATATGGATGAAACGGTCACTTGAGGGATTACAAAAAGCTTTTTTGATTCGTTGGTATTTTCTCCTCGTTTGCAAAAGGAAACGCTGGTAGCGTGTTGGAGACAGAATGATTTTGAAAGTGGTTTTACATGTAAATTAGGTCTATTAAAATATCAGAATATAATTTAGCCGACATTTAAAAACACGAGAGGGCTGAGGCAACTCTCTATCCGTCAAATCGTAAGCCGCTCCGAGCTATTACGTGCGTGCGTGTTTCTTCATGAATTATTAGAATTAATGAGCTCGCGCACACGTTGCGTTCTTTCTACAATGTTGCAAAGGCCAATCATAAATATACCGGCGGGGAAATTTCGGAGTAACAAAGCAACGTTACTGTTTTTTTTACGCCGCAAAATTTGTTAAGTCATTAACGTATTCCACGCAAGTAATATAATTCGATATAATGTAGAATCAAGTTTTTTATAGCAATTTCTTTGTCGTCGACGAATAATGATAGTATTTGCGAAAATAAAGAGCTCGACTTTTCTTTTGCGACACGCATAAAGAATCTCGACAGAGATAGGATTAAAAGAAATTTCGTAGTATACTTGCAATTTATACAAGCAACAAATAATCGTTACTGTTAAGAAGCAGCACGCGAAACGACGGATTAAGCGTAACGCCTCACACTTGACACGCCGAGTTTGCAGCGAAACTTTTTTCTTACCCGGAATGATTTCCGAGTCGATAATCGATGAAGATTCTCGGGCGGAAAACAGAATAGCGCGACTGTAAAGCGAACTGGAAGTGGGTAAAGTTGTAGAACGAAATGTTATCGTGCGCCGGATTGTCGGCAGGGGTTGAACCGGGTGAAGGGGAAGTCTTGAATGGGGAAGCCAACGAGAGCGGGAGCCAAGGGTGGTGAGAATAAGAGGAAAGAGAGAAAAGGAAAAGAGAAGGAGAGAGAACACACACAAAGAGAGGGATGCGACGAAAAGATATAAGAAGGGGATTCGTTTTCTTGACCTCGACAACAAATATAGTGATCCTAGCGATCTCTGATTATGATTCTCTCGAATTAAATTTGCAACAAAGAAAATTCTCGCTGATCTTTTCTCCATAATAATAAGTAATTAATAATTTAAGCGCGACAATAAAACAATTGCTTTTGATCTTTCTCTCAACTAATTTTCTAACATTTAATTAAAAGAGAAATGTCGACATAACGATGGACTGTCATAAAAAATTGTTTAATATTTCACATTTTTTTACGACATTGCGCGTAATATGTAGAAAGCTTAAAACAAAAGTCTCTCGCTAAAATTCGACATCGTTTAGTCGAGATGAAACGCCTTGCTTTCTTTGTGTCGATTTCAACGCGCCAAACTCCAACGATATCGCGAGTCAAGTGTTTCCTTTGGGATTTTCTGCTTTCAACTCTCCGCGTCTATTCCCACCGACAATGATTCGCTTGGCCAACCTCGACTATCTCGCTTCCACTTTCGGTGGCTAGAATTTCCCGGTCTCCCTCTCTTCCAACTCCTCCAACCCTCTCTCTCGTCACAACCCTCCCGTGTTCCCGAGGCGGCAAGCAAAGAACTCTCCTACCCTCGGGCAGCTCACACTGATTTTCCACCCTCGTCACCCTTCCCGTCCACCACTATCACCCCCTCCTTCCTCCATCCTCTGCTTCTGCCTCCTCTCCACCCCCAGAGCTCACGCCGTCACTCGTAGTCACGCCACCAACACGTGCTCCTGTTTACCTCTCCGGTCATATGGTCGGGGAGATGAACGCGATGTATTCAACGTATTCAATATTGCCGTTTAATCACAAATATATCTGCCAACAACATATATCGTTCGATCGAAAACGTTCGTGCGGGTTCAAAAATATTATAAATATTTTTTCAGAGCAAGAGAGTAGGAAGAACGATATTGAGACGTAGATATAATAGCTTAGGGATATGTAAAAATCTATTGTGATCTCATTACTTATAAATCATTGGTAAATCCGTTTTATTTGACTCTTGTGCAAACTTCGATTATCTAATTTATATACTTGACGCAGCCTTATGCTCAGATTGCCGATAAATAACATTATTTCTTATACAGTTGATGTAAAATGAGTTATTTTCCAAGCGATTGTCTCATCGCACAATAGATTACTGCTTTGACAATATCAATATAGTTTCCTTTACGAAACACCACTAACTTTTAGATATAAAAAGAGAAACGATAGGTTTCTTCGCTAAATCTTATAAAATTATTAATTAATTAGTCAAATATTTCCGAATTCTATTACATATTTCTCTTAAAGTAAATTTATTATAAATAAATTTGAATTATAAACTTAGCTTTTCTTTTCAACATCTTAACAATTATATGCATTCGGAATAAATGACAATGTTATATCGGCCATCTTAAAAATAGCTTACATCACACTCCTGTTAATCATGATAATTACTCGTGTAGGTACTGTGAGTCGTATCTGATACAATATCCAGCACATGATATTTCTCCGCATTTCTGCACAAAAGACAGTGAGGACTGAAAGAATCCTACACGGCCGCATTACGTTTACGTGCTCGGCCGATCCCTTAATTAGCATTTCCAGGTCACACACTCGACGTAGACGCGAGTATACGCGGGCGCGCATAATTATCGCGCTAATTATTAGTACGTAGCTAAGTATCTGGATGAAATTATCACCGAGTTGAAGTGAAGCGTAGAGAACGAAACGCTGTTTTCGATCCCCTGCCAGCAGAATTCCCGCGTGACCAAGCTTTGGGAGAGGAACTTCCTTAATTACCGAGATTAACTTAATGATATCGAGCCAACAATTATCGCTCACGAGGCACGCAATTGCCACATGTGAATATACGCACAGCAGTGAAAACAGACAGAGCTCAGAGTTGACTTCTCCCTCCTTTTTTCTACTAATAATTTCTCAGTTTTAACATGATCGGAATCATAACATTTATCCAGTTTTTATCAATATCAAATTTAGTGTACTAACAATAAATATTAGAGATTAACAAGAAAGCGCAAGAAAAGAAAAGATTCTGTCATTTTAAAAGATCTTATCCAATTGTTTGTTAATTGCCTCTTAAAATTATGACATGAAATACGTAAAATGTGAAATTAATTAATTTCCATTCCCGTGCCTGTTCCCGAGGTCGATCTAAACGCGCGTGCATGTGGTAACATGCGCAGGCGCGTCCGTACACGCGACTAATCGGTGTGCGAATGTGAGACTACACACGTGCAGCCGACCGGGCGCGCATTTAGAAGAACCGTCTAATTACCGAGATTAGCCTGGGCTTATAATAAGCAGGAGCGAACTCGTGCCTGACACTCACCTGAGGCGATCTGTGACTGATGTATTTGGGACGTCGTCCTGACGCGGATTTATTTAGCGGTTGTTATTTATCTCCGCCACGGTGCAATTCCGTCGCGGTCGTACCGATCTCCGTTCGCCGATCAAGCCGTTTGTCTTGCCCTCGTTCCTTCTCCGATGCCGCGTTTATACCCGGCTGATCCGTCTTAATTCCCTTCGAGAGATCCTCCTTCTGCCGCCACCTCACCTCGCTCGCGAGTTTCACGATCTTCCGGTAATTTTCCTACGGCGAATATTAACAGGTCGTTCTGGGAGGAGTAGCGGATCGACGTCGAGAAACGGACGATTCACTGATACATCGGCCGCCGGTGACATCAGCCTACTTAATTACAACGGGTAATTGCGAGTAATTAGGAGCGATCAAGAAGCAAACAGTTAATTGCCCGCTGCTTCATAAAACACTACTCGATTGATCCCACCTCTTCGTTTCTCGTATATCGCCTAAGGCGATATTCGTAATTGAAAAAAACTCGAAAGGCGACCGAATGTTTTGAAAACTTTCGACTTTCGATCTGTTTTCTAGATGACCAGAGTGTTTTTTTTTTTTAACAAAACGATATTTCACCAAGTTCGATCCCTGACACGGGATGCTCTACGTCACCGGACAGATAACCGGCAGATAACACGCTTTCCTGTGTAATGTACTTTTAATTATTCTATTTACGCGCGTCAAACCATGCACTTCGTAGTTATTGTCCGTAACGTGTAATTTTATGTTGAAAAACACTGACGTGTCCACGTGATGATCACGCGCGCGTCGTAATTATCAGCGCACCTGTCGCGATAATTAGAAGCTTATTAGAGCCATAGTACTCGTTTCATCGCTTTCTTCTGTTTAACGGCATGTATCCTATCCGAGGACTTGCGTTTTTTTTTGTCGAGGCCGGTAGATCGGTCCTGACACTCACGCTAATATCGTCGAGTCCTTCAGTCGCCGTTTGATTAATTTCGTTTCATCTGTCCTACGCACTTGTCGCGACTCAACGTTTCCATGCATTTACTCCTAATTCACATTCGGCAAACGCGAAGCAGATCGGAGCGATCGTCACGGCCACCGTAATTTTAAAATAGTTGCTAACGGAGCGACGCAACTGTCAACAGAGTCAACTTCTCCGACCGACAATTATTCGATCGCACGTTTCACTGGCCAACTGTCACAGAGTTTACCGCGCTTATAGCTGTCCCGCGAGGCGCATCGAAAGAAGTCCCACCCCTGCGGCCACGTGCTGATAGGCCGGACAAATCGGCGCACGCAGCTGCAAGTTTAAACTCCCTTATCACTCTCTGGCCCACAAACACTATAGCTTTTCACCAACACGTTGTGAATGATCCTTGCGAAGGAGGCGTCGATCATTCGATCCCGTCTGATTCCTCTTCTGGCGATCAGCTCGAGCTTTCCGATCTCAAGTAAGATTCTTCCGCAATCGGCACTGCGGACGACGATCCCGATCCCACGCGGGTTCAGTGTCTCGGAGAAGGCGGTCGATTCACTCTTCTTCGTGTTCTTGCTCGGGCAGCGTGGTCGTGCACGTTGCGCGATTAGAGCTCGACGCGAAAACTCGGACCTGAACCCTGACGGTCCGCAGTCTGGCTGCGTAGTGGCCCCGGCGTACAACCGAGGGAAGAACAGCCCGCCGTGACGGCTCTCCCGCCTGGTGGATAGTCGTCGTAGAAGGGGTAATGGAGGCGGTACGATGGGCGGTACCGATGCGCGGAGGTGGTCCGCGAGTTACTCGCGAGATCCCGTTGTTATGATTGTTATGAGTGTCCGAGCTGCCTCCCGCGATGCACTTTGGGGGTGGTACAGCCGCGAGAGGTACCTCTGTCCGTCTCTGTTTTTCCACTGTGTACCCATCTCGCTCGCTCTGTAATATAACCACCACGAGCTCGAACGAGCTCGTAACCGTGATGCAAATCAGCCCGACGGGGCTGGTGAGTTCGCCGGCGGGGATGCCCGGGAGGAGCGATCGGCACCGAGGACTGATACGGACTCCGGAGAGTCTGCTTAGGGAGGAAAGAAGATGATCGGCACGTAGGTAGCGGTGTGATTTTAAGGACTAATCGGTGGAATTAAGAGATACTCCAGTATCAGTGCTGTCTGTTGGATTGTTGAGCGGTAAGAAAGTCGCTGGTAACATTGGAGAACGCTTCGTCAGCGACGTCATACGTTGTAAGAAAAAATTGAAAAAATAATGCGCTTTTGACTCTAAAAATTTACATTTTGTGATCGTTAATGTTTAATGGAAATAGAAGAGTTTTTATACGTAAACGTTCGCTAACCAGTCGTGGTACTATTTATAAGAAAAACTTAACGTACAAATTATAATGTAGAATTTTTTCCTATTATGATTAAGGTATAAGAAAAACTCATCATTTATGTGTATAAACATAAATTATAAAGACATGAAATGCTTTTTAAGAATTACTATAACATTCCATTCCAAATACACGCAATAGTTTTGCAATTAGAACGTCGTCAATTAATGATCTTTTCTTTAATGCTTCTATAAAATATTTTATATTTAAATAAAGCCTCTAGAAAAAAAGAAATATTTCTTTCATGTATTCACGTAGTGCTAAGTCATTGAATTACAAGAAGGAAGATTTACGCGATTCGTTTCGTATTCATAGATTTCGCGACTATTTATTAAATAAATTTACTGCCTAGTTGCTGCCTTGAGTAAAAATTGCGCTAACTTGAATTAAAAGCACATCGAAGATGATTGACGCATCTACTTTCTTTCTTCTTTCCCTTTGAGATATTGGATGTAATGGGCGCATAACCGTAATGATAACAATGTGATAACAGGTGCATTTTATTATAATATTTTATCTCTAGTCCTATCACGGAAATTAGTGTAATCTCGACGATGATGACGGCCATGTCACTTCAATCGTTGCTTAAGATGGATGAGGATACTCGTAGAATTTTGACAGAATCCTAACACATGATAGGTACGTATCGCGGAAAAATAGCAGTTTATTTCTACATCAATTCCTGTCACGTAATTACGAACTTTGGATTACTTTATATCAACCAAATAACTCTATCATTTAAATCATGCGGTTATTAACTTTTATGGATAATTACAAATGCGTCGGGGGACACGACATTCTTGCGCATTCAATCCTTTGATGTAGTGACTAGAAGGTACCACGGCTATAAAATTTTAATGACGCTGGGTTAATATGAGATTTTTATATTAAGTATACTGTTTTCAGTAAGATTTATGCAGATAAAATGCAAGAAGTGCGTTTTAATGCTGCTTACGATTTAACTAAAAAATTACGTCTGCTGTATAAGTAATTTCCAAACAATGTATAAATGTCATTTTGACAACAATAATATTTTAATATCATATTAAGCTTTATTAAGCTTTTTTTATAGGCTTAGGTAAATTAAGTATATTGCAAAATTATGATTAAAAAATGTAATAGGATATGTTTGGAAGACTTATATTTTTAGTGACACATGAAAGGATTAGAATTATTTCTGCGCACTTAATTTCTGCATTATTTTTTCACTAATTTCGATTTTTTTCGTTTAATTCGTTCTATTTCGATATCGAATGTTATAAATTCTAGTTCCGTTCTTAATTCCAAATCAGAGCGAAATCACTTGACATGATTCGATTACAAATCCATTCCGACGCGTACAAAACTGTAGGCGTACGAAGTTACACGCTGCACGAGCTGGAAGGGTGCGTTTATTAAGATAGAATTTTACCCCTTTCCTGCCTACGTGCCGCCCTCGCCGAGGCCGACGCCACTGACACCGTCCCTCGGTGTTTTAATGCTCTCCCCTCAATTTCTCTGACGTCGACCCCGATCATATTCCGGCGTGATTCGATCCTTAGACACGATTCGAACGATGGTTTTATTTTTAAAAATCAGTTCATTTGTTCTTAAAATTTTTTCCGCAACTTCTATTACTTGTTTAAATAAATTATAAATTAATTAGTTATCTAGTAGAGTTATTTAAAAATTGGTTGCTTCCTGTATCAATTACCAAGCAGAATTAATAATTATATTCTAAAAAGATCTAATCTAATGGCAAACTTTTCGTTCATTTGCTCAGTAAATTGCAAACCGCTAGATCAAAACATTAATCTATTTATATATCATGTTGCATAGTATGATTATATAGATATAGGTAAAGCGGTTAGCTTAAAATGAAACGTACTAGTATGAAATAAAGCGTATTAATTTTGAGATTTGAATATTGTCAGAATAAATAATGCGAGTTATTTATATTCCTCTATAACTAATGCAATGAACAATCATGTTTGCTATTTTTGACAAAATCACTGTAAGATTAATAATAATGAATATAGCATTTGGAACATTGTATCATTTTAAAACTGAGCATAGACAAATGCTAAACTTAGCGTATAGATTTAGCATAAATATTATAGATATATAGCCAAATGATAATCTTAAATAACTATGATTCTTAATTCTTTAATCTTCCTTTAATCTTTTCCATTTTAAGAAGCATTGCTGAAAGGACTTTATATAAGAACGAAACGATTAATATACGGATGTATCGAGTCATATTATCACTCAATGGGGGTCAATGAAATTCAACGCGTGTATCGCGCCCGTCCTTTTTCCTCAACGAGCGTGTACGTCGAGCATCGACGTAGAAGAAGGGAAAGTCTCTTACACGAAATATACGAGGAAATGAATGAATACAGCCATCCTTCTTCCACCCGAAGGTCCACGTGCTTTTCACATATAACTCGTCCCCGTGGAGGCAGGAGTGTAGCCAGCTGGTGGTTGAAGTTGTAGGAGTCGGCAGGATGTGGGTCTCTACTCTCTCGCCCTGTTCCTTCTATCCCGCTTTCCCGCTTTCCCGCATCCCTCTCGCTCGCACCGCATCAGCGACACTCGTCCCACTTCCTGCGAACGTGCCTGTCCTTCTCCCGCCTTCCGACGGTCTCCCTCGCTCTTCCTCCACACGCCGCCGACTCATCCCCCGTGCTAGGGTGCTTCGTCTTTCTCCCCCGTCCCACCGGATCGATTAAAACTACAAAGTGTTGCCTCTCCATCCGTTGGTACGCTCATTCGTGGTCGACTACATTGCTCTGGCACTCTCCTGGCGGCACTGGGTTACCAACTCTTTCCCGGCTCTCTTTCTCTCTCTTTCTCTCTCTCTTTGTTCCTCCACTCGCGTGCTGTTCCGTCTTTTTCCTTTCAGCTCCACCGCCGTCGTCTCTTTTTTCGTCCTTTTATCGGAGGATCTCCGTATTCATGGGCGTTCGCTTCGCTTCCTGATAATCCCCGCGTAAAACTTCTCTGTCCCGTCGGGATTGCCCTCGCGCGCACCTACCTTTCCCCCTTTTGCTCGCGTGAGGGGACATCGGTCGTGCGCCACTTCTCACCTCCAAGTTTTCGTTTCACGAATATCAAACAAAAGATTTCTTTGCATTCGTTTATTAAATTATTTTGGTGATTGACGATCAAAGATATCCTCGAAGCAAAGATATACTAGAAACACAATTTGAACAGTAATTTCCTTGAATCAAATTCTTTCACTGGAAACTTCTGTTGCTTTACATATATCTTGTTTTATTTATGTGTTTTCTCAATCTTACATTTAATTATCTAAATATTTGCACGATTGTAAAATCATAATTTGTCGCAAATGGTAGCAATATCATGTTCATTTAATTAACGTACGTCACTAGCAGCGAAATAGATGTTCGCCAATCGATTTTCGGCCAAGTGCAACCACTCGCATTGAAATAAAACACGTACCTAGTCTCTGTAGTAGCAAGCCAGGAAGATTAGTCAGATCTTCCTCCCGGGTGAAAGGTAAAGCGCGATTATATCCCCAGGGCCCTGTCAGTATCCTTCCCGGAGCCTTGCTCGCTTTAAGTCGCAGCAACGTGGCTAATAACAGAGCCAGTGAAGCCAAGCGGTCTTTACGACCATCTTCCCAGAAGTATAAACCCTGGACCCTCGCCACCATTCGTCCAGCTACGTCCCACCTCTCCCGGAGCATCGTACGGGGCCGCGAAATTTTGCAAGGGCTAATTAATGCGAAAGGCCCCGACAACAAAGTTGCTCGCGTGATCGCTCTCTTAAGAATCGCCGCCGCGCCGCGGCCCGACCGTGTAGGAAAACACGAAGAAACAACCGATCCGAGAGGAGAATGAAGACGAGTAAGAATAGAGGCGCCAGGATGAGTTGGAACGGACGAAATAATGACCCATGGCGACGATCAAGTTGAATGTTATGAATATTGTCACGAATATATATATAAGATCCTCGCATGTTCGACTTTCTTTATATGCGCAGCGGATGCAGTACGGGCCGCAAGACGAAGATGAAGCAGAAAAAAGAAGTATCCACGCTTCTGGCGGAAGAACTTCTTCTTCGCGTGACCACGTAATGAATGGCGAGAGATTATTCTCAAAATTGTTTTCTTATGTCGCCTCCAACTGCGCGAGAAGAAGCGTTAGCAGGTGTTCGACGAAGATAATGCTCGGAGATGAGCGCCGTGTACAAGGCAGGTATTTCGGACGGAGCTATCTAAAGGAACATTTCTTTGTGATCGTTTCCCCACTGACCGATAATTTCGCACCTCATTGTTGGATAATAACCGTATAGCAACATTGTGGTATCCTTTCGATACCCACTTCCGATCAAGAGACTTTTTCACACCGCAGCGGAAGATTTCACGAAGCACGAACTTCGTGGGACATCGTCGAAGTTGGGGTATTCCTTTTACATTTGCTGTGCTTCCTTTTTACGATGGTATTGAATTACCGGTCCCTCTCTCGGTGCCTCCAAAACATTTCGAATTTATGACTTATTCTTTATTTTTGAATATTCATGATGGCTGTCTTTTCTTCGACAGTTTTGCTGTCTGGTGCAAATACAGTGCAAAAGTTTATCGAAAATATTAAAAATTTGTAGACAAATTTTTCTGCAGTAATCTAGGCAACAGCTAGCATGCATTTGCTCTATTATAGTGTTATTACATTAAGACTTAATAATAATATAGTAATTTATATAACGCAGTAAGTTATAGGGATAAAAACGTGTATTACACTTGTAAATGATAAACAGGGTTACCCGCATCTCTTTCTTTGCAAGAAGAGACAAAGAACGTGATCTGAAGACGTCCGGTGTGATGCTTCACGGCGAAATTTTAAACTGATGTGGAATCTTTTTGTTCAACAGCTGAGTTTAGAGAAACAGATATTATCCTATTATTCTACATGTACAAAGCAGTTCAAATACCTAAATTTTATATAGCTTGAATTAATTTTAAGTTTATACACATAACACATTTACTTTGCGCAATTCTGTCTGACGGGTTTGTTACACATTAATTGGTCGCAGGCAAACTTATGCAATTAACGCACATCGATGTAATTAGCCGAAAACTAAAGAAGTTAGTTTTAAAGAATTATTTAACTTTTAACTGATTCTTTACAACTTTAACTGCTATCACTTATAACAAATATTTTGTAGAATGTTTTGCGTAATTCGGCTCAGTTTCACCCGATCGCGTCATTGTTTTAAGCAGGTGTCAATTATTACCAGGCTTAATGCATTCATTTCACGCGATATTTGGTTGACGGCCCGCGTTAATTTTGTCCTCGTTCAATCGACATTCGGGCGCTCTTAAAGATGTTCATTCCATTATTCATCCCTATTCTCGTTATTTTCAGTGATCCCAATGCTTATGCTACATAGCGTGCGACCGACCGGTCAATACTTGCTAGACTCGGTTGAAGACGAGTCAGCTCGTACCTTCGCACCGCTTCCGGACAATATTTAACCGCGCTTCCCTCCCCGGTAGCTTCGATCATTAAACGTGCGTATATAGCCTCATAATATTGCAATCCGCGGCCATAATTTACGTCGTTTTATAGTTCAAACTGCAACCTACGTAGGCAGCGGCGCTCAAACCTTTATAGAACGTGCTATTCTCGTTCAAGTTGTACTGGGTGCTCATAAAGTTTGCCGACTGTTTCCTCCGACGCCAATGCCGACGCATGCTAAACTCATAAGAGAGTATTTAATTCCACGCCGTTATCACCACAGGTTTAATTAAAGAACGCGGAACTGAATTTTTTTAAAGCAAGAAGAATCAATCTTCTAATCTATAATTTGTGCGATGTTGTAGAACTTGTAAATATTTGTTTATAGAAATTCAATACAAAATAAAAGTGATAGCTGTTTATTTTAGTAAACGTACGTTTTGTTCAATCCATTGATGGTACTAATGAAAGTATGTCTTGAGAGAGAGAGAGAGAGAGAGAGAGAGAGGGGGGGGGGGGGGAGAGAAGCAGAGAGAATTATTGGACGAGATGATTGTAACAAAGTTTCCGTGATACAAAAGTATATTCAGTTTGACAGTTCACAGGCACGTTGTGAAACTTTCATTGTTTCCTCTCACAAGGAACGGAACTCATTCACGCACAGGAGTGAAAGAGCTTTCAGGAACACCAGTTATATTCGCGAGGGCTTATACGAGTGCAAGTGCCGGTGCCTCGAGAATTGAGATATACTGTTTTATAGGGAATCATCTGAACGCGGGGGGGCTCTTTTATGAAGTTACCACGAAGGAGCGGTTGCTTGGAAAGTGGTTACTTTGAGCGGCGGGTATCTACTTTGCCAGTACGACCGTTCGCTTCGGGGACGAGTAAGCTATTACTGAAATTACTGACGATCCGACGCTCGCAAATCAAAATTCGCGCTTTCTTTGTCGAGATGGAGATGCGCGAGTCGAGCGGCATTGTTAGGATTTATTGCCAGCTAAATGCCGCGATTTCGCAAAAGAAACGCAACGCGGGAACAGCATCGCCGGCTGCATCTCGTACCTGAGAGAAGTGTCGGTATGCCTAAATACCATAAACATGTACAGTGGCAATTAGAGAAAGCGACGGGATGATTATTGCGCCGATTAAGCCGCGTTTCTTCAAAGTTCTCGGATGCGTGTTCTGAATACTTCGCGGTAATGCTAACGGAACAATTTCTTATCATACTTATCATACTTACAGTGTATTTCAACTATAACCATTGCACATTTTGAAACTTTGATGTGGTAACCACTGTATGTGTGTTCATTCTTTTATAAACTATCTTGGTTACTTTCCAATATAAATTTTTCAAGCGCTAAACTAGAGGTAAAAATGAGGATATACACTTCAGATCATCATCGAGTTCTAAAAAAAGATCTTGCATCACTTTTGTCACTTCTTTAGCAATCTTAAATGTGTGACAAATAAAGACAAAATAAAAATACACGTTAAACCTGTTATATACAAACGTGTTAAATTTAATGAACCTTATTTTCTAAAGTACCTGCGTTTATATATTTATTATTTTGCGTGTTATCTTAAACAATCTTATGCTTGTATTAATTACAACATGCGAAAAGTGCGGTGTACTCGGAGTAATGAGAACATCTACGAGGGGCGCGGTGATTTCGCGGGCCTACAGGCCGATATGCGGCGCACGTTTTGACGAAGGTCGAGCAACCCGTACTTGTCTTTATGCGTTTCGCTGCCTATACGGTTGGAGCGGACCAAAATGTCGTAATTTCGCTTCGAGCTCAGTTTTACTCGGACACCCGCCGGTATCGCCGTGTAACGGAGGAGGCGAACGTCAGTTTCAGGGATTTCGTTCGGAGGCCACGAACGGAGAACGCCTGACCTAATTTACATACATATAAAGCGCATTCGATGTGTTTTAGGGGCCGTAAATCGACGCAGCTACGCGAATCGTTAAACCCTTCCTTGCCGCAACACCCCGGCGATACGTGCGGGAGAGAATCCCGTAGATACCGTATACGTTGATATAATGTTACATTGACGCGACGATTACACGGAAGCGCCGTCCTTCTCCGGCTTATCACGCGCATCGTGCGTGTTCTACATATGAACGTACATATATGTACACGTACATATATATCCACACAGTATGCGTATAGACGTGAAAGGCAAGAAGCAAGTGAATTGATCTAATCCGGTGTAAAATGTATGGAAGATTTGGTGCGAGATCGCGAAAAATGTCCATTTTTCTCAAACTTAGCCGGTACCGCGCACGCAATGCGGCGATAAGCCGAAAGATAGAAAGACCGCGGTCGCGATTGCACTCGGTGCGATTCAACGTCGTAAAATTCGCACGGAAAACCTTTGTTCCTCCGGGAACTTCGAAAACAGAGAAGCTCCCCTACCTCGCGCCGAGTTTGCCGGCGGCACAGGTACAGCGTGCCGCGCTCGCGATTTTTCTAATTATAGACGATTAATTTTTACGAGCACCACCGTAAAGCATGACAGACAGGTGTTTCTCTGAGGGAGGGAGGAGGAAGCCTAAGAAGAGAATATTCGGAGCAGCACACGTCCGTGGTCTTACGCGCGCGGTGCGCAGTAGAGGAACGCTGTTGTTGCTGGTCGCTGTTTCTGGTAGTGGTAACGCTGGTAACGGCGATGGCATCGTCGGTGATGGGCCCCTCATTGGTGGTGGTGCCGATAAAGTTAAAGCCACTGGCGAACGATGCAGGGGCCGCGTAATGACAACGCAGCGCGTCGTAAACGCGTTTATGTCCAGAGTTGCATTATAGTAATATCTGCCAGCACCCAGCGGATATTCAGTGCCTCTTCGGCAGCGTTACCATGCTCAACCGTTTCGCGATCGTTTTTCTTTTCGTTTCTTGCTGAGCTTCGGATCAGTTTTGGTCTTCGTTTTATTATTCGCGTTAACCGATTCTACTATTTGATCAATTAAAAGTTCTCTTCTTTTATATTAAGAAAAGTTATTGGACGTAACTCTCGAGTTTTTAATATTAAGATGTCAAAAAGGAGGCGAGAAGAGGATATAAAGTATCATGTTTATTGGCCTACGTGGATTGTACTATAACTGCCAAATACGATCTGCCATATATGTATAGTAATTATTATCTAAGCTCTAAGTTTCATTTTGATACACACAATCGGTTGTATGTAAATCACACGCACAAAGTTCGCTAAAAGTCATAAATTTCGATGTTAATGGTTCGATTAATTTGAAGATGTACCTCAGATATGCCAGAAGATAATTTGCCCTTTTTTAGAATCTTGTAATAATATCTACATACCGCTAACGCGTAGAGACATCGACGAGTGGCGACTCTTTACTGCCGCGCTTCTCACTTTTTCCGTAATCTCCGAACTAAAATTTTTCCTCAGCGAACTCCTCGTTCTCCGCCAGTATCAGGAGGTTGTTTCCACTTCGCGTCCACCCCTCCTCGATTCCTCTGATGTTCTCCTTTTCGTCTTGAAGCGGTGGACACCGTCGTCCCGCTACCTCTCGGCTGTTATAGTCTCGAGAGACTTATTTTCTCACAGCAACGCTGAGAGAATACTTCCGCGGAAATATCAACACGCGTAACCGATCGGTTTCCATTGCGAAACGCAAATAATCCGAGAGCACATTTTTAGAACGGCAGTGAGTACCCCGGATATTACATGAGGCGATAAAGAGATAACATCGAGAGGGAACCGCTTGGACGGTATAAAGGCGACATGGAGGGTGCTCGATGGCTGACGAGGAAGAAGGGGATAGAGGGAGGAAACGGAGGAGCCGAGCCGAGGGTGAAGGAGGAGGAGAAACGACGAGATGGCAGAGTTGTAAAGTCCTGCGCGTGACACTGGGTTATGTTATGTTCCCCGCGTTTGTGTTGGCGATCCCACGGATGGTGGCCTCGTGGACGCTATAGTTTATTCGTAGGTATACATGGTTAGGTGGCACGCGGTATTGCTCATACACTGCGTTTATGGCGCATAACCGAGGTGGCCGCTCGCACAGATTATTTTGGCTTGATCAATTTGATAACTCCGTATAGTTACGCTTGCCTTACTGATTACGCACGCGCGCGCGCGCACCCCTCTGGAAGGGATAATATTTATTATAGCCGATGCGTATAAAGTTTCCCGAAAGTAATACTTTGTGTTTTAATTTAAGAAGCGAAGATACTATTGATACGACATTGCATCACTAGGTACTTTATTCTTGTCTATCTTTATCACGGATCGCATTTTTTGCGGCAAATACCCTCATGCAAAACAATCTATTTTGCACAGAACAAGTTTTTATATAAAATGCACGTGTGAAATGCAAAAAGAGTTGTGCTTCTTTTTGACGTATCATAAAAAACTCGCTGCGGCAGGTGTGCCAGGCTGGTCGCAGCCCTTTCCCTTCCGCTTACTCCGAATTCTTCGCATTTCGAACGGTCCCGCTAATTGGGTCGTAATATTAGGACAAACACGTATTCGACGCCGGTCGGTCGTTGTCGATCGCTATCTACGATGTCGTGTTTGCACGCGCATTGATAGCGAGGTCCATTCTCGCATCGTCGCGTCGCTCGCGCGTAGTTTTTTGCGAAACCTTCGATGGGTGTATATGTCCGAAAAGACAGTAAAGTTAAAAGGGGCCAGGCCTCGAATGAGCGACGCGTCGAATAATTATGCGCCCTCCCTCGTTTCGGAAGACCGTTCAGGCTTTTTTACGAGGGATAAAGTCAGCCCTACGAGGTCATAACTTAAGCACGAATACGGACTATCTGTTACGACTTGATGGCTCTCAAGATGCAAGCTTTAACCTTCCCGGGTGGATATTGGCATAAATTAGGTTAACCGCGTGCGGCATACTTCTTCCGGGAAGCCGCCATAAGCGTAGACGTTCACCTTGTTGCATTTTTCATGGGCCAACGACGTGATTAAGGTGTTGACTCGAGAAGGTGAGATTCTCAATTCGTCCGAACCGTTTTTTACGTTCGACGTGGCGATATTTTTTCTCTCGAAAATGAACGTTTCTATTCTGAACTAATGTTTAGACATTCCTAGCTCAAAAACGATATCGATCGGATAGATAACGATAGTAAAAAAAAATAAACCACGTAACTTACGCGCAAATGGATGGCAAAGAAAAATGTGCGGACCATGTTTCATCTCGCGCACACGTTTATCGTCCGCGCACTGTAAAATTTACACCGTCTCACTTCCGAAACGAGTGGCCCGACAGTCGCATAAACGCGCGCAACATTTTATTTTATAACCCGCGGTCCCTTGGCTCCGAGCCGGCAAATAGTAAAATATTAGTTATTGCTGATTTTGCGAGCGCCTAATAAAATTCTTCGTAAAATAAAATCGCGACTCGACTGGCCCGGTCGAACCCGATCCACACGGCACGGTTCACAGTTAATAAATTTTTCTTCCGCAGTTTTGGGCATTTGCACAAAATTTGTCGCGCGCGCGTTTACGATATATCGGCAATGCGGCATTATTTTTCGCGTAATTTTATTAGCCCCGTAACAGATATATGAGTGATATAAAAGATTATAAGCAACTAGAGGGAGTCTGGATCTACTACGATTTTTACTGCGGTCCCATTTATTTTTCGAACTGACGTCGTTCTGATAGAGCATTTTACTCTCGCAGATCTAACCGACTCGAGAGAAGAGATTAAGCATAGTAATAACATCAGCCTAGGACTCGAAATTTCGAGTGTGTTCATGCTTAAATACATTTGTTAAAATGTATCCAAGATAACCTGATTTGAAAATGGAGGGGAAAAGTTATTCGGGGACCGGGGTCATCGAGAAAATTAGACAGTTGCGGATAATAAGCCGACGATTATATCCTCGTCCAATTAAAGTCACTTAAGAAATATTCTCTTAATAACGTGCAACGATTAAATAGATGTATGTATCACAACGTGGTATTGGTAATGCTTACAACCAGATCTAATTCCATCAATTAAACGTTTCGCTGATAATCATGCCCGTTTTACGTAATAGCTTTAAGACGCGCCAACGCAACTTCGGCGTGCGTCTTCGCGTGGCATTGGCCACAGCTTCAGGCGGGGGGGGGGGAAGCGAGGAGATATAACAATATATATCGTATTACGTTAATAAACTATTCCTATTCCCGTAGAAAATATGTCACCGCCTAAGGGCAGGTGTTGCGAGTGCTCCGCGAAAATTTTCGAAAATACACGCATTTATATCTCGAGCCATATTTTTTTGGCGCGTTTACGCCCGCTACGGGCGGGGTGGCGCATATTTATTTTTCGAATCTATCGTTTTACCGTAGCACGCGAAAAAGCTCGTGGAACATTTTCGGTGCCGGCCTTTCAGTGCTCCGCCGCGACGACCTAGGGAAGCATTTCATTGCGTTCGATACGATGGTAAAAAACGCCCAGGGATCGGACAGTAAAAAATGTAACTGGTAATTTAGTTAGCCGTTGCGAACTGGACGGCGCTGGGGCGCCCGGGTGTTGGTGGACAGTAATAGGGCGTATCTCGTATCTGTCCGGAGCTGACGGGTTTTTATGGGTTTGCGATGCGCGGATTCATCATTCGATATATTACAGCGAGAGCAGCCCACCACCTCCGATGTCACCGCGTTAACCTAACGACCCTTCAAGGCAGAATTTTAGGATTCGCCCGGCCGCGCGAGCGTCGAGTCGTTTTGTCGGCAACGGGGAATTTTTTTTTCGAAAATGGCGTGCGCCGCTAACGGCGCGCGAGTATCGCGTGCATCGCCCTTGGTTCCCTTCGTTACAATCATCCGCGTTTTGCGAGCGACGATTAATCCGCGACACATACCTACGTCTTTTCGTAACAAAACAAAAAAATAATAATTCGCCTAATTTTAACAGCTCCGAATTCTGTTGTCCGCCGCGTGCAACGATTACGCTCGAGAAATTACGGCGTTTAAGGAATTACACCGCTTTTTGAAATAAAACTGAAAACACGTTTGATACATAGCCCTTGATGTTTCTTGAATATCAGTGTGCAGCAATGACGCCCGTTGAAATTCGAGGCGTCAAAGTAGTCACGCGTGACGCGCCAAAAATTTACAAAAATTGTCAGCGCCGTTCGGCTGTGCGCACGAAAAAATTTCAAGACAAATTTCCATTAAATACTCGTCGCTGCTATAGCTTCCAGTTTCCGATGCGGAACAATTTTTACGCGTATATATCGTGAAACGGGAATAACGGAGTGGGAAACGTCCTCCGCCGTTTCTTGCGCTATGCTACGTTTTAGAATTCGCGACTAATGATCACTCCGACGTGGATACATTTTTTTCCCCAACAAGTACGGTGCAACAGAAAAAAATATTTGATCATCCCCGAGCACCGGGAGTGCACTCGATATCCAATTCAGTTGATATTCAAGTGCTGCGCGTGTTTCCACATTTTGATTTCTGTGTAACAGAGTACCTACATACGCCTATATTTATTGTCTGCAAAGACAACAAATATTTTTTTCGAAATCGCCCCGTTCGTATCCAGAAAAAATCTATCAACGGCCATCACTTCTGCCGCCCACTCCTCCCCGCTCTTCTATCTCGCGCATCGCCTCTTCCGTCAAACGCCGTCGACATAATCGACGTGAATCGCAATGAAAAATTTTTTTTCCCTGCGGATGGTCTCGATCGCGTCCCCGATCGTCCGATCTTCGGCTGGATAATTGTCGCTCTCTACCGACGACGCAAGACACGCGACGACACACCGTGCCAAAGTTTCCTCGTAACGGTCTATAGGGGTGAAAAAGGGCCGCGAAGGGCCACATGGAAATCCGATGCGCCGGAGCATCGACGATGCGATTCAGATGCAGGCGGGCGGGCAGGCAGGCAACCGAGTAGGTAGGAGAGATCTACTCTCCTGCTCCGTTTCTCCCCATCTTTCTCTCTCTTTTCCGTTCTACCTCTCTCCCTCGTCCCCTGCCGTCGCTCGCCGTCTCGCTCTTCCCGTCTCGTCACCCTCATCCCCCGCTTGTACCGCTCTTACACGCGCGTGTGCTCGGACGGACGCGAAAGTGTGCCAAAAACTCTTTTGTAGCGATCGGAAAGAATGGAGGCATTGTTTGCTCACTTGTGAATCGGCTCTAATGGCAAAAGTATGTGAAATGATTGTGAATCGAGATTACATACGCGAAAACAACGCCGGCCATCCTCCGCGCGCCTCACACCGCGCGCGCACGTCTCCTCCGCGCGCGCGGCGGAGGTATATGCGCGCCACGCGCGCGTACTTGGGTATACGCGTGTATGCGTGTGTATATACGCCGTACGTGTGTGTATGCGGGCGCGATGCTTTCACGCACGTGTGTGGAAAAAAAGCGGCCTGGCGCGCGGGCTGGTGGGCGCGGGCGGGAGGACGTAGATATTTTTTTACGCGCAACGAGAGAGTGCAGGGAGAGACATGCATTCGACTGGCCGGGGGTAGGTAGGGGGCGACGGCGGGAGACCATGGGACGAGAGGATGAGAGGTGAGGGCGACGTTCGGGGGCGTGGAGGAGGTGGCAGAGGGTGGCGCGGGTGGTCCACCCTTTGCCGTCGATTTTTCGGGGCTTTTTTTTACGGGCGACGGCCCTCGCTTGCCTGGATGAACGAACACGGGGAGGAACATCAATAATCTACAATCAAACTGCAGATAAAGCTACGATCGCCCTTTTGTGAATGTTTCAATAAGAATCGACGTGACGGACAACTTCCTGCCGATGGACGCGCTCTTATGCGCTACGCGTCACCTTACACAGAACGGTCCTGTCAACCCTTGCGGTATAAGCGGCCCTCCACAAAATTAAATATAGAAAAACAAATCGCGAAAAGTAGCGCGCGCGGTGCGTAGACGCGCGCGCAACGTCAACGATATTTATTACGGCGCGTTACGTAATTACGCCATAAATACGCGTTCATTTGAAAGCGCGAAAAATTGTTCATTACGCGATGCGCGTTACTGTTGACGCAATAAAAATTACATTACTTGTGTATCTCGTACATTTGTCCGGGCGCGCACTTTTTCGCGACCCCCTCTCGTTTTTGCGAGAGGCACCGACTTTTTTTTTGTACATCGCCCCTCACGTTACACCGGTTCCATTCGTTCGCACGGAAGTCGGCCGTCTAAATTGCGAGTTTCGTGATAATTATGCGCCACGCGGCAATCCCGGCGCGACGCGCGCGAATATATTCCCGGAGCTGAGGAGCAGGTGAGCGCGCGATCGCCCCGGTGCCGCTGCCGGTTCGTTTGCCGTACGAGCTCGATCGAAAATAATGCGACCCGATAATTGGCAGCGAGCAATCGATATTCGATTCGTAAGCACGGTCAATAAGATTCCCGGTGTTCTTCTCATTACACGCCAGCGTTCGCCGCGCGGCCGGCGCGGCTGCCTCTTCACGGCGTGCATGGCGTGGCGAATCCGTTCGGCGGCGTATTGGCACGTTAATGTTAAACCTTCTTATTGTAAATACGCGTTGCTTATTCAGGGGCGACCGTATTTACGAGGAAGAAATTAATAGAAATAAGAGCCACACGTGTTTCATGGGTCAGTGCTTTTCCTTTGCAAAGGGAGCAAAAAAAGATTGCCACGGAAGTCGTATAATATTTCTTTATTTAAATCAAACCCGGGGTATTAATATTGAACCGTCTCCGTTGAGATTCTACTGTTCTCCGAATAATAAAACGTCATTGACGAATAAAATGTCTCAATTACATGCTCATTAAAAATCTGTGTACACACCAATTATAGTATACATAATATATAAATATAATTATAAGTTTCATCGCGATTACGTGAGCCGCTCTCTTTTTTTTCTTTTCGCGAATCTTGTTTAGTTATCCGCGAAATCGCTGATCGATTCATTTACGCGTGTAAATGAATGATAGATATACAAAGATAAATCCGGCAATGCATAATCAATTCGACACGGCGGAGACGGTGAACACGTGAGCTTGACTGACGCGAAGAAACATAACAAGTCGCCTTACGAGTCATCACTGTCCCCTTAGTTATACGACTGTGTAACTATAAAGTCGTGCAACAAAGTACCAGGAGTCCCGTCGCTTTCGCGCTCACGAGGAGCTCGCGAAACACGCGAGAAACCGACGAATAGGCGGGACCCGACTGCACGCTGCGACCGTTAAGTACAAGGATATCACTACTAAAATCGGCCGTAAAACAGATATACCCTGGCCTGGTGGTGCTACAAACTAAATTTACATTTCGATATACGGCTCGATAAAAATGTCACATCTCCTACTGTGGTTCGTAACCGAACTGTCGCGGAGGTTGCATAGGGGCACGAACGAGCTCGGAATTTCCTCTCTATGTAACATGAATCTTGAAGATATTTTACGGCGCGCTCTTCAGCTATGATTCTCATGATAAATCTACATTAGGTTTATGCCGAGAACAGAGACTTTGCTCCCCTCAAATTGTAGTTAAAGTCGAGTAATATACGCTGGACATATTATACGCGCTGTAACATATATATCTATTTTTAACAACTTTTGTGCCGTTAAAAAGCAACACGGGTGTGCTAATAAATTATATCACGTCATTCCATTATTAGTGGATAATGCTGCTTAATGACACGCATTCTAGATTCAAAAAGGGTCCGATTATAAGGACGATAGTCTCCCGTTTTCTCTGTATTCTCCACGCGAATCGGAATTTGCAAAGCGTCGACTCCGCAATCTTGAAAGTTTCAGATCCTTTTACTCCCCTTCCCCCTCCCCCTCCCTCCCTCCCTCATCTCATCCCCGTCTTCGGTTCATTCGAGTCCGTTTTGCCGCCCTTCGAGGCCGGGCTCTTCGCAAATAATGTATAGGAATTGCGAGGCTCATCTACATAAGTAATACCGCGTTAAGGAAAGCACCAAAGGCGCCGGGGGTAAAAGGTGGAAGAGGTTCGAGGGAAGCAATGCGCGGGGTGGAGCAAGGGGGCGACGGTGAGAACGGTACGTACGGCTTGAAACGAAGAAGAAGAGGAGGAAGAAAGAGGAGGACGGGCACCGAGAGAGCGGGCAAAGGGTTCCTCGCATTAATTGTGCCGAGAAGAGATAAGGAACACAATGTTTGTTAACTTCCACGAGATGTATAAGACGACTAAAGCGATCCGCTTTGTGGCGGCTCGTTTTCCCTCGGCGGGGAGAAACAAAGGATGGATTAACGGTCGATCGATAATTATTATGCGAATTTGTTGCACGCGTCTCATTGAACAGGCTTGGGCAGGCATTAACCATTTTACGAGCTTGATACGAGAAGGGTGGTATTATAGAATTAAGAAAAAGACAGCGAAAATATGTTGTAGCTAATTTTTCCAAAATTATTTCCTGTTGCGAAAATGAGAAAAGAGTTATCTTCGGTCTTTTTTAGTACACACGCCATACGGTACACGATTAATAATAAAGTAATAATATATTCATTTAAAATTTAATAGAAAATTATTTCAACATTATGGTAATCATTCTCTGCGTAACTAGACCTTTTTGCAATAATTGCAAAAAAGGAATAATTGCATTAATGATCCGTCCAGCTACGGTTCCGCCGTAAAATCGCGTGAAATTGGCCAGGCCGCGACAAAGGAACTCATTGTAAAATCGTCAATCATCCAGTGAATCATCGCTCTCCTTCTGCTGTCACGCCGTTAACCGGGCGATGACGATGCCGCGAGTTAAGGGGTTGGGATAGAAGGTGGTCCAACGTGAAGCCGCGGGGGTTATGGGGGTTACGAGAGACGGCAACCCAAGAGCCGAGCGGAATGGAGAAAAGATATAGAGAAGGAGAGTCGGTACCCCCTATTTATATTCCGGCTAACCCTCCTCATCAACGGCGTTCATCTTTCCTATTAAAGTAGTAATTTAGCAGGAAATTAAGCCACGCACTCGCTTCTCGCGGCATGGCACTTGCTCCACTCTCTGTGGCATCCGTCTCTCCCTTTCCCCATCTTCTGTCTTTGTTCGTTCTATCATCGATTCTCTCCGTCTGCCCTCTCCGTCTTGCCTGTATGACGCTTGCTCCGTTTTGCTTGATCGAGGCCTCTTCTCGTCTATCTTCTCTTTTCATCGCAGCCTCTTAGTCGCATTTTCTCTCCTCTTTTCTTATTCGCTTCTCTCTATAGCTGTCCCTCCCTCGCTCCTTCATACGCTTTTCTTTGTCTCGCATTCTATTTCAACTCGTTCCGAGCGCGGAAGGAGGAAGGAGTATCTCATTGTCCCGTGCTTTTTGTCTCATAAATTAACACTTTTCTCATTAGTCGTTAATATTTGACAACCGAGGAATTATGGTCTCGGCGTAAATGGTAAAATGCGAGTAGTAAGTATGCGAACTTGCGAAAGGGTTCGCATTATGATTAGATGCACGCTATAGTTGCACATTATAGTTCTGGTAGATAATTATGGGTTGTTGGATTGCGAGGCCCGTGATGAGAACATTTCATTGTCGATCTTACTCTTCGGCGACTGATTGACGGCTGTTTCTTAGAGCAAACTTAGTTGATGGAAGCGAAGAGATTGACAGCAACGAAGTTGAGAGAATATTACAAAAACTTTAATAAAATTTGAAAAAAACGACGAACATGTATGAGAAAAATTGTTTTAACATATATTATATTCTTCGCTAGGCCTAAATATAAAATGTCTAAGTTTACTCTAGTACCATTTACAAACATACACACAAAAGATTTTATTATTATCTTACGTCAAGAGAGAAAAGTTCTTTATAAATCTTGTCGATCTAACGCACGTAAAAAAAAAATCAGAGCTATTCGTAGAGGTGCTTAATCGCGAACTAAAAGTATCGCAGTGTGCGATTGTTTGTGATGGTCGAGAGAGAATAAACGGCGGACGGCTCGCGACCGTCGGCAAAGAATATTTTAATTGCCGCTCGACTCGTGAATTTCGTGCTCATATTCGGCGTTCGACTGATTTAAGCCGTACAGCCGAGGGGTTGCTAGCATTCAGTGAGACAAAGAACAAAAGCGCGAATAGGGGTAGCCGATGGTTTGGGAACTCGGGTGGATGCACAGGGTGGGTTGATCCTCGTATGAAGGGCTGTCAAAAACCTAATGAGAGGTGTGACTGCACATGTTCGCAAGTCTCTCTCGCGATTACTCAGATTTTTGAACGAAATTAAAATTCAAAGATGTGATTCACTGTACGCGCAAATGGAAAAAGAGAGCTCGGCGGTTGGCAAAGTGCTTTCTCAAGCGTGAAGTTTATATAGAAAAAAGATATCATTTCTTGGGCGAAAAAAAGAGCAAATTCAATATAACACAAAAAGAAAATAAAAAGTTAAACGTATTTAAATCTTTAAACGCAATTTGCTGTAAAAAAATTAGTAATTGTACGTTATATAAATCGTCTTTTAAAGAAACGTCTCGTTGGATCGAAACATTACTGATATAAATAAATTGGCAATTTACTGACCAATATGCGACATTCTTCCCACAACTCTCTCTTCTGAACGATTAGACGGTCAATATATATTAAAAGAATTAAATAAAGCAAACATATGGAATACACTTTTTTTCGTATACAAGCCATTTTTATTGAAAGTCTGCGTCCACTTGAATAAGATTCGGTTCAGTGGAGTTCTGCATGTACCACGGATTTGTTTTATATTAACACACAATATCAGGATTTGGTGTGCTGAACATTCATTCTTAGCTATCAGTCGGTAAAATAAATTGTCATGGACTATACGTATTTTGAATTATATTCTACCAGAATAGGTAACACACATAACAGACAATATATATATATCTATTCTTGACATTTTTATATGTAAAGGGGAAACGAAGCTCTGTGAGCTATTGGCAAGCTCTTCAAACGTGTCGTGTGTCATTGTACTCATAGTTATTACGAATGCTAAATACAAATACCGTAAATTCTCGATACATTTCATCTTTTCATTTTTTAATATTATATTTATCCTATTTTTCTTAATAATGCTCATTAAGAAATAAGTAAATAAATAATTTTCATATTTGTATGTATTATTATCCTCTTACACCCATCATTCCTATATAACGCAAAGAAAATAGCATGTTCCTTCCAAGTTAAACTATGTTACGTACGCACCTGTCCGATCTTTCTCTGTCAAGTACAGAAAGCATATTGCGAAAGGTATCATGAACGCGTTGTCGCGCTGCTCGACTCGTTCGGCGAAGCCGCACGAAAAAGTTTCACACGGCAGTCAGTCATAGTCGAGCGAGCATGCTCTGCGAATCGCCAGTCTCTCTCGCTGTCGGATTCACGAATTCGCGGCACCCATTTTAAATCACAGCACGCCACGCGCGCTATGGGGTGTAGACAGAGCGGAGAGACAGAGAGGGAAGCGAAGGAAGGCGAGGCGAAGGGGTCTCCCCATAAAACAATGCTCCCACATCTGTCAGCCTCTTCTACTTCCTCTCCCCTGGTAGGCCGCCCCTTCAAGCCCCTAATTATACCACCCCCTTACTCCCGAACCGCCATCGCGTATACGGCTGTATTATGCGTCCGGACCACTTGGGCACGCACGGGGCGAAGGGGAGATGCCCTTGTAAAACGACAGTGAACAACGGTCAAGACGCGAGCGTAAACTTTTTTCCGTGACATCTGCAACCCCCGGTTGAAGGGGCAGGAAAAGGAGAAAGGGTCGGCAAGTAAAGTCGAGACGCTCTCGAGACACCGCCGACGCTCGTGACGGTCTACCGAAAATTGGAGAAATGCCGACTAATATGGAGACGTATATGTGTATATTTTTTTTCAAAGCACTAATATGGAGGCGTATATATATGTATATATATATTTTTTTTTTTCAAAGCACGGCAATGCAATCTGATATTGATTTCGTATTTTTATATTTTTTAATGCGGCGCTGCTGCCGACAATTTCTGCCATCGCCGTTGGTTAAAGAGGCATCCATGCAAAAAATGAATTTTACTAAATAATTTTTCGAACGTATGTTTAATTAATTCACTATTTACGACTGGGCACTAAAAGATACAAAATAATAGAATAATTTTTTTTTTTTTATTATTATATCATGTCATATCTCGGATATGTATCGACGCGTGAGAATGTTTCGAATGAGCGCGCAGAAACCTTGATAAAATAAGTATAATGATTCCGGCGGCAGAAATATTGCGAATTCATCGTTTATAGTAGACGCCTCTCGAACAAGACGGCGAGGCTTAGACGCGGAATTACAAATCGATCGAATCGAAGGGGTTCCCTGAGCGCTGCGCACAGAAATTAACATCGTGTTTTTAATGCTGGGGATAATTGTAAGGGTGGAATTATACGAGGGCTGCGCCGGCGGCGGGGCTCCCTACGTTGTCACAGCGGCTCTCACCCTAACTTCGGAACGATGACGAATGAGACTTTGTCTCATAAACGAAAAACGAATGCTAATGTTAAAGAGAATTATAATTTGCATTTATAACATATTCAGCCACTCGCTCGAGGCCTTCAGTTCGTATTCACGAAACTAGAAAAAAACTGTCTTTAAATTGAAACCTCGGATCGGCAAAATACTAGAGAAATATTTAATCGTTTTGAGGATATACGAGATTTTGAGATATGTATATGATTGCTAATATTCGATACAATGACACGTATAATTTCGTTTGCAGACTCTAGTCGAAAAACAGTGTCTTCGTTAGCATGAAGCACCACTGGTGCGTTCTAAGGTGACTCACGACCACTCAGCGGTTCAACTGCGCGTGAACCCTCGATTCGACAACTCAGCCGTGCTCGTTACGTGTACCGCGAAAATCAGTTCCAGTATCCTAAACTGGGTCTATGAATAAATCGATGCTCGATATGATTAATTTGGTAACGTTCTCAAACTCGTAATACTCAAGAGAGAAGGTAATGAGCGCATAATATATCTCCTATATACAACAACATTAGTAATTGACATATTTCATTATAAGATAATTAAGGAAAAGCAATTCAATGAAGAAGCATGCAGTTACACAAAGTTCGCGGCAAAATTTATTTCTCATTAGCAATTATGCGCTTGTTCTCCTGTCAAATTACTTATTAGTGAGAATAATAACCTTAATTTTTACACGAAGTATTGGAATATAAAATTAATGCGCTACTCCCGAGATATAAACGACTGTAGGCTCATCTGTGCGCGTCAATTCGTTTATGTGTTCGTTAAATTTCGCTCGCAAACTCCGCAGTTGATCCGCGAGCTTGGATACCATTTTAAACCAGCCCGAAATCAAACAAGCGAAAAACACCCGGTGCTATATGTGACTAAATTCGTAATAATGACAAACGGTGTCTAAAATGTATCCGAGTATGTTTGCATGTAGCGGAAAGCGCCGCTGCAGTCGATGTAAGCCGCGCCGCACTCGTACATTCGTTAGGTTGCGGGTTTCAGATTAAGGGGTATGGCCGTAGAGAGAGAGAGAGAGGGGGGTAACGGACAGGAGGGAGAGGGAGGGGCTAGTAAATGTAAAAATATTGCTGAATCGGTGCAGATAACGGTTTCATATGTGGGCTCTCCCTTTCTCTCTCCTTCTCTCACTTCCTCTCGCCGTTTTTCCCCTCCCGGTCCCTCCCCGCGCGAGCGACCCTCACTGATACGGTGCGGGACTTGCTTTGAAAAAAATGTATCTCGACTCCGGGCGTAGTGATACGAAAACGTTTTGCATTTCAGCGAGCACGATGGCGAGCGCTGCTCGTTTCGCCGGTAACGAATCAAACGAATAACTTTCGACGCGCGAATCGTCCCGCGAAATTACCGCGACTTTCGTGGAAAACATCCGTACGATACTGTACGCCGAACGAGCTTCCTTCGCGGAAAATCACGCGGCATTTGCGAGAGGCGTTGTTCATTATTTAAAGTGTGTTCGATATTTTTAACGCGCGTTGTCAGTGAGCAGACGTGAGCCCGTTTTTATTCCTTTCTTCCCTCACGGCAAAATTTATTTACGCTCCCCGTACGCCAGTTTCAATTCCTAATAACGAAATCGCATAATGGCCGGAAAATTCCAACAGTTTATGTACCGCGAAATAAAATTTAGAAATTCGATTAGCTGTTACGTTTCGGAATGAAAGCATGAAATTTTATTTAATTAACAGGAAATGTAAAATAAATATTATATGTATTGCGATAATGTTATTGATATAGACAAAAAATAGACGATAAACATAACAATCTATACATATTCGTATCAATGCGAAGTGCTGGATATTTAATTAACTTAAAGATTTCTTTTTTAATAGTTCGAAATAGTTCGAAAAGCGCCAGCGCATTCTTGTACGCGAAGAAACACTATATCCATCAAATATAGCGCGGCATCAAAGAGGGTAGTTTAATATTCATTTTTCTCAAGCGTCGGCGATAACGCCCGATACCGGGAGGAATCGGTCCAATAATAAGACCTTATGAATAATAAACTTCTCGACGGGTCACGCTTCCACGCCGCGCTCGCCGGCGCAATTCGCGATTATTTTGTAGCGGCGCACAAATTAAACTTCCGGCCATTAAAGGATTGATCCAGCTCGGAATGGAATGTAATATCACGGAAGGTGAGCGCCGCGCCGCCGAGCAGCGGTGAGCGAGAAGGAGGGAGGCCGGGACGGGGGGAGAAAGAGGAGGTGGTGGTGGAGGAGAAGGGGGAGGGCGTCGGTGCGGGATCTTAATTATAATTCTTGGCCGCGAAGTTCCGGCGAAAGCCTCGCAAATGAGGCCGGCGCCCGTCTGACACAACGATATCGTGCCCACCGCAAAAAACCTGCCGGCTGACACTGAGCGCGGGTGTCGGAGGCGTCGTGGAGAAGGGCGAAGAAGGGCGTCGAGGGGGGCGGCGAGGGTGGCCGAGGGCGCCGAGGGGGGACAAGAGGATGCGAGACAGAGATAGTACGTAACGTGCCGGCCGGAGGGGTGGCACGGGGCGCGTGGGTACGTAAAGGCATGCGAGCAAAGCGCGCCCCATTGCTATTCAAAACGTAAAAACCATTTAAAAATGTAATACCCGGCAGCCGAGCAAAAAAAAGTGCGCGCGTGATCCAACGTGTGACTTTGTAAGTAAAATATACTGCCCGCCCGGGGAAGCTTCGGTCAAATAATCGTGATTTATCGGGGTAAGGAATTTTCGTCTGGCGAAAAAAATGCTTTTTCGAAGCGTTCGCGCCCCTTCCTCCCTCCCCACGAGTTGTCGAAGAATCCGTTTCTAGGCTGTCGCTCGTTCTACGGGCCTGTGTGTAAATATATTAGGGCACTACCAGGAAGCGCCGGCGGCGGTGCAATCATCGGGTGAGTAAATTATTATTTTTTATTTCATTTGTTACTCGCAGAAGTAATTACTTATAATAATTTTATGCAAGCAACGATTATTCTTTTAGTTATTAATTATTCGGGGCGTTGTGCTATAATTTACATATATTTCTGTTTTACAGTTTAACGTAGTTGCAACGTAACTCCGCCGCTGCATATCGGTGAGTGTGATACAATATTATTTTTTATCTTATTAAACTTTAATATTTTCGAATTTTATTTATTGAAGTAACGGGGGTTCAAGAAAAAATAATATCAGATATGTAATATGTATGTAAGTACATGAGTATGTATGAAGTTAAGAGATACATACACACACACATACAACTTAAAAATACTGCTGACAAATCGCGAACATGTTATACTTAGCTTTACGAGGGCCAGCAAATGGAAAAGGTCATGCAAAGATAGCATCCGGGACGAGCGAAAAAATTCAGATATTCCCGCGAGCTAAACCGTGTGACACAAGCAAAAGTCATTTCGATGCGCTACCGTCTATTTATATTTCACAAATCGCTTTCAAAAAGAGCGCAATACTTTGGGATTAGCGTACCGCGCAAAAAAATGTCACAGAGAATCGTCTATGAGCCGCGGCAACGAGTCAGGAAAAAAATTCGGAAATATTATTAAAAGCCGCTGGATCATTGCTGCGCACCCCCGGCGGACACTGTGGTCGTCAGGGTGCGAGGGGATGGTCCGCTAGGCCGTTGGTTATCTTCGGCGGACAGCCCATATTCAAATACGAGCTGGTCGTACGTGTCCGAGAGGAGAGAGAGAGAGAGAGAAGGAGAGGGAGAGGGAGAGGGGCAGCGGCACCCCTTAATGCCGCGGCATAAAGTATGTATTACGCGATATAAAGCTATAGAGAAAGGGAGGAAATAAAGTGCGTCGCCGCTGGCGAAACTGGGTCTCCATATGAAACGCACGTTGGGATTTTTCGGTCACGTTTGCCTGATTGCAATCAGGCTACTCGTCGATCTTGCAAATAAAAGTTATATGGCGACTGTTTGTGCTGAATTACCGACACGTGTTTTGTACCCAAAGCATCCTACGCGGCATGCACGCTGCTGGGCAGCACGAAAAATTCGACGGTCCCAGCGCACCACGAGCGGCCGGGATCGTCTCGTCTCGTAAGTGAAACGTTCGAAGCGAATGGAAATATTGAGTACACGCTGTTACGAATACGCGTGTCCCGAGTGTATCGCATTGTTCGCGCAGGCGATGGTTGCTACACTAGATTAAAATCGAAGAGAGAGAGAGAGAGAGAGAGAGATGTAATTAAAGTGTAACCCGTAAAATTCGTTTCGAGAAATAATAGTTTGTAAACTAAATTATTTCGGATATAAAATAAAAGCGCCAATATAAGAGACAGTTATATTTATTAGATAATACGTAATGATATAATACGATCTGTAGCGGTTACATGTGCATGTTTTTGATTTAAAAAAATCCAAAGTTTTTAATATTTTTATATCTAACGATTTCATTAATGTGCGAGAATCATCGATGCGTTTCTAATGTCGATCCTGCTAGAATTTGCGTTCTCTTGCCAGTGCCTGTATCAAACGGCTATAAATATTCTTCAGTGACAATTCAACGGTGTTCATTATGCGGCTGAATCACGGGTAAATGTTCGCATCTGTAATCTAACAGACTCGTATACGATGTTGCGACCGAAAGCAGATACAGAACTGGTTCTGACATCTTTGGTGGTTCATTACGGAGCGTATCGTGCAACGGACAAAAACCAGGCGGAGCGATGTAGTCCGCGCTCGCGGCCGCATTATTATCATTAATTATATGCGCATTACAGACACGACTGTCGGTAACAGTGTTGCGGTTATTAGAGGAGGGAGCTAAGTGGCCGCGTGCTCGAAACAAACGCTTGGGAGTCCACAGTGCGCTTGATGCGCTTACGGAAAACGAGGGAGAGATAGAGAGGGGGAAAATAAAAGAAAGGGGGGAGAAAAAAAATCAGAATGGCGAAAACTCGCACGAGTAACCCTCCCCCCCACCGCTCAACGCGAGTTTTTTCGAAGGTCCGTACCTACGGCACGGCGAGGCTGGGTTTAATGTAATGCTATAAAACCGGCATAATTTAGTAATGAACGGCCACTTTGCACAAATGGCTTCGTGCATCATGGCCAAACCAAAGAAGTCCCTTTGGCCGAGTGAGCGCGTGATAGGATAATAGTAATGTGCTTAATGGTAAATGGAGGCATTCAAGAGGCCGAGATTCAGATGGCACTCATAATGGTCGCCCGGACTGGCGTATCACCCCTAATAAGTACAAGTGGCACAAAATAGCTGTAATCACTTGACATCGTGGATCGTAAGATCATCCTGCTCCTCACCGTCAAGACATCGAGCTCGATGCTATCATGACAGCTTGGCTATCGCCTATCTACCTACGTGTCGGATTAGGTTTACGTTGCGATAAAGCGCCACGCCGTGCCGGTCGTTCTCGTTTAAGAAATATAAAGCAATAATAATTTAGAGTTTGTAGAGTATATACATTGATGCGAATTAGGCTGCTATAAAAAAGTTTAAATTCCTTTTAAGCTATCTCAAATTAAAATAGATGTAAAGTTTTAAAAATTAACACGTGCGCGTTACGAAACTCTCGGAATAGACACCTAAAATTAGATTTAGGAAACAGAGAGTTAAGGTATATTTCTGGTCCAAGTTTCTTCGAGAGAGGAGAGCGAAGCGCATGGAGAAGTTCATAGCAAGGGAATGTCGAAACCGGTTGAAGATCTTCGGAGAGAGGCTCTGATCGGGATTGATGCCGCAAGGTCACGTTAATGGACCGTACGCGAATCACGGACTAATAATAACCCGGGCCATGTCGCACTATCGGCGGTAATTCAAAGCAAATTTAACGGGGAGCGTATCGCAATTGCGGACAAACCGTATATACAGCGGGAAACATAACTCACCGTTGGTTTGTTTGCATTATCTGCCGCGCTCAAATACCCATATTTATCTCGTCTCTCGTGACACCCTGATGGGAGATCGTTATTTTATTGACACCTCGCGCCAAGCGAATATTAAATAACCGCCGGGCTTGGCGGGCGAGTCGCGCGTCGGTTCGTCCGTCAAAAACTGTCCGATTTGATTTGACCAAGAAGCTCGCGAAACCATCCGAAAATTCGTAGCGTCTAATCGGTCGGCGGGCGCGAGCGCGGGCGAGACAGGACAAAACTTGCGCCGCGTCCAGGTCCTATGATTTTTCTGATCAAACTGTATCAACGTTCGCGGTGAATTATCGGGAAAACAACTGGCATAATATTGGGCGGCATTAATTCCGATAATGGCGACGTCGGGTAATTATTAATTTATACGATACCTAGGAAAACGATGACGTCGGAGCATTTGTCACGAGCTTGAAGTACCCCTAAATATGTCCGCTTAACCATCGGTACCCTGCCCACCCTCGTCAGGCAACAACGCCTCCTCTCTGTTCTCTCATTGCGTAAAGGGCCTATTTGTTGCTCGTGATCGATGAAACGATTTTAATTAACAAAATGCGCTACGTCGATGGTCACGGTCTCTCATTTCGGGGGGCGCGGGCGGCGGGAGCGGGCGCGCCGGGACGCTTTCGGAATTCGCCGAAAAATATGCTCGCACTCAAGGCTAATGGACCGGATGAATGAGGTCGTTTTGTCGAGCCACGGGAATCGCATGTAGAAAAATATTCAGCGCCAAAAGTGTAGCGGCGCATCAATTCAAGCGCCGCTTTGTCCCGCGTTTTACGTCTTCTCATTTCGCGGCTGAGAGTTAATTAAACGTTGATGCGGTCTTTGAAGTCGAACCCTATGCGAAGCATTTGCGTTCTTATGGTTTTAGATTTGATTGTTGAAGTCGTTTGCTAGTATAACTTTGCGAGCCGATAGTGTAACATGAATCGAAATTTCAGTTTTGTCCGTCACGGTTTACTTGATAGATGTAATTTTTGCATACATTGCTCAGTGCAATGTATTCACGATATTCAGCGAAATATTAACAATTAGCTCGCTCTGTCGGATGGACGATTGGCAGAAATAGATTGCCGCGGAAACATTCGTAAAATGAGGGCCGTTCTTGAAGAATACTGGATGTATTGATCTGTCAAATTTTAGACTCGATACGGGATCACTTCGATAATATGCTTTGCCGATATATTTCACAATATGGTGCAGTCAACCGACCGCGCCAGGCTTTCCCCCGGGGAGAAATATCGCGGATTATTATTTAGTCAGTTTACCGCGCAAATTAGTCATGCGAATAGGGATTCATTAGAGCAGTCGCTTAATTATCGGCGTTACAGACGACGCCGAAGTGAGAAATATATGGCGCGGCTACGCGAGCATCATGCAAGCTTAAATTCCGTTTCTTCAAATTGTTTCACGAGTATTACCAGCGTCGATATCTGTCGTTTTGTTCGCTAAGTGAATTAATTAACTTTCGTCGCGTATCTGAGATATACACAAGCACGATTCGGATGACAATTTGTCCATTTGGAGGATATCTTAAGATATTCAAGAAACAAGTGCGCTATCAACGTCAGTGTTCGAGCGTATTATCCACATCTCTCGTGTCCTCAACTAAATAATTAGGGACGGGATCTTAACCCGCGAGCGGGTTAAGTCAATTTCATTCGGCTAATCAAGAAAAGTGAGCACAACCCGACGCGGTGATTCGCTAATGATTCACGTCCAGAACCTGGAAGATCCCGACAAAGTTTTTTTTATCTCGGGGTCGGTGAATCCTCGCGGTTCCGCATTAGCTTGAATCGAGATAGTTTCGTGCGCGCGCGAGATAGCGCGATCTCATTTGCATGGAAAAGGCGAATAGAAACTTTTTTCCCTCGGACTTCAACTTTAATTCTTAATGAAAATGAGCCCCTCGCGAAGTCGCTGTGCAGGCGATGAGACGAGAGCGAGGAGCATGACTGGTCGGCGAGAGATTCGCCAAGGGTGGCAGGGATACGACGGAGGGGACATGGAATTCGAGCGGTAAGGGATGTACGCGACGAACAATGAACGCGAGAGAGCTGTTCCAGCGCCTTTGGCCACGCGCTCCCAACCATGTACTTAACGTCGTAGTTTTGAAAATGCCGCTAAGCTCTGACGTATGCTTTTGGCAATCTCTATGACTATAAAATGCATTACCTGAATCAATATATCGCAAGTATGAATTTTCATGATACGCCGATTGAGATAACAAATACATAATTAGTGGTTAATAAAATTAAAATTGGGCTCATTGTATAATTCGGATTTAATCAAAATTTAAGTTAGAAACCCAAAGTTCTTTGCGGAAGAATCGTTAATTATAAACTCAAGATACAAGTTATGCAATACACCAAAATTTCGAAAGGTGTATTGACGTAACATTGTCGGCCTATCTTATTAGGCGATGGACAAAATTTTTGCGGTTCAGAGAAATTTCAGCATATATGTACTTCGTAAGTATATGCAAGCTTTTATCTCTCTTGAGGGTCCTCGGAACCTTACCGCGGGCATGAGTCTTGCCGAGCAGTGCTCTCTTTCGAATACAATATTGCTTTGTCGAGTAGGCAGTCGCTCCACTACCAGATCGCAGACAATAATCGTATACTCGACTTCGTTGGCAGTGCCAGTGGGCAAGTCAAAAAGTCGCGGTCGAGAATGCGAACGCTTATGCGAGAGAAGCAGATAACCCGAGTAAATCTTATCGAAGTAACAATACCGAGTAAATGTAATGCGATTGCAGAACGTAAAATATTCAAATCTCTATTTGATCAACTTGGTCGAGTCATCCTGAACTTTCCCGGAAGCCGTGCTAAATCCGTCCGCTAAATCCATCTGCGCGATGCGTTTCATGAGCAAAGTAAGCACCGTGAAAAAAAAAAGAATCTTGGCCAAGAAAATCCCTTCTGTTACCCTCTTCCGACCCCGCCGTGCCCCACCGCCGGCCGCTCCTTCTGAGTTAACAATGGGGCGAGGCTCACGTGCGCGAGGAATCAAGTGTTCTCGCACACCAGCGCAGTCCACTAGACCGAGGGCGCATGCATAATACAATGACCCTGCTAAGTACTATTTTAAAACAATGCTGAAATTGCTTTAGGGGATAAAAATGAACGAGGTAGCTAGGTGTATTTTTCTCCCCTCCGTCACCCCGCCTCTTTGACGAGGGTGCACGTACACGCGGCCATACACGGTGTAGTAACCTCCGCCGTCCCCTCGCGCGCACCCTTCGCGCCGTTGTGGCCGCACATAGGCACAGCCACGTACAAAGCTCTAAGCCTTTGAGTCGCAGTCTCACCGGCGTACAATAAGGCGTTCCATTTTTTTGTTTTTCATCCACTTTAAGAGCGCCCGCACGGGGAGAAAGATGGGAATGTGCGACGAGCTGCCGTTTTTTTGCGAGCGACATTGTCGCGGGTATCTCGTTCGATATCTCATGGCTATCTTTCTTGAGTTCCCGAGACGCTTTACGTGAAACATTGAATTTTTGACAACAAGTGTTCAAGCTAATATAAAAAGGATATTGTTTTATTTTAAAATTTGTACCAAAGAAGATATATGTTGGAATAGATCATTCAACAATAAATCAGCAATAGATCATTTAAAGTAGAAAAAATTATGAGTGATATACGCTTCGAAGAAGCAAAATGTCCCGCGAGGTTTGATATTGCTCAAATCTGACTTGGCATTTTTTATGATCATCTTGGCATTTTTTATGCATCATGGTTGTATAGTATGGTTGATCATAATTGCGCTAAGGCTCCTTAATCAGGGCATGGCCTTATCGATTACGAAGGCATTTTGTCTGGAAAGTAGGACCGACGGGGTACATGCGCGAATAAGGTGCTTGAGGAGTCCACAATTCTTAGACGGTCTCTCCTTGTTACTTTGACATTTTTAATTACGGGCTCTCAGTGTCGACGAGCGAGTTGGTTTGTGCTTTGTGAACTGGCGACTTTCGGCGGCTTGACCGGCACTGAAAAGCTGGCACGGTCGAAACGAACGTATAATGGAACTTAACTTGAAATTAGTAATTGTTTAAAACTGTCTTGACAGCATTTTATTTCTTTGAAGATTATTTCTTTTATGAACCGTTAATTATTTATTGTTAATCTGTTACACATAGAAGTATTGTATCGGGTAATCAGAAAGAAATACCTGATAATTAAATATTTTTCCTTACGCTGCACACAATACGTGTTGGACTTTAATTTTCATTTAAAATATGAAGCTTGTACTACATATAAAGGTAATTTTTTTTTCTTATTATCTTTAACGATGCGTCATTTCTGTAAAATTCTTTAATAATCAGTTTACAATTATTTGAAGATAAAATGATCCGGCATTAAATCTACCAGAGTTTTATAATTAAAGAAATGGAATATATATATAATATAAAAATTGCAGCATACAAAGAATAAACTGATGGGATGTAAGACTTTCTTCTGGAATATGGGACTTTCGACGGTTATAAGAGCCAGCCTAGTAAGGTAAATCGATTGAAATCGAGTAGGTATAGATGAGTTTTGAATTGAAAGTTTCGATCCGCGCGCGCGATAGCGGCATTTTTATTTTAAATGGAAGGAAAAGCAAGAGCCGTCGACTCTGGCGAACACGAACTCTATCCCGCACTCCCTTTCATCGTCTCTAATGTAATTTTTCAATGTCATTACCCGGGACGTTTGAGGGAAAGTGAAGGCTTTTAAGGTAAACTAAAATTTCGGTATATTTTCCATGAACGACGATGGAATCATGGTAAGCGAATTATCTTCGTTAGACGCCGCTTATTACCGGTCATTCGGTTAACCATGTATACATTACACGCGTTCATATCCGACCGATAATATCTTAATTGCATAATAATTGTAGGCTAACGTATTGTCGTACATAATATTTTACAACATACTTTAACGAGTAAAACAAGGGTATTTTTAGATACATTCAAAACATCCGATTGTTTATTTGATAATCTAAAGTAGATTTTTTAGCATTTTTGTAATATAACGGTCATAACGGAGGGAGCAAGATAAACGAGGGCAGTGAAAGGAAGGATTAAATTAGACAGGCATAAAGTTCGGGGAATCATCATCGAGTATTATATCATTGAGTATAATCATTAATAAAGATACTCTGTGCTCGCGTCAACGTTTGCCCCGAGAATCTGTTAATAAAGAGACCGGCGAATCCGCAGATTAGAAACACGGTCGTATCCGAAATTAGCATCAGCCCGTAGGCATAATGTAGCTACCCGTCCTCGCGTGAAACCAATAATCGCGTGGCGCGAGGTCGGGTATAGATTAGAAGGGTGAGTCGGCATAGCTAATACGCGCGTTAATAAGAGCCCCTGTTCCACGCTCCGTACGCTGTATATAAGCGCCCGGCATGTAATTTCTAACCACATTTCCCCGTATTCGCTTCAAATGTACGTACACGTACGAAGGAAGCTGACTGGAAGTTACGATACCCGTATACCGTGTGTCTCGATATACAAACGGAGCAACCTGCCGTGTTCCCACGGAACCTTCGTTAATTCGCGCGGTATTCATACTTTCCACCCCGAGAATATACTTGAAAGATTCGTTCCTTCAGCATACTGTATTGTACTTCTGTCGGACGACAATTGTTAAGATTGAAATCTTTCTTTCTTATACTTTCAATCTTAGATAACTCATGTTTACCATATTATTCTAATACTTTGATAATATTAATGTTCCTACAAGTGCAACGATTTTGGCATGGAATTTAATGAGTATAGACGAGAGAAAGGATTAAAGGGTGCATGTCAACACGGCATTTCTGAAGCCTGAAGAATATTCTGCATTATGACACGCTTTACGAGCGGCTGGGCTTTCCGGCCGAGTTCCGTGAAATGTTCCGGTCTTTAACCAGCACTGGTGGCGTATCACCCGTTACAATTCGACTAGACGAGTACTTATACGGCCGCAGAACGCCACAGTAGCCAGGCACATTCGCAGGAGGTCGAGGGTGGCGGCTGCCCGTAGCCCGCAGCCTGTAGTCACGTAATTAGGTGATTAAAATTAGATCTCGCATCAGCCAGAAACTCAATTAGCAATTAAACGTGGCATTTTCTCTAATTACGATACGTTCTCACTAATTACCGTAGCTAACCTCCCCCGCTATCGTCTCCCGCGAGTGTTCTCCACGGTTACCTCGTCGTCCCTATCCCCTCCACCCTCTACCGTACTCTTCCTCACACCCTCGCTTTCTCTCCTTCCCTCGTCCTGCACCGAACCGTAGCGCTGTAGAAGCACTCGGAGAAACGAACCGGATCAGGGTGCCGTACACGCGTCGACCTATTGAAAGTATCGATGCCAATTGCCTGCCTTCCAACCATCCCAGCCGACTATCAACGCACTCGTTTATCGAATTACGTCGATAGAAACGCGCTTCCTCTAACTCTTTCGGATCTCCCAATTCGCGTCGTCGTTGCGTATACGGCCCTTCTTCCCGCGTAATTTCTGATTGGAAAACAACGATCAACCGTCGCAACCGGAGTACAAATCAAGATTATATTTTGGGGAAGTCTCGAGACGCTTGTAGATAAATCACAACGCTCGTGGAGCGCATGCGACGAAGTTTACGAATTTATTTCGAAAACTTGGCAACTGCCGAATTTCCATCAATAATTGATGCGCTCTGCGGGCGGGTTTCGGACCGTGGAAAAAAATATGGCCAAGCTTTTAGTATTCGTTAAATTACAGAAGGCTGTAGTATTTATGTATGGATAGAGAAGGGTCCAGTCGAGAGACATTTTTTTAGATTACTTATATTGGGTTATGCATTGCAGCATGAGAAAAATATTGCCAGTATAGTAATATTGGCCAGTATATACAAAATTATTGCCGAGTTTGTTATTATTAAGTTAATACATAGACTATAGATAACATTGTGAAATTTTAATGCTATGGTATTTAGATAAAGCCTCATGTTTACAATTAAATGAATACATGGTAAATGGATAGTCTCAAACGAATAACTACAAAATCCTAATAAATTATTTTTTTATTAATTTTTGACTAATATAATAATACTTTTAAAAATTTTTATTTATTTAGAAACGCAATAGCGCTCAGTACGAGAGAGATTTCAGAGTTTGGACACTTTAGGAATTGTCTTCTTTGACGGAATTTACGGCTGATTCTCTATGTGTGAAATTCCAGAAACTTTACAAAAACGAACGTGAACGTTCAGATCACCGATAAGAGTCGACCGGATGAACGTTGTCATTAGCATAATATCGCCAATGACCGGGTTGGTTTACGAGATTGCCCGCTACGAATAATAACTCTCGGACCGGAATGTTTTACGGAACGTTCCGAGGACGAAAGTGTTTTTCTCGAAAATCCTGATGTGGAAGTGTTTATTATTACTCGGTTGTAACGGAGATTCGATGCCGTGCGGTCACGGCTCCCAATTATTTTAATCACCGGCGGAGTTGCCGTCGCATTCACCTGCCGCAATGAATAATCATATCGAATTACACACGAGCGGCCCTCAATCGTAGACGCGATTATTATAGCATAGCTACGTTACGTAATGCCGGCCGACTTAATTATTGAACGCATATCAGGCGCGACTATTGGGTTTAGTAATTTGCCACTTACACGGATTGTCGTATATATGCATCGAGAAATGGGGACATATACGTGTTCGAGATTGTTATTTTGAATAGTCAATGACAAACGCAAATCGGATTTGAGCCGTCGCGTGTCGTCAATATTATGCATCGCACGCGCGATACATTATTTATTAACGTTTTAACGATAAACTTTTTCGGAGCGCCGCCGCGCTGTTTCGTGAGTGACTTATTGTTAGTATGTGAGGAGCCGAGGAAAAGTATTGCAATTTCAACGGGGAAAATATTGCTCGAGCGCGCGACGTATATCGTACGGCAAATCGGAAGAATCAATTAACGAACGTTGATTCTCCCGAATAAATTGTATACAATTTATTAGCTGGGATATCTGCCTTTATTTTTATCAGGCCAATGCGAGCAGTCGTCAAAATAGTTTAATAATTAAAAATGCAACGTCAAAACGAGCTGCAGAATATCCGTAACAGCGTATCACGAACAATTGCAGGTGCAATTAAAAATTGTGGAGTCTGCTTCTGAATGTACGGCGCAAACAAATGAGCGAATCAGGACGAATATTCCGAAGCGCGTAGGGATAAGCATATTCCGCTAGTTAATAAATTACGGTAATAGGACAGGTCGTTAAAGAGGAGAGAGAGAGAGAGAGAGAGAGAGAGAGAGAGAGAGAGAGAGAGAGAGAGAGAGAGAGAGAGAGAATTTCTTGGATAGCGCGTTACGAAGAATACTAATGACGCTATCAATCGACAAAGTTGGCATGACGATGAGAAGCCCGAAAACATTGTGCACGGGTGACATGTGTAATTAAAGCAATATTTGGGCTTACCTAATTATAGTTCATTATCCGGGCTGTCCGGAAACGGCGGTCTCTCAATAAGATACGCGTGCTTGGTTAACATTATGTCACATCGCCGAATTACGTCCCACGGTTCCATTAGCTGAGTTGGAATAAAGTTACCGATCGATAGGCATCAGCGTGCACGTTGTACAAACTGATCGCACCAAGTTTCCACCAGTAAAACCAGACGATCATGAATAATAAAGCGCGTGTTGTGATATTAACCTCCTTGTATTTAGATACAAATTTTATTACGCAGATATAAAAAGCGGAGACCAACGATTTATTCCCCGGTTACCGATAGCCCGCCGCGCCGCGAATGAAAAAGATTTCCGACCTAAATTGCACAGTTATACATAGATATTCTTACGTAAAATATGCTGCCGCGCGGTGCTTATGCACGAAAAGCATTAAAACGTAAATTGATAGACTAGCGCATCGCACCGGCGAATAATCTGGAAAGTTATGAACCTCGTAATTTACCTCGGCCTTACTTAAATTCATAATGAGACGCATTTAAAGCAGCTGCCGGTAATCACAGCGATTAAAACGTCTTTAAGCGCATATACCGAAACAAGTTTCTTGGCGCTCTGTCAACGTGAAAAAAAATTTTCTACACGCACGTTTCAATACAACAAATTAATATGCAAAAATGTATGCAGTGCTGGAAGCGTGAGAACAATGTGATTGCTTTTTAATTTTTAATTTTTCGAAACTGCACCGTTCATCCTCATTGGCGAAAGTCACCGTTTGTCAAAAAATCGCGAAGAATCTATGATGACAGTAATTTTTGACCACGAATTTTTTCCTCATTTTCAAATGGCGTTGCCGCAGCCAATAATTCTTGCAGAAGTCATTAATCACGTTATATGCGAACGAATCGGTCGATCACACGTCACTAGGCCATCCATACATAACGAAAACCGATTGACATTAACGCGATAAATTCTAAAAATATATATGTGTATATTCAAAAAACACACCGCGACCGATTCTATTTTTTACGTATAGATCGGAGAATATTGCGTATCGATAAATTATTTTCACGTTAAGAAAATTTATATTTTACAAATTATTATAATTCATTTGATAAATTATCTCCTTGGATTTGAGCAAGATTTAATATAATAACATGTGATCGCATTAATGATGATATAAAATAGCATTGGATTATACGTGCGTGATCATCATTCAATTATTTGCGCATGAGACATGTATAACACGAAACGTTATTGCAAAAAGGCTTAACGCAGTGTAAGGGATGGAGAAAACATTTTTCGAGAGTATCGGAAGCCTCGCGAACGTGGGTGTTTTTTTAAAGAGACGCGCCTGAAAATTGATTATCGCGTTCGATCGATCCGGTATCAAATTCTACAAGTATAATTGCAATCAAAACGAAGCTGCACTGATATAACACGCTGGCCGCGTTTCCGACAATTATTTCTCTATCCATTTCCTATCGCCAAAACCACGATATTCTCGAGGAATCCGATATATTCAATTAACACTGCGCCGCACTTCCACTTGCAAATCTACCGCGTTCTACGTGGCGAATCGGTAATTCTTTCCCAGGCTCCCATGTTTTCCATACTGCAAACCCAAAGGTTGCAATGCCGTCAACATCGAATTGCTGTTGTTCGCACTGTGCACGACGATCAAATTATTCGTTTCGGTATTTCAAGTTATTCCACACAGCCTAATCGATAGAGCGCAAAAAGAATTAGCTCCGTTGATATTCGTAATACGCGAATACGATGGTTTCCTCCGCGATAACGATGCTTATTTCTAAACTTCACCAAGAAAGAGCAATTAATGCGTCTCGGTGATGAGCGAATTCACGCGGCGCGCCGCGGCCGTCGTCCGAAGCCTCCCAAGCCTCCTCCTCCTCCTCCTCTCATTGTCAGATTCGTTCGTCGCACTCGCACAACACAACACCTGCGAAAGAATAGTTAATTACGATAGTGTGTAAACCAAGACGGGATAATCGCACGACACTTCACATGCACTCCCGACGTGTTAACGGACAAAAAAAATAACATGAAATAAATAAGGCGCTCTATGATTTGTTCGACACGCGCGAATTAAAACAAAACATGGAATTCACGACCGCGGATTTCAATAGATCGCAAATACCAAACTTATGTTACGCAGTTGATAAATATTAAAACATGACCTTAATTACGAGTGCATTCATTAATTGATTGCGATACCGCTCGATTCTCGAAATCGATTTGTTCCATCCGACGTTCTCTTTATTACTGACAAATTCAAAAATGACTTTGACACCAATACGAAATACGTATTAATAAAGTTTTACATTAATTGTAATAAGACGAGTTAAGATTCAATCGAAAATATACGATCAAAATTTAATATTGCAAACGAGATATATTTTAAGTACATTAATTCAATGAGATACACGTATAAATAAACGCTCAATATCTGTTTCACGTTACTTGAATCACGCGATCCGCGTATTATTCCGCGCTCTCAATCCGAAAGTGATGAGCAAATTAACTCCAAATTACGTCTAAATCAGCGAAAAGTTCGAAGCGGAATGAAAGACAATCGAATCTAAATACCGTTACAGGAATTATTATCGCCCATTAAATGCCGCCCAGTAAAACCATCTTAATTTTATTTACAGTAATTTATATTTATAGTTTAACCCAACTTATCGTTTCGATTAAATGAAGTAAATAAATCGCGCAATAAATCGTGCTCACTTCGACAATTAAGCGACAATTCGTCTCTATCGCGAGAGTTACCTATTCTCGCGGGCTTGTAGTCACTAGGAACAATCGAGTTCGGTGTCTCCCTAGTACCGGACGCGATCGCATTGCGATGGGTAATGACTGTAATGAGGCGACACACGAAGCGGCTTATCAACCTGTAAACTCGAATCTTGCCGCGCGAATGATAACACGGCGCGCGTGGCGGCCTTGCGTACGACGCCGACGTAACGTGCTGTTACCAAAACAAACACCAAGGCCGTAAATACAAACGCCAGCCAGCCTCGCTTCCACGAAATATTTAACAAGTTATGGAATAAATGTGCGCCGAAATATGTACGTCCTGCTTCTTCTAACCTAAATTAATTTCGATAAATGAGCCATTGCGTATGTTTTGCGCTTTATTCTGCAGACTCGTCTAATAATAAGATAATAACTTTCAGCGTTTTGTTCAACTGAACTGATACGCATTCTTATTTTATTTACCAAATCGAAAATTTTTTTGTCAATTAAGTTTCAAGTAATAACATTCCTATTCCAAAACCCTCTCGAATTAATCATAGACGATAAAGGGTTGTCTAAGCTATCAAATAAGAGAAGCGCAAAATTTGTTTTACTTATTAAAATTAATTTCAAATACAAGAACGATATATTCGATATTACTTATTTCGTAGAACGTGAAATATTTCGTAACGGTGAAATCGACTCTGATGTTATAGCCTTGGTGTTTGTTGGGAACGTACGGCGCACGCAAGGCCGCCGCGCGCCGTGTTATTATCATCGACGCGACGACACTCGAGCCCATAGGTAGCGACGCGAAGCCGCTTCATTCCCCCTCATTTCCCCATTGGAACGCAAGCGCATCAAGTACCATTATTTCTTACGAATAACTAGCGAATTATCGCAGTAATCTCCGCGATTGACGACTGTCGCGCGAACGTATTGAATCGTGAGAAATGCATGCTGTGTCTCAAGACAAACTACATTTGAATTTCTCAATCGAATCGCTTTTGTGAAATAAATATCGCGATATACATATGTCGAATATCAAATATTGCGATAAATAACGATCAGCGTCAAATTGATTTATTTATTAAGTCATCAAGCCAAGTTTCTCAACACGCGGTTATAAATACGGATCTTAAACTGTGCAAAAATTTTCGTAAGATAAATGTACCAATGCCGGGACACTTAAGACCTATGTCTGGACATCTTTATCATTTTAGTTTTCAAATAAGTATAACGCAAATTAAAATGAAAGATAAAAATATAATACACGACAAATATTTTTAGATTTGATTCTTTGATTTTAATTCGCGTTATAACTTATTTAAGGACTAAAATGATAAAAATGTCCAGACATAGATACGTGTCCAGGCATTGGTACATTTACCTTACTTAGGATATTTCGTGACGGCATTACATAATCGATCGCACCTATGTCGGCATCTCAGTTAGTCTCAATTCCCGCGAGACGCGTTCGATATTAATCAATAAAATATTCGATTCAAAGGGAACCCGCCATCACACGCGGCTACGAATAAAAGTTTGTCCTGATATAAAAAGTCGGCTCGATTAAAAATTATTTTAGTTGCAGGAAATGTAAACTTTTATTTTCGCAAAAAAAATTGTAATTCCCGCAACAAATCTCATCGGTCGTTTGAAATATATTTCGCTTACGGCTGCGCAAATATTTATCCATCGAATCTAATTTTTCTGATAAGGAGGCTATCGGGCAAAATATTTTTTTCATTATGCATTTAACCGTTCCTTTGGTTATTAATATGACGATGTCTATTGAAAGCTGCAAAACTTACTTTTTTATCTTATATCTATGCACCTATCGCTTGATTTTATACATACGTATAACAGTCACGTATAGCAGTAGAAAATTAGAACCTATCGTTAAATTTAACTACATTTTACTGATAACTGAGTTAATATACATAAAAATACCTTGAATATATTTGTACTGAAAACAATACATTTATACAGCGTGAAATAAAATTTTGATTTTTCAACCGGTATTACATCGGTTTTTATTACGATGACATTCATTGAGCTATAATTTACGGGAAAGAGACAGATTCAGCTATTCATTGTAATTTCACGTTTTCTGCTGCTGTTTATCGCGCTATCGTTTTTAAACACTGTTACAGGTTCGCCGCATAATGTAAGAATAAGAGAGCGGCCCCGTTGCACTCAGGGGAGTGAAACCACACTGCGGTTCGTTCCAAACGACTCTTTGCAGCCTGCCGACCGCTTCATTATCCCTAAAACTACGGAAAGGCGTACATATGATCGTTTCATTCGCATACAAAGTGAGTCTCCGCGTTCTTATGGTTATTTATCGAGCCGTCGACCCGCGGAAAATCCAGGCAGGGGTGTCCGCCGACAAAGGAAAAAAAAGCGTTGCGTATGTGTGGCGCGGGTCGCCGCCATTTCTGATTGAATCCAGGCTTGGAGCTTATATTTTGTCATCCATTGGCGCCGTCGGCGGCATGAGTGCAGCTAAAAGAGTCGAAACGGCGACGGGGGGGTGCCGTAAGGGGTGCAGAAGGGAGCCGTTCGTGGAGTGAGCGCGCTTCGAATCGAGTGGGGACTGTTTGCCAACGCGAATTTTAAAATCACGAATTTTTAAAAAGCACCCCGCGGCCAGATTCTCTCCGCTAACGCAGTTACGTAGTCTCGATGTGGTATACATATATATAGATAGGTATGTGTTTGTACATATGTATATACATATATATTTGACTTATATACATATATATATAGATATATGCTTTTTACATATATAAAGTTATATAATACAATATGTATGTATGTATGTATATGTGTGTATTTTTACACACACATCGTTACCGCATTTATCCTGCATATCTGTAAATGCATTGAGCTACACCAGTCCCTCTACCAAAAAATTTGATCATTTTTCACCTTTCTTCTTTCATATCCTATCGAAATACCACCGGAATGCTTTCGTATATTTCCTCTTTCTCGTTTGCCGCTTTCCTTCCTCGTCCCGTTAATGCTATAAATGATGATCTTTTAATTTCTTTTTGATTACCTGTATATTTTGGAAATAATCCGATTTTTAATATATACGTTGAAATTTGAATAAAATGTTTTACGAGATTATACAACTGAAATCATTCAGTGAATAAATAAAACGTGTACGGTATCAACTGATTTGACTGACCAGTTAAAGTGTCAAATATTCATCGTTACTATATAAATATTTTAACATATTGCCATATAAAGAAAAGATCTTTCTCTGCAGTAGAGCTGAAATTGTTTTATATACGTATCATACATCGATTATCTTTAAAAAAAGTGTTCCATTTCTTCTATACAGAGCTTATCACAACGATATGTCATTAGTCATTTTATATTTCACGCATTTCACACAAAGAATAGAGTGTTCTATATTCGCAAAAATAATTACTGTTTACTGAGTAATTAACGTATATACGTGAATACCAGTGGGGAGGGATATACCGGGGGAACAGAGACCGCGTGAATATTTAGCAACAGGCGCTTCGGCGAAATACGCTTCGCGTATTCGCGGAGGTTCCACTTTATTCGCGAGACAGCTCTATTTTTTATTCGCAAATAAATGTGTCCCCCTAAAAATAATATTTAACGTTCACGTAATGTGGAGCCCGCGGGACGGATGCGAGGAAGGTATATTTTGACAGCGTTGTACCGACGCAATGTTTTTCTTCCCTTCGAGCAACATGGACGCGCGTTGAACTTTGTATTCCGCGCGAGGAGAAAATGATTAAAAACCTCACGGACTATTTATGTTTCGTGCCATCATCCAATTTCGGAATTCGAAGGTAGCTGCGTAACACTGCGAATCTGCCGTCGTTTTAACCAATAAGAAGATTGTGAGCATCGACAGGTTAACGAGTTTCGTTTGGAATTCGTATTTACTTTCCGAGTATAATCTTTCGAACTATATGAAGAATATTGAAAATAAATAGAAAGTGAGAAGAGATTTACTAGCAGCTATGCATAACCCGTATTTTTTCTATTTATTATTTTGTATAAAGAAGAATGTCGGTTAAATAACTTAATTCATAAATCAGAACATGTTAACAAACTGAGACGACAATACTTGGTAACTTTAAAAACATGAGTTTGCATTTTAACAAAATTATTCCCTTAATATATTAGACTTGAGCAATTAAGACGCAAAAGGATTAAGATAAAAATCACATTAGATCGAACTTGAAGAAATTATTACCTTATTATTTACTTAACTCGGTAACTATTGATATCGAAATGTGATATATATATTTAAACTGCGCGAGAAAACTCAGCAGTGGGTGAGCAGCCGGAAAGTTTGGCTGGCCACTTCGCACCTTCCCTCCCCCTCTTCCCCATATACGTATCGATTCTCGAGGTCAGGCACATGCATAATCTTACCACCACGTGCATAATTTCATATGCATGTGTACTAGTACTAGTACACATGCGTTTCGTAAAGGGCCCCCGCGCATAAGGAAGGGATAGAGAGTGGGTTCCATGTACATGCATATATTCCTGCATAAATATATTAGGCCGACGAATACGTTTCGACCGATGGGATCCAAGAAGGACAGAGACCGAGACAGAAATGGATAGGCTTGCCGTGGAGGAGCGAAGAGATCGCCGCATATGAAAGTATCTATGAAGGCACTTTGAATTTTATATCCTGCCGAGGCGGTCAACATTTAAATGAGCCGATCGATCGACATTACCTTGGGATATGACGCGGGAACGCCGAAGAGGCGCGTGGCGGGCGCCGAAGGACGACGGAGGGGTCCCAGAAGGGTCGCGAGAAACGAGACGTTCTCAAATTTGCGAGAATTTTTCCCCAAGTCTTTTCTCGAGGAATCGAACAATCCGTCCTTTTATTAGAGACGATAGACGAAATATTCGAGTCCCATTGCGTGATTCGTCGACAGATTAAAATCGACTCTTCCACATAAAACGTCATGGACAATTTCATTTTGACCTGGCAAAATTATCAACCGTAAATTAACTTTCAATTCTGCCATGAATAAAATATATATATTCGAAATAACATTTATTAATATGTGAAAGAAAATATTTTGAAAATTTATTTGCGATGTTTGGGATACATGTATAATGCATGTTGACAAACTGCACTAAGAGTGAGATATGAATTTTATTAGTACAGCTGTGTGCAGCCGGTAGATAAATGAAAAGTGTTAAGTCTATGCTTCGAATCTCTGGCTTTTATGCAGATATTCGCCCGGTATTGTAAATACGTTTCTTCGTCGGTGAGAAAAGGTGGCGAGACCTTCTGGCCTCTACATATTGTAAGAGCGTATAAAGTGGGCAGCTTCCGAGTTTCCAATAATCTGGCCTGGAAAACGCGATTTATACGAAACGGTAAACTTAATAACGCAATTTCACGAGGGTGCGCGACCCGCTGACGGAGCCGGCCGAACAATTTAAATAAACAAATTATAAATATTCGTTCGCGCGAAACCACCTCAGCATGAATAATCATTACGTCGTAGATGGGAAGCAAGGCACTGCCGATTCGATTGATTAAATTTTTAATAATTCATTTGCATTCGACCGGCATACCTCCGCCTCCGCACTTTCTCAGTATCTCTCTCTCTCTCTCTTTCCTTCCGTTTTCTCTCCCACTCCCTTTCTCCCTCATTGTCGTTCTCTCTCGTCGTTTCTCTCTCCCTCTCTCTCTCAGAGCCGACCCCTTTAATATATTTTTAAATTACATTTTTAATGGACGCAACAAATGAATTATCGATTGTTTTGCCTCAATACAGTCGGCTAATAGGGTTATTATTAATGCACTGCTCCAGTTCTCTCGCATTCGTATAAATACATTATACAAAGTATCGCGGAAAGATTCGCGGAAATAAGCGCGAAATGCAATTTGCGTCATGCAAAATTATACATCGTCCGATCCCGTAATTCACAATTTGCACAACGGCGTTATTTTTGTCGCGTTAAACAGCGCAAATCAGCGCGATTCGATTATTTATTTATCCTTTTGTACGCGAGAGTATTGCAGCTTCCTCTCGTTTACAGATTGTTTACTCGACTGCACGGAGTATTACACCGATACGTTTCGCCGCGGTAAAATACGGGCGGAGTGTGCGAAACGGCATTAATCCGCGGCGTCCAGCGCCGAGGCGCAAACGCAAGGGAAAGTCGCATGCTCGGGAGACGTTCACCGAGCCGAAACGGAGTCGTTCGTGATATATAAACGCAGATCGGGGCATCGGGGTCGGAATCCGAATCTCATAACTTCCGGTCCGCCGGTGGTCGACTCAATATTCAAGATGACCGGTGGACGGGACGGCGGATGTGACGTCACGCTTCGTCGCCGCCTCAAGCCATATTAGATCGAGGAGTTTCATATTGCTCCGCAGCGCTCCGTGATCTCGTGCGCCGGGGAGTTTATCTATGGTTCAGTTCGCCTCGTAATAATGTCCATTGGGATTCAGAAGCGCCGTACGTCGTCGTCATACTTGCGCTCTTCCGCGTCGGAAACGTCGCGTTAACGAAGTCAATTGTGAAGAAGTTGCTTGCGTCGCGGTGCCACGCTGACTTTCGTCGTCGCCGCGTGTTCCAAACCGACGTTCACCAACGAGTTGTCATTATGATGACCATCGAATTGTCAGTGAGAACTCAATTACCGCTTTAAACTCCGTCACAGTATCAAGGCATTTAAATCACCAACGATACATGGATATCAGCGAACTGTATTTATATACGTATCATATAAGATTGGCTACCTCTTCCTCTATTCGACATTTTTTTCATCCTTAATAATTCTAAAATAGCGTAGCGTCTTATCATGATTATACATGATTTTAACGAGTTACGAAAATAAAATGTAAAACTTTTAAACTTCAATAATTACTTATTTATAGAGATATAAATTCCATATAAACCATTGATTTTTCTGGGAAAAATCAAATTTCTGCGTGTTCCATAAACTTCGGGATCCTTGAATCTCGGTACCAAACGCCGAATCAAGTGCTCGGGCACACTCTGGTACGAACGCGATATCAAGCGCGTTATCGTCGTAAAGTGTCGCGAATCGGAACTCAGGTAACACAACCCCGCGGGTAACTCGACAGATCGGGGAATTCCCCATTTTTCGTTTGTTTCATTGTACGTCATCTCATGGTGCTGCCGCGGCGGTCGCGGCGGCGGTGGTGACGGCGGCAACGGCGGTGGCGGTGGCAGCGGCGGCGCGGCGGCGGCGGCGGGCATCGGCAGTGGTTTTAAATTCCTTTTGAGTTCAAAACGCGCGCGCGCGGGTGTCGCGGGGCCGCTATGCGCGGCGCGATGCAGAAGAGAGTTGCAGCGAGAAAATCGGGAGGGAAGAGCCTGGGACCAGGGGCTGACGCGCGGAGGGTGCTGTGCTAGCGGGGGTGGACTAGCGCGAGTGCGCGCTCAAAAAAAAAAATCATTTGCACGGTAATTCGAAGCCTGGATTTCAGTCGATAAAAGGATGCACACACGCCGCGGCGCATACAGAGGGAAGAAACAAATGAACAAATTCGCGTTTCAGAATAATGCCCGGCAATCCCATCTACCCACCTCTCTCGCCGCGGTCTCCTCTCTTCTGCCTCTCGCCCGCTCGCCCCCTCGTCTCACCCCTATTCCGCGGGCCAGCCTGCACCCCTCGCCCCTCTATCCCTCTCTTCGTCGCCTCCTCCGCCGCCTTCCTCCGCCTCGTCATCCCCTTCCCGCCGTCGATGCGCCGTGGCACCCGCTCTCTCTCTCCTCCTGCACCGCCACCCGCGCAACCCCACAACCCTACTTTTTTCATTCCGTCCTATCAATTGATCAGGTTTTAAATTTCCGCGTCCATCCGAGCCGCGCCTCCACCTCCTCCTCTTCCGCGTCCTCCACCTCGTCCTCCTGCTCCTCCTGCTGCTGGCTGCTTCTCCGCGCCACCCCGTACGTCCTCTTTCGGTTCTCGTCCATCCATCCCCGTACCCTCGTCCTACGCCGCGGTGTACGCCGGTACCACCCGTTCGGTCCTCACCCGCCTGTCCCTCCTCTCTGTTTAATTAAAAGGACACATTAAATTATTTTTTCAATTGAACCCCCCATTGTTACTCGCAGACTGCTGATTCTATCCAATCGTCCGGCTTCTCACTCGCACCCGCGCTAGTCGTCGCTACTCGCGCTCGACCATTCACCCCCTCGTCCCTCTCGCCCGCCCTACGTCGCGCCCTCCCGCGCTTGCAGTCCCTGCTTTTTTTCGCGTTAGAAGCTTTGTCAGAATACGCGTGCGCGATAGTATAGGTACACGATCGCATACGTGTGTTTACGCGTGCCCGTATATTTCGGCGTGCACGCGTGTGCGCCCGCGCGCGAGCACTCGCGCGTGCGGCACATGTACGTGTATACGTGCTTCTTTTTGTTCCTATTTGCGCGAGACCGGGCGAGCGAGCGAGCAAGCGAGCGAGCGAACGCTCTCGCGCGCGCTTTCCTATTAATTGGGAAATACCGAAATGCGCGGAATATCGAGCACCTTGATGGCACGGCTAGCATGCCCCTCCCGCATCGAGGGGGGTTCCAGAGGGGGGCAGGGGGCAGGGGGGGACAGGGAGAAATAGAAGGAGTGGGGCATGTGGGTGGGTGTGGGTGTGGGTGTGGCGACGATTTTTTCGACGACAGGCCTCTGCCGTCCGACCGTCCTCGTTAAACGAATTCGACGGCTTTCGCGAGATTGGGAATGCGAGCGGAGGCTCGCGAGATTTTTGGTCAACTCGAGGTCTCCACCCTCGCGAGGAAAACGTTGAAGAATCTCTGGCGTACCGTTGCTCCAGCATATAGGCATCGTCGCGTGTAGGGACAGTCTTGGATCCCCCGTTGGTTGCTCCACTTTTTTATCTTGCTCCAGTTTGTTAAGAGATTTGATCAGCAAGCAAATCTCTTAAATATAACAGTTTTATCGGAACGAGGTAAAATGTAATATAATTTATAAGGCTAACTTGGAAGAGATTGGATAGCATTGTGTGTCTATACAGTCATGTAAAATAAATATAAAATTTTTATATTTAGTTAATAAATATAAAATGGATTAAAAATAATAATCTTCTCTGTTACCGTGTAAATGCGGATAATGGTATCCAAATGATTATTTATCCACTCGCAAGTAACTGGGCGTTTAATTATTCGTGAAGTCAATAATTACAATGTTAATTAATTTCATTAGATATATCGTATCCTCGGGGCATATCAAACTCAATAACGCGCGATTTCTGCGTCAATGTATAAATGTCATTGTCAATCGTCGCTGCACTCCCCCTCCCACACTACGTCGGTCCATGATGCCGGCGAAGTCCTGCGGACGGCGTCAAGATTGGCAAAGATTGGAAAGGGAGAAAGAGTTCGTTGGTAGTTTGATACGCGAAGCGAGATAATTAGGGACAGTCAAACATTGTTTAGAAGTCCGCGAGTTTTAATCATCAGAGTCATAGGTCAGCACCGGTAACACGCTAAAGCGGTTTACATCGCGTTTATCGAGAACATCGATACATCGTTTAATAGGATTTTACGTAACGTGAAATGGATTCGAACAGCGTCGTCGGCCGCCTCGGTATCAGAGAAATCGCATTATAGTTCGTTATAATCAATGCATTCTTATCCATTTCCTATATTTCCGATCGACGCGTCCATTGTTCGTTTTGCCGCGCGGGGATAGGTATCAGCTATATATGTGTCTATTTATTTACTTTTACGTTATTACGCATCGCGAGAACGCCCGCATAAACATGGGGGGACTACAGAATTATCAATTTTTAATTAATTCGCGTTACGTCGCTTCGGCTGGCTTGTCGGTTTTGCGATAATCAGTTATAATACCCCGAGAACTTCGTTACTGTGTCACGTACGACTTCTTTTTTTAAGTAATTCCAAATTGCATCACCCGTTCATGATTTTGCTACGGCCAGCGAAATCCGACTTAAGGAGATACTTAAGAAGACGATAGTTCTAAGGATTAAAATTACGAACACTCGCCGAGACGTTCTCATCAAGATTCTCGTACTCGGCTGCTTGGCTATTGTCCAAGTCAGGACGCGGCCAGAGTAAAACGAGGCGCGGGTAACTCTGACTTTCCCCTCTTTGTCCTTCCGGCAAAGGAGTCTGAAGCGGCAAGTCGGGGTCCGCTACATCGGTAATTCGGAAAAGCTAATTAAAACTTGACTCGAAGGCACGAAGACCGGCGCATCCTCGCTCACCCACCGTCTCCGGTCGCCCTCGGTCACTGAGTCGACCGTTACGAGGAGCTAAGTGAGGTGAAAATCAACCCCAAAGAACAGAAGTCCTACCTCGACCTACCTCTTATCCGCCCGATCCTATTCCGCTACTCTTTCCACGGCCAATGCATTGTCTTTGCAAACACAAACGATTTCTTCCCTATCCGCGTTCCTTTTTCGTCCTTCGCTCTGCTTAGTCATAAAATATATTCACGAGTTTCTTTATTAATATACAAAGAAATTTTCCAAGTTCGATCACTCCTTAAAAATCGATTCCTAATTAGCTCGTAAAATTTGTTAAGCTCGATATAATATCTAAATGACATAAATTGGATGTTGATATTTTTTGCATTTTGGAAAAATAAATCCTATAACTCGTAAAAGTAAATTAACAGATATGTTAATATGTTTAATATTTTTGTTTTTATACATTTCGATTCTGCCGAATTTAAAAGAGCATAATTCGAGACAACACTCGAGGCATTTCAATCTCGATTTGGTATATCATTTGATACAATTGAAATTGCATATCACCGCGGGACACTCCAAAGATTCCTAAAAAATCAACAGGCAGGTGCAAGGATAAGGGTGTGCAAACAGGATCATTTAGCCTTCAAGCCGCGGCTGCGTGCACCTGTCGCCCGTCGACTTTCTTTTTTCTCACCCCTGTGACGGGGAATCCGCGCGACGACAGACCAGCCATCGTATCTGTCGATCTGCGGTATCGGCGACGAGGGCGATTCATCAAAGTTTCCATCCCCACCCACCCGTCCCGTATGGCCCCGGCACGGCTAACGAAATATTACAACGCCGGACGGCCGAACGCACTCGTATACCGCGGTGGTGTCTGGACCGAGCCCCGCGCGTGTTCCGTGAGAACGATGCGCGCCTGTGCACGATCGCGCGTGTAGATGTGTGGGTGTCTCCACCGCCTAAGCGGATACGCGGAAAACGAGCTCGTAGATGGATAAATACTAAAACGTCAGTAACTCACGATCAGCCCCGACCCTCCTCCACCTTCCGTCTCGTCCTCCGCTTCTACGTGCGCCCATCGCCGCGCTTTGTGCGCGACGGTATAGGCGTTGCGCTCGTCCTGCAGGATGTACATCTAGATCAATACCATTGGAAATTATCCAAACAAATTATCGATAGAGCGAAAAAAAAACCCAGAGGCCGCGCACCGACCGACCGACCAACCGAACGAACCGAACGAGGCGCTACATCACGCATACGGGGGTGGCGGAGAGGAAAAGAGGGCGAGAGAGGGAGAGAGAAAAAGCTCCACGCCGCGCCGGCAGGCAAGAAAGAGAGAGACAAGAAGCGTATTAAAAAATAAAAAATTGCCGTACATTTTTCAGGCATTAACGTGTGCGTGGGTAGGTTGGGTCGGTCACTGGACAGAGGGGCTTGGTGGGGTCGGGACGGCGGGAAGGGCCCTTAAGGGGGGTGGTTGGACGCGGGGGTGACTAGCCCCCGATCGCCGCGTACAGAGAGAGAGAGAGAGAGAGAGAAAGAGAGGATACCTACATGCATGTCTCCTCCCGATTGGCCTGCCAAAGCTCCCCGAAGCCAATTCACGTGCGCGTGTTTAGTGCAATTTTTCAAAATTAACTAATGTTCGACAGTCATGCCGTCGACGACTTTTGGGACACGCGTTGTCTCTTCACCCTTCACTCTTCCGCCGCGTAACGTTAATCACTCTTAATTATCGCGAAATATCGAACGGGTCGTATTTTTCTTTATTTTGAACCCCAATTATTGCTTTATACAGCCCTAACAAACTGTCGAGACTCGGAAGATATGTATTTTCCAAACTCTATGAGATGCCTAACCTGATTTTCTTAAAAAATATCAAAATTAAAAATTTTTAATCGTGTTTCAAAGAAGTCAATTTCTAACGCAATACTATCATAAGAATTATATATTACTCGTATTTTAAACAATTTCGCGTAATTATTATTTAGTCTGGCTAATCATATATTAAAAAGGATTTCAATCTTGTAGTCATCTAATTCAATTAAAAAAAAAAAATCCGCAGAAATTTTCCTCGCGTTACATTAGATCTTACGACTAGGATATATTTTCAAAAGTGTGTATAGGTCGGGTGGTAGAGTCGTAGGATGGAAAGACGGTCGAGGCAGAATTTCACATTGTTCCCGCCGAATGCTGTTCGCGGTCCCCGCTTTTCGTCGCGTTTGGCGCCCGGCGTAAAAATTACGTCGACTAGAGTTTATTTGTCCGGAAATGGCGGTGCCCCGGGGGTGGTGCTTGCACGGTTATAGGTGCGGGGCAGAAAAAAAGGGGACTGGCGGTAGGTGGAGGCAAGAGGGAGACGGAATGCGCGGGTGGGAGCGAGAGGAAGGCACGTACGTACCTACCTACCGGCGTGGTTGATGTATTGCGTATTATTTGTGTGTTGTGTTCGTTGCTGCATTGCGCGCTTTTTTTCTGCTCCCACCGCCTATTATTTATTAGCACTAACGTGCAATTGTATTGATCTGCAATATACCACCCGCACCCGGCCCCACCCACGCCCCCGATGGATTTTTTTCCTCTTTTCGAGAATGTATCCGGACTTTACCGGGGGATGGAAGTTTGCTACGATTGGCCCGGCGTGATGGAACAACCGCTGATGCTACACTTTGTTGTGCCGGCATGTCACGTAATTTTATTTTGCCTTCTTGAATGCCGCGATTGAATCTTCCTCCAGGCTCTTTGTTTTTGCACGTTGCGACGGTATTGCATGGTAAAAATTTGGCGATACTTATTTTTTTGTAGTGCCGGCGCTTTCCGGTGAGAGAGAATGCCGAATACATTGTTGCTGCTTCGAGCCCCGCGGTTACGGTACGGCTGTAGCTTTTGGTTTATGGATATTTCGAGTTAAATGATATCACACAGTTCTGGAAATCCGTGGACATGGCTTCCGTGCCCCCCTCCCCCTCCTTGTCTTCGTCCCTCCCGTTTATTCATGTAATTTATGGAAATATAATATTATGTAACAGAATTAGATGCAGGTGTCCCTGCGAGATATATCTTTTGCCACAGATAGTTTCTCAATACAGAAATAAACAATTTATTGGATTTAATTAGGTACGTAGTATTGCGTAGGCAACGACACGAAAACAAACATAGTCGTTTTGTCGCTACGACATAAGCTAAAACCAATAATAACTCAGATACACGCTGCTCGCAGTACGATAAGGCTACTATCGCATTAGCGATAGTGGCAAAGTTACTCCGCTGTTACTTTTAAAATTGGTATCGGTCTTCTAATTATGCCATTTCATGATTTCTCGCATCTCGCGCATCTCATATCGTTCGCGTGATCGGCGAACGCCAAGTGAAAGGGAGCCTCCTTGTTAACGCGATTCGCGGTAATGGAAGCCGCACGCGCGTTCCTCGAAGTGCAAAAATATGCGAGCCCCCCTCGCATATCCGCGAGCGTGCCGCTATGCCGTATCAAAGTAAATCTACTCGCTGAGCATCGCCGGGGGCTATTATATCGTCATCATAACGATATAACGCGAAATCAACAGGGTAACGATACACACCGGGTCCCGCGTGGCGAAATACAATAGCCTCCGCATGCGACCCTTCCCCCCTCGTGCCACGCCGCCCCCAACCCCCATTACCGAGGAACCCCCTCGGTCCTCCCCCCTCTGACGTTCCGAAACGGCCGGCTGCTAGCCCGCGAAACTGACCGTGTGGCGGACCAGTCGCGTTGCGTTGCGTTGATGTAACTAAATGATTGGGTAAATGATTCCACAGCGTGCCGCGAGTAATTGAGTGGTGCTGGTGTGGGCGATGACTGCCAGAGAGCGTCGTCGCGGTCGTGTGAGTGCACGCACACGGCCGCGTAAATCCACCGGGTGTTCCCGAAATGTTGCGGCAAAATGATTTCGCGTCCGTGGCGCGATGGACCCCCGTTTTGCCGGAAATGATGATGGAGGGACACGGTGCCTATACCGTACTTTGGTGACAAGGCCATTAAAACGGGGCGCGGAATCAGGTATAGTCTCGAAAGGGGTCACGATGATGAAATGCAGTTTATTATTACATCAGGGGTAACGCGTTTGTCTAAATATATGAACTGTAGTTAACAGTGTCCTGACAGTGGCTACAACATCGAAGCATTACAGGTACTATACAGCGATCATAAATATAAACAACCTTAGTTCACGCCGCGCCATCAACTACCTCATTCTATTTAAAAAATACTTGAATCATTGAAATTTTTGATCGGATCAATGTGGAGAGGAGCAAGATTCTTAAAGAGAGAAAAAGTGGAACATAAAAAATACACAAGTATCACTTAAACGTACGTCGCGGCGTCGTAAAAAAGTTTAGGTACTGAATATACCGTTGCGAGTGTCACGATTCTTTTTATTTGTACATGAAATTTCTATTAACGTAGGAATTGTCAATGTGAGACGCTTAACGAGTCTCGAATAACTCTTATCTTCGTAAAAATTCGATACATTCTGTGCCCGTAGCGGATAACAATCTGGAAACCGCGTCTCCGAGGCGAGATTCGCAGCCGGCGCGCATCATCCCTCGCGTATTGAATGAATGGCCCGCAATGATCCGCGCGTTCTTCATGACACACATTTCCAGGTCACCCAGTGGACACGGGCATACCGAGCGGATAGCGCCTCGCTGCTGGCCGGCTCGCGCCGCATACGCGTGCGTCCGCGTGTACACGCGCGTGCACGCTGTATGGTTGCGCGGCACGCGCGCCCCACGGCAATGACGAGTCATCCACGCTAGAACACCTCGCCTCTGGTCCACACTCTCTCTCTCTCTCTCGCCACCTCTGTCCCGCACGCGAGTTTCCTCTCGCTTCCTCGCTGATTCTCCGCGCGTCGCGCGTCGCGCCCTCGCTCTCCGTCGCACCACCGCTGAATCCCGCGTGCCGGACCACCGGACTCTGTCGGCCGTACGCGCGCGAGCATGTGAAAGTGCACGTGCATGCACAAGCCGGGCGGCCGTGTGCGTGCGAAACGTAGGCCGCGGTCGTGTCATGATTTCGCGTTTGTTTACGCGCGCTCTCTCTCTTTCGGCCGGGATCATCTCCGTCATTCGCGCGCCTCTCGTGAAAGTCCCCGTCCGTGCCTCTCGCTCCGCGCTCTCGCTCTCGCTCTCGCTCGCGCTCGCGCTGCGGTCGGGTGTTGGCAAATTTGCGTGGCCGCGGGGATATGTTTTCGTTTCCAATGATTTATGCCGGCAAATGGGTCGCGCGCGCGTGAAAGTGTCATGCCGGGCGTTATCGATGACAGCTATCGATGGGACGCTCGAGTGTGCTTCTCGGAAGAATGCGGCCTCCAGGGGAATTAGAATTTAGAGTAGCTCTTTGAAAGCTTGGATTGGAGAATCTGAACAAATTACGTGAACTTGTTAGATCGTCATTGTATGTACATAGAGCATAGATGTAGAATTGAAAAGATAAAAGTATAGCGCTGAATAAGAATCGACAAGAACGGATCGTACGAATAAGGTGAAAGATGAAATAGTAAAACCAAGCTTAAGGAACAAATACAGCATTCACACCGTGTTTTTATAACCGTTTCCCTCAACGATTGTTAATTACACATCTTCGTGTGACAATCAGAAACGAAGGAAAGATACGCATAATGAACGTGATTGGGCAACGCAAATTAAATAATAAGCTCTATTTTTGAATAATCAATGTCAGTTGATTTTTCGACGATGTACTTTGCCCGTAGCTCCGCGACGAGGGTTGATTATCGCTGCTGGATACGTTTCAGCTACCCTAGCAAAGACAACCCGCTGAATGGATCGCGAAAAGCGTTTCAGGCAAGTGACAGTACCGACAAAAAATGAAATCGAGTTTCGCCTGACAGAAGTGGGGTTCGTAATTTAAAAAACAATGGACGCTAAGGCACAATGAGGCCAAATGAGATAGGGGATGGTTCGTTGGAAAGAGAGCGTGAGGTGCCAGAGGATGGGAGATGAAATCCTATACTGAACAAGAGCAGAAGGTGGGGACGTAGGTGGTCAGGGCAGTATTCTAGTGAAAAGTTCAAACAGTACCCGAGTCTGAACAGAGAGATCGATCTTAGACGCGCGTTAATTTTCCTAAACTTTCTCGCTCCTAGAATGGCTTATTGATAATAACTTATCTCAACAGATTAATATGAGAGTTATTATCTGTATGAAAAACTTCTTCACCATTTGATTATCGACTATCAAACCGAAATAAAAATATTACAGATAATTTCGAACGTGACGATGATTAATTATGAACTTTTTAGAGAACAATCTTATTTACCAAATAAATTTTAATCTACAAGATCTTAACAGTTATGTATATTAATTTATGAATCACCCAAGTAGCAATTATCAGTGCAGTCACAAGTATTTTGATCAATCAGGTTTTCATCTGGGACGATCGAACTTGTTTATAAGTGCAATTTCCTTCGCTCAAGATATGTCCCTAGTTCAAGAAGAGATTCGTACTCATCACTAGCAACTCCTATCGATTGTTGGTCTAATTGTGTTACTGTGAATGTCCGATTCACCCAGCAGACCCCAACGATGGTCAGAGACGAACCGAAATACGGCTCCCATACCCTGACGGGCAAAAAGAGCGGTTCGCATATTTTTTAACGTCGACGTAACGTCCTGAAAATTAATGTAACTTTTATCCGTCAAACCAGGAGTCAGTCGTCATGCGGCAAATGCCGTGAGTGTTTCTAAAAAAAGAAAGATATGACAATTTCGCGCCATGGAAATAAACTTTCATTCGATTTACACGCCAGATATAACACGTGAATGCGAGAATGACGATTTTTACCATTATTATCATAGAATTCAGCTTTCCGAATATCTCGGGCGAAATTTTGCAACACGCGTGTTTATAAATGCGTGACGACATGGAATGCCGCGAAAGCGAAATCGCATAACGCACAACGTGAAAAATTAGAGTATCTCTCGTAGCATAATTTAATTTCACTAGAGAATATCTTAATTTACTGTGTAATGTTAACTGCATATAAAGATTAAGAAGATTATGTAAATTGCGTTAGCTGGTAAGTCTCGCTAAATTAATGGTATATTATATGTATATCTGTTTTATTTATAAAAGAAATATGCATGTGATAATGATAGAAACACATATAAGAACAAAAAACGTTTTGTTTTAAACTCACGTTCGAAAGTTTTCATTCTTCGAAAGTGCATTTTTGAAGCGATAACTTGTTAGCAAATTAATCCGACTTTTGCGTGGTTTGAAAACGCGTAGCTGCGAAGTATTAACTGGTCATAGTGTCCTTTTTTCGCCTCTTGCGATCGTACCTGACCTATTACGCGCGACGAACTCGATAAAATCCACCTATTTGTTCCTTTGTAGCCGGAAGGCAACTGGATACGCAGTTAAATAATAAAGCAGGCAGCAGTCGCTCCGCTAATTAACAATACCTTTGCGTTGCTGCTAATTGCGCTTTACTTTGTTATATTACATTTTAAGTGCGCGCCACGTCGAGAATTACGCACTCGTCCGTGCGTTATTATAGTCATTTGCATAATGAATGAAGGCTTTCGTTAATTAGCGCCATAATCGTGCGATGCAAATGCGAGATTGGACGACTTACCGTCTGGAATATTAATATGCGTCGATCCAATATGGACGTCCTTGGAAAGGAGAAACGCTGCCATAAGTGCATAATCGGCATATACGGTTTCGCTATACCGAGCATGAACGTAAGCCCTAACTAAGTTCTCTGTCGTATAATAGCCGTAATAAATTTCTCCCGCGGCTCAAAATGAGAAAAACTCGAGATAAACTTTCTATTACGTGCAAAGCTGATGTCGCGCGACGTTTGTTAATAACGGCAGAATTATTTCGTGTAACGATTACGCGGACGAGAGAATCAGGTTTACACGCGTAAAAATTTGGGATACCAGCAGATGGATCCTGAAGATCGTAGCCTCCTCGTTTTCAGCGATAGTCGGTCGGCTCCGCGCGTGCATTGCACACACGAATGTTTTCTTCCGGCAACGGAACGCGAAATCGCGCGTTGAGCGAGCGACGGCCGACACTATGCAAAATGGGCTTGTCGCAATAAAGGTGTGAAGGAAGCAAAACTTCCGTGAAAAATCGTACGTGAGGATAATGTATACCGGGCGCGCGAACGGCTATCGAGCCTCTGCCCGGCTGCTATCTTTAGGTCGGCGATGTTGCAGAGGGCTCTCTGTCCTCCGTCGCCCGTGCACAGGCCGTACCTCAAATGACTCACGCAAAAGTAAATTATACATTGAAAGGGTTTAATATAATGAAACGCTCCATATGCATGAGAGGCCGGCCTGCCGCTTTGCCGCACCACGACACCACGGTGCTTCGCGTTTCTCTGCGTGCCACTGACGTATCGTGAGTTCGATGAGCCCAGATCGAACGTTCCTACGAGCCGAATAATGGCGCTCGCACGCCGACGGGCTGAAAAAAAAAGGAGAGTATAATTTAGTCGCCATAACCGAGGCTGTCGTTGCGTCGCGTCGGCGATTGGCGTACGCGAACCTTTTTTTATCGCAAACGGCGCGCAAAGGCTTTTCGCCTCGATATACGGTTAATGCATTTTTGCAACATCCATGCGCGTTAATAGCGTCATTATGGCTGTTATTATTGGCTTTATTAAACTGACTGCAATATCGACTGACTTTTTTTGCAGCGCTAAAAAATCGTGGAGCGGCGTGTACTTTTAAAAATGCTTGTTATCAGCGACAATTAAAACTGACTTTTATCGTACCGTAACGATAACTGTCGTGACGACCAAATAACGAATTATGGGGGGAATAAATTATCCCCCCGGCAGGGAGAAAACAAGATGTGCGCCGTTTAAAATCATGTTCAATCTTACGTGTCAGTCACATCGCGGGATCCGAGTTCGCCGAGCGGAGCGGAACGTCGAACGGACTTGACGGTATTTACGGCAAGAAAGGGTGCGATCGGAAGAATGGGATGAGAAGGAAAGGGGTGAGAAAGCGGAATGCGGCGGATGGAGCGCCGTTGGCGGTTACGGACGGGACTATGGGATCGTGGTGCGGGTGGCTTAGTTGCAGAGGACGAGCGGAAAGCATCAAAAGCAATGTTTGGTGGCGCTATAATGAAATGAATTTATGCAGAGCCGTAATGCTTGAATATTTAGCAACCCTCTTCTGGTTCTGTTTCTGGCCGAGCCGTCACCCTAGCCGCTATACCGTATTCGAATTAAATTCGACCACTGGACGTCCATTACAAGAACGTCGGTCAGACCCTATCTAGGGTTCAAGACACATTTTGCGAAATATTTTTTAAAACGGTACTCGAACGCCAGCTTTAGCACGCGTCAGATTATCTAGATTGTTGAGGAAATCATTCTGGCCACGTCGCAGAAATTCCGAGGAAGGGAACGGATTATATTTTGAGATCATATTCCCCTATTTTAAGACGAATGTATTTTAGAAGAGGCCTGTTCGAGAATATCGATTAGGTCCGAAAGTTTTGAATTATCGCCGGTCGAAAGTTCAAAGAATGCTCGCGTAATTTCCAAGCCGACAGGTTCTCCAAGCTAGAAACTATGCCTAACGATTTTCCCGAACAATTTATGCACGACGACTAGATTAGGCTTAGTGAATAGTGAAAAGTATGATCTAATTTTGCGCGCAGCGATCACTTGTACGTTTACGCGATACGTAAATTATCGGCATAACGTAAATTTGATAAGATTAAACTTTTCACTTTAATAACATTGCGTTCTCCTAAAATTAAAGCAAACGATTGAAAAAAATGTAAGATAGTAGTTCCCTGTCTGAAGCCAACAAATTTCTGCGTAAGCGAAAGCGGCAATGTCATAATTTAATTAACAATTTAATTAATTTTATCTTCTAATGTACAGATTGTCATTGCGCGAGAGCGATGCGTTCAAAAAAATCCATGCAATTTGTTTACTAAAGCTCTTTGCAAATTGGTTGAAGTATAATTTCGTATATTCGACCAATGTCACTGCAAAATGTGAAAGTAATTATATACACGTTCATGTTGACAACTGATCTTTTTCATCGAGTGAAAAGATAAATCGATGTGAAAAAACGAAACTTGAAAATTATCCGAAGAAGATTTATCGCTCGCGCGCTGAAAGAGACTCGTATCAGGTCCGAAATTGTTTTTCATGATCGAAGCTTCGATTCGCGATAATGCGAGTAGAAGTGATTATCTCGGGCGTATGAGGATAGGTATATACCGGAGCATTTTATCAAATAGCTGTGTGATGCGCAAACCGCGCGTCATCATAAAACTAACCGATTGACTAACTAACTGCGCGTGTAAATACGCAATTAACGACGATTTTCGGGTAATTTCGATGAAATTTACGATCGGAGTGATATTTGGATGCGTTAGCTTCACACGCGCACGCACACACCACGGCTAATAGGCCGAACATAATTGGCGTAATAAATAAGTCATTAACGAAAGCTTTTGTGGGATTATTTAATCAATGAAGGAGGGCTTTCCTTCCTATCGCTCGCGCATTTCCATATAATCGCCGCTTCCGTACGCCGCGAATCACGTGTATATTAATATTCTGGATGCACGCGAGATGCCCAAATATTTTAATCATAGCTAATTGGCGAGTAATAATGGAGTTCCGTGGCGACCGCGACAACCAGGCGCTTGACGTTCCTCTGCATTCTCGCTGTAGAAGCTAAGGAGAGCTTAACTATCGTCCACGTTCCTACTAGAATTTCGGTTCTATATTCCGTACAAGGAACTCATTTATAATAGCATGTTAACAATTACATATGATGACAATGATAATTTTATCTATCTAATTAATATCTCTCAATATTTTTCAACGAATTGATCTCCCTTGTTTAATACATATATAGTGCTAGATTGCCTATATAATATAAATATTTTTCAAGATTAGCAAACATCGGCTGTTTGTTGAAACATTTGATATGATCTGCGTAACGGCGTGAAAAGGAGACGACCAATAATACATTCACGCATTGGCCCGCGCACAAGTTCTTATAAATGCGGAAAACGGCTTTTTCGTGGCACGCGCGATTCTCCTAAATCTTCCAGAGATACCATAGCTAAGCTTTCTTACGCGAGCAGACAGGCACTTCCTTCCTTAATAATTTTCCTCGAAATTATGAAGTAATAACTGGCGGCGTCGCGTATAATATCTCTATATTTCAGGGCCCATTAGTTTATAATCAACACGTCTGAATAATCTAATATCGAGATACGCCGCCGCAGCCACCGGTGATACGCCCCTTCTTTTGAATATTACTATGTCTAAGCGCCGAAAAGCATGCGAACCTTTGCACATATCTCGCATTGTCTTACTGATAATTCTGACGTATAGCGTGGAATACCAGGGCTCTGAGATCTGGCTTTAAATTTCCTTCGTATTTCAAGCACTAGTTATACTGTACTAGGTAGTACATTGATTTACTGTGTATTAACGGCAAGCGCCATTCGTAAATACTATCTCTAAGCAGTGGAAAGATACATCCTTTATTCCTTTTTTACTGTGGGAATTTTTGTTCGTATTAAAGCCACGACTTTCAGATCCCCTCGTTTACCGCCTGTGTATTTTCACAACTCCCTGCGCCGTGTCATTAAACGGAGAAGCAGTCGAACAAAATGGAAAAGAACGAAAAATAAGAGAAAATCCGACCGCGAGAAGAACCGACGTGACATAACTCGCTACAACGATTGTCGACCGGTTAAGCCAGACTTGCGGCACGGTTATCGAGGAACTTAATCCTTCTCCCTTCGCCCGGATCACACGGCCGGCGCTCAGCACGCACGCGGAAATTCCGAGATACCGCTTCCATCCGGTAGTCGTCGCGGGCCGCACATGCACCGACGACGAGGGTCGGATATCGGGGGTGAGAGAAAGGTAGAGAGAGAGAGAGAGAGAAAGAGAGGGAGAGAGGGAGAGAGAGAAAGTGAGAGACGGAGAACGACCGCCCTGTCACCGAACGCAGGTACCGACGCCTGTCGGGCAAGACAGAGACGAGACGACACGGATGGAGGTGGCCGCGACAGAGGCGGGAAGAGAAAAACGCAGCTGGTTCGATCGCTGGAATCGCAGCCAGTTCGTAATGAAAGGTGAACGGAATTGGACCCCCTGGAGCCGGAGAGTCGGAGCACCGAGTGAATATAATTAGAGGATTGGGGGCCGGGGGGGTGCGCGGGGTATGACGTAATCAAAGGGTGGACATGAACGTAGAGGGGACGATACGGCGGGTACCGCGGGGCCAGATCGGCGAGGAACGACGGCAGGGGTCGGCTGAAGCCTGCTGAAGAGGTGGAGGTGGCGTTGCCGCCGATAGAGTAGAGTAGATGGACGCGCAGGAGAAGGAGGGTATTGCAAATTATCATTCGGCCAGCGAAGCGAGGGTCCAACTGAACTGGACTGGCAACAACTTGATACCGACGTCCACACCGAGCGCGGCCAATGCGCCACTGTCGGAGCCTGTAGTTTTGTCATTAGCCGATAGCGTCTGCCGATAGACGACGTGGAACAGGGATTATTGGGCTAGGATTGCTAACGGACGGCACTTGGATGCAAATGTCTCTCGGTATGCCCAGCGCCCTGCCTCGATCTCCACCGTGCGTATTTATAGGCTGCAGGTGAATCTTGAATTTCGAGGCGAACTAAAACATAATTATCGCTGTATATACGTATTAAGAAATGGAAAAAATTAATAGGTACCTTCTTCGATATAGAAAGATTCAGGACAGTGTTAGATTGTGATAGAATTTTTTACTCTTTAGATAAATTACATTTGATTAATATGTAGAAACCGTCTTTTAATTAGCCTCGGAGAAAATTTTGGCGTAAACGTTAAACGCAAAAATGTAATATTATGAATGGTATATGGAAAATATTGAGTATATATTGTTTGTAATATTTCATACTGGTGTTAAAGATTAGTCAGACAATTCGTCGGAGAAATTGGCTTAACGATATTATTCCGATCGTTCGTTACGGGTCAGCATATATTATTTATTCTATATTCTCTACCGTCCGATATGTTTCGCTTCTCCCCCTCCCTCTCTCTCTCTCTCTCTCTTTCTCCTCTTTCTCGTTCGAAAAATCGCACAGTAGAAATGTTGTCCGTAATAAGCGGTAAACAATCACGTCATCAACTCATTGTTTCGCGAGAATAGCCATAATCTTCAACGAAGACCATCCAAATTTTCATGGGCAGTGCCGCAGAATGCAAAAAAAGGTTTCTTCGTTTCTTTGAACATTGTAACGATGTGAATGATCCGAAGATGCTGCAAAACTTTCGCGGTTTGCGCATTTCGAGAAAATGCGGCGCGAAATTCCCGCGGGTGCGATTCGTTGCGCGGAAATGGTAAGAATACTATTAAAATTCCATTATGATTCACTCCCAAGCTCGATCCTACGTATCGTCGTGCCGCGGCGTAACGGCGGTTAGAACGGCGTTTCCGAGTTTCGCAATTTATGCGCATCGGTTAACGGGCGCGGACGGCCGCGAACGAAAATGATAAATTGGTCATTTCTCAGTTTTCCCGGTTCGGTTTTACAGACGCGCGGTCCGCGCGTTTCTCGCACTGCCCGCAATGGTATCCCCCGACGGGAATCGAACACCCCGGCGTTCGGGCCGTTTTGCATTACAGCGAATCGTCCATGTTGGACCGGGTTGGACTTTGCATACTGATTATCCCGGCGTGATTGCGGGAACGAAAGGGTTGCACGCAAATCGGACGACGGGGAAGGTCGTTGCCACGTCGGGCGGAGGAGCGGCGGAGGGAAGCGCAGTTGGGTAAAGTCCGCCGTTCTAATGCTATCGATTCTAGTGCTTAGCATAATGAGGACAGGCAGCGCCGGATAACGCCACCGTTGGAAATGGAGGTGTTCTATTACGCCCTCATGAAGGGGATGTCAGCCGGTCTCGTCTCCATCCGCAGCACCTAATAAAGTGCAGAGCGTCCTCGTAATATGCGTGAACGTTATGCTATATTTCAGCGGCGTCATAATCTAAATTGCAAGTTTATATGGAAACGAAAATTGCAAATATAATAGAAGAAAACAGTGACGTTAATCAGGAAATTTCAGTGCGATAGTCGAAAAAAATATAAAATCTGATACAATAGTTCGTCATATAAAATCTACAAATATACATATAATAAAAAGACTTTTCATAAGCGTGAATGCCGCAAGAATAGTACTATAATCGAAAAAAATTACAATTTATAATCTTTTAGTTTTAATGGCACTATTTAACACGAGGCTTGCATCGTGAATGTTATAGTGAGTATTTTCCATCGTACATAGTTTTGCATAATTACGGGTTCATTTTTTGACATATTTTTTCTGAAGCTACTTGAAAAAGAAAACTCTTTAAGTATACGTTACAAAGTATCCGGGGGGCCGCACAGACGAAAACAACATTAATATCCACGTATGAAACGCTGATATAATATATTCGTGTAATATCAGAAACATGTATCTGCTTTAGTAGACGAGGCGTTCCAGAAGTAATTATCCCATTACTATCGACGGTACCATTCGTTCCAGTTATGATGCCGAGCGGAACGCACATTCGTATCGATACCAACACAGGCAGAAATTTAATTAATATAATTTACCAAGCCCGCAATGTATTAATATATGTCGTAGAGATTAAAGTCCATTGGAAACTTCACCGAGAGTGATCATCCGCTTGTTTAGCATTGCGAACGCGCGCGCAGGATAGACATCGCCTTAAGCTACGAAGTGAGAAAGGGCCATTTTAGACGTCCTCGATTTCGAGATTGATGCGGTCGTGTGATCTATACTCCGTTTCAACAAACACTTTTGCACAACAGATATTATACGTGGTAGTTGGATATAACGCGAGGCGGGTCAGTCCGAGTTTTTTCTTGCGAATAAAACGCTTCCCTCCCTTCACATCACGAAAAAAGGAGTAGAAACAAAAGAGGACAGCGCAAAGATAAAGAGTTCGTTGCACTATATATTATATACTAAGATAACTTTAAAATTCAAAAAATCTCAATTGCAATGTCATAAAACGTTAAGACCGAGTTGCGAGTAGGGAACAAACACTGGCATCTAATTAACATTAATCATCTAATTTGATACGATATTTTTCTCATGCTTATAAATGTATAATGATCGTCCGCGCATATACTTGATACACCATAATTCTACGGTTATAAATTCGTCGAGCGTCGAGCGATAAATTCGACGACGTCATGCCGACAAACTCGCGCCAGTCAACGGCGTTACGTGCCAACTTTCGAGAAAGCCGTTCCTCCCGCGGGCGTTCATTATCAATTCGTCAAAAATATTCGACGTGGCCGCGACTGACGTTCGAAAAAAATATATATACATATATACATGTATATATATATGTATAAACGCTAAATTCGTGGGAAACGGAAAAGAGAAAGCGCCGTGCGAAAGGAGAAAAAAAATCTCGGTGGTACACGCTCCCGAAGCCAAAATTCAATTTATAATATGACAGGAGCTATTCGATTTTAAAGTCCATTTTTCATTCTCGCTCCGCAGTGCGCACACACGCCCTGACGTACACATGTTTTTTTCCTAAAATTTCGCCAAAGTGTCCGCCAGTCTGAAAATACCAGACAACAGTGTTTAATTCCCGAAGCTGGAATTTATTCGGTGTCGGTATACATTGTGAATAATGATGCAGTCTCGCGACGCGGCCGCGTTGTTCCATCGTCGAAAAAAAGAGCGCCATAAGAATACACGTTCGTTAAAAAAAAAAAAAGAAAAAGAAAAAACAAAGAGCCCTTTTACATCAGAAGAGGGTTGATTCATATAAATGCGTTATATTCCGTTCCGCTTAGTGCGCACACGGACCATAAAAATCTTGTCGGCGAAAATTACTACGCATAATAGCGTCGGACGCGCAGTAGGAAATACGAGAGAAAGGGGGCGGAATTAACCCTCCGATGATTTGCATAAGTGGCTCGCGCGAGCGAGGGAGGGAGGGGAGGGGGGGATGATCCGTTGCACGAGCGTGTAACCCCGCGAAATAATGACAGACCGGTGAAGAGCGCATCGTTATTACAAATTATTAGAGACCGCACTTAAAATCAAGACTCTTTCATGCGATGAATGTCCAATGATTAAGAAGATCAAATTATTCGCCGTGATCGCACAGAAATGAATCTTAATTAGTGGAGCCCGTGATATCGAGACACACGATGAACGTCTTCCCGCCTTATACATAAAACCAAGTTTCCTTCTTTCGATACCTCTGTGTGTGCCATAAATAGAAAATTATGTTTCCTAAGTAATTGCGCCAATTCATCGCCGCGCGTAAAGCATTTACAGGAAATTATTGATATTCGTAACGAATGAGAAAATTAATCCAGCAAGTATTACGCGAGAGAAAAATATTACGCCAGTTAATTTCGTATTTCTGCTATTATTTTACGGCATTATAACTGCGATTGCTTTGCGAAAAGCATTATCGGAGACTACGTTCATTAGACGTGGGAATCGTTCGTACTTAATTTAATGTCCCGCGCCGGGCGCGATCGTATGTGCGGGCACGTAATTTTTATAGTTACGCCTCTGATTAAAATACCAGGACGCGATATTACGAATGCAGGAACGTTGAAATGAATGCGTTTTACATTACTGCCGTTCCCCGACAGAGGCCCGATGTAATGTTGCCGTGGAAGGGTGAGAACACTCCTATTTTTTTATGGCATAAAATTTCACCGCAATGAGAATTGCTGTTGAAAAATTGATAGGCCGCCGCGTTGGTGGCTCGCAAGCTCTCAGTAGCGGTACACAGATTGAGTTAAGGTTCGTTTTTTTTTCCCCCGCGTTCCGGGGCGTTTCGCTACAACGCCTCGCTCTTGTACGGAAACAACTCGCTTAGCGTGGTCTCTTAATACGGAGACAAGCGCGACGGTAATACGTTGAATTTCAGAAAAGCGCGCGGTTTTTTGCATTTGGATTACCGTGAAATTTCCGCGGCCGCTGAGCTGCGGCTTGAATTTTTCAAGAGGCCTCTCTCGCAATGGTAACTTGGCGTTGTTTTTCACGAGACGTGGACATACGCGACAATCGTTCAACGGTTAATATTAATGGCCCAATTAATCCGCAACTGTCATAACGCCATCGTACGTCGTGCTTTAAGCTCAAGTTTTATGAATGGAGGTTTATCAGTGATTTGCGTTCCCTGTCAAAACAGGGTGACAGCAACAAAGGAATGTTGCACTATTTTTACAACATTTTCGATATTGTCTGTAAAATTGTAAATCGCGTCTGGCGCCGCTTCTAATGGCCTGTATTCCGCTAATACTATCCAAGGTAGATAGATAGTGATTAACGTTGCGGAACGAAGTTTGCGATAACTTTATTGTAATAAGATGAGCGCGGGCGTGTAGGGCTTCCTATACCGATGCGGCGTCAAGGGGGACGCGCGGAGCGGTGCGGCGATTGCGGGCGGTTGTCGAGTGTGTCGGTAAGTGAGAAGGGTGCCGGACTCTGGACCGCTAGTAGAAGATCATTATAAGCTTGAGTTACCATGGTTACCATGGTTACGGACCGACGGCCGATCCTGGAGCCCGAAAGTGCGAGGGGGAAAGCCCCAACGAGAAACGGTCAGCCAAGTATCGCATTTGACTTTACAACCGATTCCATACACCCCGATTGTTATGCTTATGCCACTCTCCACCCTCCTCCCTCCTCCCTCCTCCGTTCTCCTCCCGCTCCTCCTTACGGCAATGCGCTCAGCCTAGTCTAGGATTCGGTTCTTTGCGGAATATCGCTTTTATGTGTCTCTTCCCCTTCCGTTCCCGATTCGCCCAGGATTACCGCTGTGCTCTCGCGTTCTTCCAACTTCACCAGTCCGCGAAATGTGTTGCGCTGTAATCCGATCAAGCTACCATTTGACCTGGACTTTAGCTTCCTCGTTCGAGGTCTTTTTGTACTTAAAGTTCGATGCCTTGTCTAAGCTTTGGACTTTTATCAGGGCTGTCCTCTAATCCTAGAACACAACTGATTGATTTCATTATCCCGATGTAAAAATGATCCTTTAATAACAGCGCTCGGAGAAACTATTGAGACTTTGTCGTATATAAAATATACGTATTTACAGAGGAACGAGACGCGCTTTTTTTCTCTCAGACTCCGCGGGCTCCGCGGCAATTGCTAGCGCCGGGATCGAGACGGAGAACGTATCGATCTTACTCCTCAACGTATATGTGTGCCGCGCGTGCATATGAACGACCGGCACGCCGGCAGCGAGCAATAAAACCCTATCTTGCGGGTTCTCTCGCGTGCTAAATACTTTCGTTTTTCTTCGGCCAACGATGTACTTGGCCGCGCCGTTATTCCACAGGTGTTTGGCACTTCCGTAAGCGATAAAAGCCCCGACCGCGGCGCCCGACTTCCTGCTTTTTTCTCCGGTCGATCTTTTTGCTCTGCTCAGCCCGACATCTCGCACCGGAAGCTCTCTCTTTATCGCGTCGCATCGATTGGAGACGATCGAGAGAGAGTAGCAGACAATTCCCGTGTTTCGACATATCCGCAAATACCGGAAATTCGCCGGACATGACCGGATGTAACGTTACACCGTCCCTGCACGTTACATCCATGACGATGTATCGGCAGCGAATCGGACGTAACGCGGATGCCAGCCTATGACGGATCACAGATGGTCGATGGGCACGGCCCATAAAACTTATTATCCACCTTTTACAGCCCGGTGGTAAATTTAAAGTGGTTTTAAAAAATTCGACGGCGAATGGCCTGAGCGATCGCAAAAGGGATCTCTTTTTTTTTCGTGAAATTTACGTTCGCTTCAAAATTCAGCAAGACGATTTTCATAGCGAAGATTCACACGTTTGTCTAGGTTAAAAATATTTGTTTCATCGATCCTGTAATCCTCTAATGTTCTAAACACTCCGGATTTTTTTTATTCCGTTTTGTACAGTAATATTGGTCATTTATTGAAGTTCCTTATCTATTAATAAAAACGTTCTCACTGTTTTCCGTAATAAAACTCTGTAAGATCGCTCGAAAATATCGCGATCAAACTTTATTCCGGTGGAAATAATCCAATCATAACTTAACAGGTGGAGGGTCGAAATTCGGCGTTAAATGCGAAACATAAAGTCCGAGTAAGAAACAAATGCGACATATATTTCCGAGACTGCCGCAGGATATATTTACGAAAACAGCGCAAAAGAGCATAAGGGGAACACGCGTGGCTACACGAGGCCTTATTATTCCGGGGCTCTCGGAAGTTCCGCGATGGTGTCCCTGGGTGCGGGAGGGTTGCGTTCGAAAAAGAGGGACGCCCAGTCCAATCTGTATGCTTCTCTATCGATGCTTTGTACGCCGGCAGTGTGGAGGTGGACATACAGATACACGGGCGCCGTCGCGAGGGGCAGGGGTCTACGAATCGATAAAAACGCATCCCAGGCAGGCGCCAGCCAGAAGAGGACCGCGCGGATGGAAAAATGCGAGCGGGGTTAATGCGCTGATCATGTCATATCGAGGTGCTGGCTAAACAAATACCTGCCCGCGCGGACGAAAATGTACGACTGTGTCGTAGCCGCCGCTGTTCGATTCTCCCGCGATCGCGCCGACAGCTCGTACCTTCCGAAAGCTTTATGCATCGCATCATATATACCACACGCTCGTCCCTTTTCGCGAGATACGCTTTATCGCGAGATGTTTTAGGACTCTTTTAAGCCGCCGGAGATGGACGCGGATTATCGCGAGAAATTCAACAAGTTGACTGACCAATCTGACATCGGAATGCCAAATGTTCTAATTATTTTCCTTCCGTATCGATAATACGCGTGTCTTTTCGAAATACGTTTTGGACGTCGTATTTAATTTTGTGCAAAACGTCGTCTGAGATTATCAACTTGAGGTGAGATTTTATGATATCAAAATGTATTACATATTGCATTTATTTCATCTTTATTAAACTTTGTAAATCTATTATATAAATATTTTTATATTAGCTTCTTAGAATATGTTAATTACACGTGAGCGTATGTAATATAAAAGTGATTACCAAGTAAATGATTAATTTGTATGGAAGATACATGTGCATATATCGATCTGGATCAAATCGCGTTCAGAAGCGGCGCGCCAGTCAAGAGCTAGCCCCCTTTCTCTTCGCACGGAGATTCCGAGGGCTCTTTTCGTATAATAATATTTCCAATTCGATCTGAGGTTCTCCCTGTCACCCTCCCCCTCCTGCCCCTGGCATGCAACACCCCCTCGATATATGCACCCGGCGGTGCCGGCGCTCGCACTCAACCGCGCGCCCTCTCACCACCGTCTCGCGTGCATCCCCACCCCCAAAGCCGGGGGTGGCACGTCGCTCACTACGTCATCTGTCCCCTCGACCAATCGACGGGCGGCGCGCATTTTTTCCCCGCGTTGAAAAAAAAGGAGGAAAGGGCGAAAGAGATAGAGAAGCGCAAGAGAGCGCACGAAGAGGACGGGAAGAGAACCGGAGGATGCGTGTCGGAAAGAGATGCCAACGGCGGAGGGCAGGCCGCGAGGGGAGGAGGAAAAGAGAGAGCGGTTCGGCATTACCCCCGAAGCCCGTTGCGGACCAATCGCCATACGTAAAGAGGCATTTTTTATGGGCGCCGCTCGGTCGGCCGGTTTGTGTGATAAAAATTGACCTAAGTCCTCTTCTTTTTTTTTCAAAAGAGCGCGCGAGCGAGGGAGAGGGAGGCAGTGACAGCGAGAAAGAGCGAGAAATGCAGAGCGCGATAGACAGAACGAGGAGAGCGGCGATGAGAAAGAGAGAAAGGGAGAGGGACAGCTCGCGCTGCGCGCAGCGGCTATAACTGCCTAACATTAAAAAAGATGGGCTGTGTACGGGGTGGCGGTGGCTGGACGGACGGACGCGCGAGAGAGCAGGACAGGAAGGGGTTGGAGGACGTGGCGGAGGAGGCGGCGGTGCTGAGAGAGGCCGGAGGCCGGAGGGCGGCGGGGCAGCGGGTCGTCGGGTTGCGAACGACGAGCATGGAGAGATACAACCGCGTTGCACGTATGTGTCGCTCGAGGGGGTGAGAAACGCTATGAGGAGGCGAGCGGGGCGGCGCGGGGGCGCTCGGGGATGGATCGGAGGTTTGGGCAGCTCTCACGTGCGGATGGAGGGGGCGCAAAATAATGCGCATAAAATGTAGCGTATTTATCATGGAGATAAAATGATGTGCTCGACTTTCAGGCGACCGACGCTGTTGGCATGCGGGTACAGTCCGTCGCGAAAATAGACGGTTTAACCAAACGTGCGGCTCTTCGGGGATTGGAAAGCGCTTCCAAGAGGGTGAGAGTGTCGTACGCTCAACGCGTTTATCGAGAGAAGTTATCGAACTTCTCTTTAATTGTCCCTACTAGACAAAAACAAGAGTTGAAATTCCTGAATTAGAAATACTTCTTAGATTACTTTAGATTTTAAAAAGATTTTAAAAATTAGGGTATATTTTTTTTAAATCTAAATAAAATGCACATTTTTATAAAATATGTTTTTTATAATTTTTAGAATAATAAAAATTATATAAATAAAGATTATAGTGTTTGATATGCAATATCTTCATTTCAAACGGGCAAATGTAATCTTAATAAGACAAGGAGATGCATAATATCCAATAACATAAAAAATTTTAACTTTAAAAATTTTTTTTAAATAATGATATTAGGTTTTCTAAAAAGGTTTAAATAAACTAAATTATTATTAATAATCAAGTTGTATCATGACTAAAAAGTTATAGCTAAAAAAATTGTGTGATATATATTGTTGTATAAGACATTAAAGATGCTAAAGAATTGCGCTTCTGCAGCAAAGTCGCCGAGAGAACATCAAATAATAATTCGCGGAAAGGTAGCAACTGGCCGGGTGAAATTCATTGATGATAAAGTGCATTATAAACTCCGGAACGCAAACCGATAATATTCCATTCGCGGTATTCAAAATTCATTGGCGTTACTACCGGGGCGATATCGCAGAAAAAAATAATATTTTCACCTTTCATTCGACGGAAACCCCGAAAGGATTTTCAAATTACATTTGCTGCGAGGCTTCGATAATATTCGCCCGCTTTAGGACTGCGTAATTACGCGAACACCCCCTCGGGAAGACCCTTCATGGATCGAGTCGTACATCGAATCAGCGCGCCGTCACTCGTAAATTCGTTCGGACGAAGATTCCGTTTCGGAGAGTAACCCTAAAATATCCTGACCCCCAAATATGGGTGACGCAAGTGAGGAAGTGGCAGGTCGTAGCGGAACGCGATCGAGAAAGCGGCCAGCAGCGGCTGCGCGATCCGTACGCAAGCGGTAAATGGATCGCAAATTGCCAATAAAATTATGAAATCGCATCGAAAGGAAATTGGCATGAATGCCATACGAATCTTTCAATTTCACGACCCCATCGCACCCCTACCCTACCCATGTAGTCCGATATATTAGGAGCAACACCGTCTTCTATCCATATCCGTTGAACTCTATAAGGTAAAATTAAACAAGTAATATTTATGATTATTAAAAATCATTTAAAGTACATGTGTACAAATAGAACTTTATTCAAATAATAATTAATATTCAAGTCACTGAGAAATATTCGGACTCTCTATCTCGCTCGAGTTAAATTCGGCTCGTCATTGTAGTAAATGTGTGTGCACATGTACGTGTAGTCCCAATGTAATTCTGTTCAGATATAATTCATAAATAACGTAGATCTAATATTAGAATCAAATTTGCAGTAAAATTGACCCAAATTAAACGTCATGCATATATATATATATATCACGCGCAATTTCTATTCAGCGTAATGAAACGATCGACGTCGCTGCTTCTTACGGTCGCCGAACACGAGAGAGCCACACACACAACGGCCGTCCTCTCCATCCCTATACACCATAGAAAGGACCTCATCAATTTCCCGTTTCCATGCGAAGAGACAAAAAATAAACTTAATATGATCCCGACTATATGAAGATGCGCCGGAGCGACGCAGCATCCTCCGTCCTTTGTTTTAAGCGAGGGTCGTTTGTGGTTCTCTCGTTTGGGTGTGTGTGTGAACCGTGCCATGTGCGCGCGCGCGCTCGGACTCACATATACGCATGTACGCACACATGCAGACACCACACACACATATAGAATTGGGGTAGCAGTCCCGTGTGTCCACCCTTCGTAATTCTATCAGAAGCCAATCACGTCCAGCAGAGGGTGGCCTTATCTGTGCATGCGGAAAATCATCGAGACGGAAATGCCGATTCTTAAGCCTGGCGTCTTATGAAAATATTGTCTCGTTCATGCGCGAAAATCCCGAGACGGCGGGTTTCTTTGACTTCGAGTGCGCCGGACTCGTGGAAGCTCGAGTGCTCTCGTGTTCGACGTTTCTCGGAAGTTTACAGTCCAATTTAGACCAAAGACAATATTATTCAGAGAGAGAGAGCAAAGATCATTACGTACGTACGACTTATTGTGATGAAATAATTTTGGTATCGCTAAATCTCTTCGTTATGATTTTAACAGCGAAATAACGTGATCTAAGATATGTTTGTTGAATACCATATTATTCTTAATGATACATATCTTCTGGGTATTTAATATGTTAATTATTATTGTTACATATCGTCGATGATTACGGCACTCGCATACTAAATTTTATAGCGAGTTTAAACCAAACCAAAACGACTCGAATTACGCTCAATGCATTGAAGTATGTTCTGATGTATTCGTGAGAAAATTCGTCGGGGACGTTTCGCCGCGAACAAGTGAGAAAAAGTAGCTTAGCCGGCTTTAAATTCACGGTATCTTTCGCCGACGAGAAAGGTCCACTTACAAAACAACGTCCCGTAAATCCGGGCCGTAGTTGCATTATCTTTCGCGGAAAAGGAGGCAAACATTGCACGCGTCGGCGAAAGCTTTTCATTTCCGTAATATTTTAAAGTTATCGTGTCCGCCGGGGCAAATTTATGCCCCAATAAAGTTTTTCAACCTTTTCGTACGGCAACAGCATGAATGCGGGAGGAACAGTCCAGCCAGCTAACAGATAAATGATTCGCGCGAATTACGTTAACGATTCATGCCTGATGGTTGTTCGGAAGCATCGGACACCGTAGCGACAGGTGCCGCTTTAAACACGTCTCCTCGATCTTTAAGTGACATATTGGACATATCAGGTAAACTGAAATAGAACTTTTAGTTAGCTTTGTACACTATCCTCGAATAGATTGCTCGGATATATTCCGAATATTTATACAGGGTATCGTAATCTATCAAATCATTTCTCGCGGATACCAATTTCTCCCATCGTTTCGACAAATTTGAAGTTGATCTATGAATAGTGAAAATAGAAATTTCTATTATGTATTTATATAATATACATATCACATCATGTGCATAAATAGATAATGTATTCTACTATTCTTGATATGGACAGCTGTAAGATTAACGAGTTTGCATTTAAAAATGCAATGCGTTTGTATCCATAATATCTCAACGACGTATCGAGGAATCATCTGATTTTGCCGACTTTAATTCGGAATTGTGTCACGTACTTGCACTTTGTCACTATCCGGCCTGCGTGGATCCATTTGATCGTATAAATTTTCATGTCACCGATACCCAATCCGTTATCAGAATCAAGAAATTATAACGCTCGCGAATCGCGATCACACGTCTGATTTATCGAAATCGAAACTCCGTAAAGATCTAATCTGTATCTCATCACTCCCGATCGGCGATATCGGCAATTCAAACGAAAACGGTCGCCACACGGAATACACACGGCAGGCGTTTTCGTGAGCATCGATTAATGCAATAATTAGTCATCGATAAAACGATCGCGTTTATTGCGAGGTTTATAGGCGGCCCGAGAGTGCCGTTTAGAAATTCAAGTACGTCCCCCTTTTTCCACCACCCGCTCGTACTCGAGCACAGCGAAAATCGCGAAATCTGGGAACAAAAGTACGTTCTGGTAAGAAGAGGGTATAATATGGATCTCCATTTGAAATAAGCTTTCCCTCCCTCTCCTTCGCCCCGCGTCCTCCTCCTAGCACCCCCGTGTACCTAGTTTGTTGCGTTTGAATATTCAACGCAAGTTTTTTTTATTAGCTTGCCGGCCCTCTCCTTGCCTACAGCTCGGCAACAGACATCTTTATTCATTGCCTTTCCAAAGATATAATTGAGTAATTATTTATAATATATCTAGAATATGCATGCTTCACTTCTCCGACGGAATATATTACTGCTTACTGCCCCTAAACGTAACCTCTTGTTACCGTTTGGATTTCTAACTTACGGGTTACTTCGCTGGTTCTCAACTTGGCGATTTTAATGCGCGAAGGGCTTTCCGTAGATCATGAATCATATTTAACAAAAGATTTGATGCTATCGGTATAACGAATGTTACCAGTATTTTCAATTTACAAGTTTTTTTTTTATAAAATCGAGGAAAATAATTGATTACACGGGAACAGATGAATGGTATAAGAACATTGAAAGGAGAATCTAATATTTTACATAAAACAGGTATCGAAAGAGTTACATGAATCGCAAAGATGTAATAATAAAGAAAATAAGGCAGGAATTAATACCACACTTTGAGATTTGTGAAAATCAAAGCGATGTAATTAAAGAGTATATTATTAAGTGTAAATTATATTATTTTCATAATCCATCTCGTGGTACCTGCTTATGATTATCTCAATACTCGAGAAACTTGCCGTCGATGCTAGTAGGTTGCAAAACGCATGCGGAACGCGAAACCCTATAGAGCCGGGAAGCCATAATTTCGCATTAAGCGGTAATCGCAATCCGGGGTAAGTAATCGATATATTAGTCGTCCGTTAATTAACGTCCTTGTGATCGCGCGATATAGACCGGCTGCCCTGTCGGCGAATAGATTTACGAGCTCACCTATGTTAGAAATCAGCGCAAGCGTATCCTTTTCGGGTCACCTGCTCGCTGATAACTAGTTTGCACGAGAGGAGAAAGGCTTTATTCTTGCCCGCGCGCGCTAGAAAAGACCGTTGCTCGACAGTTGGGCCGTAAGCACCGAACAATTAATAATAATTTCTGGATTAATGCTAATTACATGCTCGCCCGATAATAATATCCGCGGCTCCCGGCGTCGTTAGTCAACGTGAAAAAAATCGAGCATCAATGTGCTTGATTATTAGGGTATGCCGCGATTGATTACATAGAGAGCGGTTTACTTACGCTCGTTGGCCTTTCTCCCTCCGCAGCTTCGTCCTTTTTTTTAATTGTTCGCGGCGATAATGTTACTTAGTTCGCGTCGCGAAGTAATGTTATCTATCGATCTTCATGAAGTGGTAAGATGGTAGTACTGTCACGGTGATTGAGAGCCGCTTTAATTCCCCGTAAATCAGAGCCCCGCTGATTAAAGACAAAAGGTGAGAGGAGTGGGGAAAGCGCGTAAAGTGCGGTGCGAGAAAGATAGAGAAAAGGAGGTGCTGAAAGCCGGTCTGCATTTGCGGTCTGCCATTGCATAGGCCTCGCTTCATATTTGTAAGAAAATTATGGAGAGTCTATTGCGTGTCTACTCGCAGTTAGACCGACCAGCTTGACCTAACTCGCCCCCAGTCTTTCCTTCCAACTCTTCGCCGCATTTATCTTCCTCCTGTTCTGGGTCTTTTCCTTTGTTCGGAAAAATATTTCGCTCCTCGAGACTTTTGTAATAAGCTTATGGAAAGCTTGGAATATAACGGTGTAATCGACAAGTTGTAACAATTCTCTGTTAAAAAAAAAACTTTTAAAATACAAATAACGGCCCTCAAGTGATAGTAATTCAAAAGAGTGAAGCGCGCCCGTAAGAAAGAGGATGTCCATGAAGGATATCCTCGGAATGGCAACTCGCCGAAAATGGCGTTCGGACTATATCCCAGCAATTACCATTACGTACCTAAGGTCGGTCCGGTTGTTGGATAGCATAATGCTGTATTTAATGGGCGGCACTGCAAGCCGTGTGTGACACGATATACGAGGCCGAGTCAACATATATCCTGTCAGATTTTTAAAATGCCCTGATTTACAATGACCATTGTGCTGTCCGCCGCATATCTATTGTCGCCCTTCCAACAGCTATCCAGATACACTTCTGTCTAGCTCCGCGAGTAAACTTCGTTTCCACTGCCCGCATCCCGCGTCCAAGGATTCTCCGGCTCGCATCGCGTGTTCCGAGTATACGTTTTCAAAGAAGGCTTAACGATCGAAGCGCGTCCAGATCGTCGATCGAATGAAATCAAGCGAGTTAAACGCCAGTAGTTACTCCAGTTCAAAAAGTGATAATTGGTAGTGTCGCCTATATCATCTAACCACCGGATGATTAAGCGTAGCATCAATCGCAAAAATTTGAATTGATTAAGAGCTATTCGAGATTAATCGATACAGTATAATCAACTGAAATAAAACCAACCGTCGCTGTTTCAATAGTTTGTTGAGGGGGAAAATACTTCACCGCGACTATGAAAATCGAATAAATCCTCTTGGAAGATGCTATCTTAATTGGTTAAATTGTCGCAAAGAGAATATACGCTCGTCGTAACTATCCAAGGAACTGTATAAAGTGTCGTACGAATAATAATGACGCCCTTGAGCGAAATGGCGAGCTCTTAAAGATAAAAATGTACGAGGTACATTCGGTCGCTTTCACGGGCAATATAATTGGTTGATTTTACTTCTTCAAGTCACGCATGCATACTGGTGAAAGAGATAAGTTAATGAAATCGTGTCTGGTTTATGAGCGTGATTGTTATGCGTATTCGTGTAATACAGGGTACAGTGTGAATTGATTAACCGATTCTCAACGGACCGGCGGCTTTAATTAAGTTATCTATTTGTTTTCGACATTTTCTTCCATAAAGTACGATTCCTTTACTGCTCCATACAAGTAAGCCTTTATGTGACTCGTCACGTTCGACTGGCAGAACCCCGCCATTTACTTATCGTCAAAGAAATCAATGCCAATACGAAATGGACGCGATATGTGCTAACTTTGTACGTAAATGTACTGTAAATAGATTCTGGTTTCTTCTCTTATCAAAATGTACAATAATGCATGCAAAAATAGCAATGGCAATCAATTTGAATAATTCCGAGCTACTTAATAAATAACACGATAAGATAATTTTATATTCCGATTATAAGGGAAAGTACGAACTCGTTGAAGAAAATATCTCTTTCAGATAAATACATACATGAAAAAGAATAAATTTAAAATTACACGTCGTTACACAGCTCATTTTTTTAAATAGGGCCACTTAAAATTTTAGCGCGACGCTGGTAGTACAAACGGTATGTATCTTTTATTAAATTTTATTGTTCCTAGCGCTCGTCTCTTGAATATTTCAGACGGGCGCGATGTTTGCTCGGCAGGCAGCCAGCAAGAATTCTCTTGAATCGTGTGGAACTTGGAAGTTAGCACGTTTTAGCATCACCGTTGTCATAAATTCTGCTAAGTCGAACTTTGATGCCGAGAGAGTTCAAGGTAAACCCCCGTGTGGTAGCTCCTGGAGAAACGTCTAGAGTGAAGCGGAGAGGAAGGCGAGCCAGAGCCTGGCTGATTGTAAGTTATATGCGACGTGCTTGCTTTATATCTCCAGTGCAACTTTCCGCTCTCGTAAAGAAGACTGCTCTTCGCTGTCTTCTCTTTGCATTTACTACCTCCAAAAGTGTATCGCCCTTTTAAGTCGAATATGTACGCGATTTTTAACCTCGCAGATTACTCAAACCTTGCTTCAGCAGATTCTACGTTGCACTTCGTTATAGTGAACAATTTTTACAGTGATTTGTTGTGACGTAAATTAAAAAGCTCCTAAAATCTTTCTAAATTTGTAAAATTGACGAACATTCAAGCAATCTTCTATGCGTTTGCTGTAGTTTATAAGTTAATTAAACTAAAATTGAAAGCCCTAGCACGCATTTATTTCTAAATAGATTTAGAGCACAATACAATATGTATAAAGACCTTAATTTTATATATCTTTACTAATGGCATATATGGATTAGCAAGTCGATATATATTATTAGATAGACGATATTATAGAAGTAGATAGAGACATTCTCGAAGCTATCGGAATTGAAGCTACCAAAGTACTTTCGCCGATCTCGCTGAAGAAGGGACAAGTAGTCGAACGTGTTATTCTTCGGATGGCCTGAGACGCTTCCTTATACAAACGAAGCAAAGTTGGGCGCGGCGTTACCCAGATCTCGGGTCGCTGGCTGATGGCCATAATCTGAGCAGGCTGGTGGGGTTGGAGGCGTGGGGTCTGGGGTTAACTTATAATAACAGAAGTTGCTCGAGAGTTCAGTGACTGGACAGTACCTGGAAGCTCGGACAGCTACGACAGGGATGAGGGATGGGTCGTCGCCAAGTGTCCGGCCAACAGAATGTGAGCTATAGTACCGGTACAAGACGTGAGACCTGGTCTCACGTGACCACCGACAAACTAACCGTGGCGTATGCTGCGCAAACAGTGTCGAACTTTGGTGCAAATCGCGAATTTAGAACTTCGATATGTCTTGGTGATACTGCCGGTAAATTGGCCGGCACGACGGAACGAATTTCTTCCCCGTGGATACATCCTGGGACTCGTCCTAGTTCGGCCAATATATTTTATCCAAGGATCATATCGGAATTTCAGTAGCAGCTTTGCTTTCTCCCGATTCTGTGTTCGATCTTTTAATTCGTATCCTCGAGCTACTCCGATGGAATATCATTTCCATCGCGCAAGAATTATTCGAAATTAATTCTGACTTCTTAATGAACGCAACAAAGTTCGCTGGCACAGGAGAGTCGCTTCTCCGTTCGAACATTCTTGCATGATTTCTTCCTACCTGTTCTAGACGTCGAGTTTACGGACGACGCACTTGGCGGCGTTCTTCTTTTATCCGCGACTGTTCAATTTATTTACGATTTAGTTCGCGTTTATCTGAGAATTAATTAAACGAGACTTTTATACCGTGTGAAACGGAAGGGACGTAATAGCGAAATTAACCTGCCCTGTACGACGGACTTAACTCACAAGCACCATAGAATATTTCGTGGCAGCGTCCGCCTCGGGCTCCACCGATCGCGTCCCCGATATCTCGCAGCGGACTCGTTAGAAAATGTCGAATCGATGTACGGAGGCATGCCTTATGAGAAGGGCGTCTGAATGATGGCCTTCATAAAGTATGATCGGCAAACAATTAACATTCGCGTAGCGCGACCTACGCGCTATCGCGTTACGAAGGCGAGGCTAAACGTCTGGCTCTAATCGGCTCTAACCATTTGCCCGAGGACTGTTACTCCGTTAAGTGACAATCGGAGGCGTCGGCTTGAAATAGCATCACATTCATGTTCCACGCTCTCTTGTGCTTCCTAGATCCCAAAGATCCCTTCACTTCAACCTTCAACGTTCAAGAAAATGCGAACAAAGACAAAAGAGAAGGTCTTAAATTTTCGATAAAAGTACTATTTGTTCTTTATGTAATATATTATCGATTATAATGCACATTTTAAGATACACGTCTTGGCACTTCCCTCTACTTATAACAGCTGAAGATGATGGCTCATCCTCAGCGAATTCAATGTGCCTGTTGAGCATTGAATAATCCGCGTTGAAACGGTTCCTCTTTTTCTTAATCGAAGCGAAGATCACGAGTTATTATACGCGTTCAACTCACTCATTACCAAAGAGTAAGTCCCGCGAATTAACGAGGACAGCTATTAACTTTTGTTCGGCGAGGTCGTACCTTCTCTCCCGCGATCGGTATCGGTACGTATCAATTATAGGACGAATATTAATGAGTTCTCAAGGATCGCCGCGCGCGTAACCGGCGTAACTCGCTACCGCGGCACATGACGAAGAAGGAAAGGGACGGAGCCGCGTATCCGCGAGTATTTGACGAGGGATCTGGAGTGTCGGACTGGCCCGGAGGAGAGACGAGAGAGAGGGTGAGCGGGAGCAAGAGAGAAAAAAAGCAAGAAGTTGATTGAATTTTACCGCGGCGCTGTGTTACCCCTACGTGTACACGTGGCCGCGTGTGTGCGCCGCGATCCGCGGGACTCGTGTGTATTTACAATCGGCTGCAGATACTTACGGCGCCACTTTCGATGTGACGGTGTTATAAATGGGAATTGAATCGAACCACAGTCCACGCCTTCCCAAGGTTATCGCCCGGCTGAAATCTATAGCCCAGATACAATCTAGTAGACACGCTCCGTAAATTCAATTACGCATTAACAAAAATCACCGCTATATACCCCGGAGGAGGACGACGGCGAAGTTCGCGCGGCGACGGCTTCGGGGGAGAAGAGAGGCAGCGGGGATAAATTACCGCCGGTAAGATGAATGGTGACGCGATATTAATTCCGATTTTCGAGCCGCAGACTTATTAACGCTATTCCGCGCGCGTAACCCGTTCCCGTTCTCGCGGTTTCAGATTTAAGGTTTCCGACCGGAGAAGCGCGGTCTTTACAGCTATATAATTATGAAAGTTAGTGCGCGCGCCCTTCTGTTCACATCGTACTTGCGCCCAGCGTGGGAGTCGATGTTGCCTGCCGTCGCAGCAACGTCGAGTATAACTTCGCATTAACGAAAGCGCGCGCGGGAAGACACCGCGGCGCTATTACGCGTTATTTGAATGCGTTACGAGCGCGCATAATGAAGTGCCTCCTGGCATTTTATTGTACCCTTCCTGTCTGGTCTCGCGCATCATTTGGTACGCAGCTGGGTAATCATCCGCCCGGCATGATAGGACCGAGGCTACTGGGCGTGGATAAATCTGTAAGCTCAATAAGGGTAACTGTGATTAAGTGCTTTCGAGGCTGTACGAGACTCCTCGCGGCGGCGGCGACGACAAAGATTTATGTCACTTCCGTGGAAACGGTGCCGCGGGAGCCAGTGATTCGCGAAAAGGGACGTACCCGCATCTCACGCGGTAACCACACGGACGAGCCTCATTGAAACTAAGGTCAATCGCTCGCGCGAACGCATATCATTAACCAATAATAAATATTACGTATAGGTATTCACTAAAATGTGGATCTTCCACGCAAACCACGGTGAGATAAATAGAATCGAAAATCAAGCTGTCTAACGCACACTAGAAAATAAAAGAAGTGTCAAATCAAGACTTATATATATACTCGTATATACGCAACAATCTATAATCTTGAAATGAGATATGTATTGCGTTATTAAGGGGATCCCGGAGTCACGGCAATTACCGACATTTCAGTTGGACCAATTTTCTTCGAATTGGCTTTACAGAATGGAAAACCCATTTACACGTTTAAAGTACGTACAGAAATCATGTGCGAGATAGTAAATTTAAAATTAAAAACTTAAGAAAAATATATTTAATTCTAGTTGGTGTTGCACCTTTTGTACCTAGAGCTGTCACTTCAAGGAAACGTTCGCTTATATACAAATTATATAGCTTACGTGTACAAATCGAAAATGTCCCGCACCTCGGACTCGCAAAGAACAGCGTGGCATCATTGAAACTAAGATTGAAACTAAGATAAGCCTAATAAGAAAGATTTTTCATCCAACTGATTTTATGCATGTACACACGCAGTGTGCATGACGTTGCAATCTGACAAGGGCAGATATATCGCAAATATCTCGTTAAATAAGGACAGATATAAGCCGGAACATAGAAAACGGTCAAAATTATCCCGTCGGAGTTCGGCCATCACTCCAGGCTTGGTTGAATGAAGTTATCGTTCAACCAAGAAAAAAAGTTGAAATTAAAAGTTGAAATTGTTATTATAAGTTTTGATTTGACACTTCTTTTCTTTCTGTGCGCAACGATAATGAAGGAGAGAAAATCGGGAGTAACGAGCGCAATGTTCCAGAAAGGATCGGGCGCGTCATTAAGACTACAATTAAAAACGGTCGCGTAATAAAATCGCGCATTAACGTGACGAATGCGAGGCCGTAGCTCATCTTCCACCGTCGCGACTTGTCGCAGCATTTAATATCGCGGTGAGCAATTGGGAACTCGTCCAACTCAAGCGTTCCGATGTTACACGAAGAAGGTCGCGCTTGCTCCGCATAATTAGCACGTCGGAAGGCCGCGCTTCTTTGTCCGTGCGACGGCGATGCGCGCTTCTGCGTCTGCAGAATTTTCCTCTCTCTCTTCCTCCTTCGAGGGATATCATTACGTGCCGATGGAATTACTAGCACGGAAGGCGCAGTCCGGGCGATAAATCATGTTTAATCGTAATACGAAAACTACAGTCAGCTGTCCTGTGATCGCATTCAAAGAGCATTCCTTGAGGAACTCGTTTCACACTCATTAACAAATATATAGCCGACGAGAGCAGATTAATGCTCTGATAATTAATCGTCGAAAACGTCGTCCCGACGACACTTGGAATGAGCCTTCATCCGAAGCGGCAAAATTATATTATCGATGTTGTTGCGCGCTTGCTCTTCTAAATGTTACCGCTGTATATATAAGCACTTCAATGTGTCACATTTATTTTTTTGACATTAACAAATTTTTTCGATTATTAATGCGTTTACATACAGAAGTATATGATAACTCTGCTTCATTTCGTTATTGTAATAAATGGTTAAAAGTTAAACGGCAAATTGGAACTCTCCTTGCAGACACGTCTCTGTGAATCTCGTTTGTTTAATCACACGAAAGTTTTTTCTCATACATTAATCCTAGGAGCAAGAAAAATTAAAGCCGCTACGTCACTCAAAGCTCGTTTCGTTTCGTCCTCGCTGCGAGCAAAGAGAAGTAGAAAGCTGGCAGATAACGCGCGCCATAATGAATACCGAATTCGTATCGACTACTTTGTGGTTAATTATTCGACCGGGTCTTTCAGCCGGCGCGCGTTGCTGCCCGCTCGTAAACGTCAAATTTAGCCTGACAAAAACGATGGCAATTAAAAGTGCATCCTGATTACTCCGCGATGCGGTCTCTCATAAGAGAAAAAACTTATCTCCGGCGCGCACGCAGCCCGAAGCGGAGAGGCGTCAGCGACTTAGATGAGCGCAGACAGTGCGTGCTCGACGCCGCGCGCCGCCGTGCAACAATGTACGATAATGAAGAATTATCGCCGCATAAGACTCCCGATGGAATAGGCGCTGGGCTACTCGTTAGCAGATCAGGATCGTAAAAATCATCGTGGTTGCGCGCAAAGGCTCCGTGTGCGCCGGAGGTTGTCGGGCCCCGACAGCCGGCCCTCGACATCGGATCGCGAGGAGACGCAACGGAATCGCTTCGAGGGGGATTCGCTCCGAAGGCGCGCGACGTGCCAGAGTCCGCCTGGAGCTGTCCGAAATATACGTTCCTTTTGCTCGTCACTGCCGTTCTACCAGCGAGCCTTTGAGCTACACGCGCTCGTGCGGCCCCCTCCGTAAATCCGCGCGAGCTCGTTTATCGCGATCGTCCGTCACCCGGCAAAAGTCCTAAATCCTTAACTCGGCCTTGTTGCTGAAGATTACTCGCGGTATAATATGCGGGTGTCCCGAACCCGTTTACACGTGCGAGAAATCAACGATCCCGACCAACGGGAGCGGAAAAAAACTCCGCTAACATCCGGAAATCCGACCGTCGACATTATGCAAATCGAAACGGTGTAAATTAACATCTCATGTAGATAGACAACGTATCTCCTACCGGGGACTATCTCGGTAATCATTGAACGTGTCGCCGATGAAGTTTAATTTCCTTCCTGTGGGATTTATCGCGCGCGATTTATCTCCGGATATTTTATTCGCTTTTCAGCCAGAGATAAGGCGACGCGCATCGCAATCGTTAGCCTAATTTGACTAATGACCGAAGCAATCGGCGCCGTGTACGCGCGTCCGCGAGGAAAAGAGAAAAAAAGCATAGGTGCGGCGACTGAATTACGCACCGGCCAAGTGTCACCAACCGGCCGTGCGAATCGCCCGCACTCATTTTCAACGACCGTCGTCAGTCTTAGTCCTGCGTGCCATCGCTCGAACGGAGAGTGGGAACGGTAGCGGGCTGTGGCTTTAGAGGGGTCCACTGAAGAGGGCCGGGGACAGCGCAGCGACGGCGGCAGCAACGACCACATACGTATTAGGGGCAATATTTTAGCGGTACTTTTAATTTCGCCGTGATCGTAAACATTTCGACGCGTACACACGTGAGGAGGCGCGCGGGGCGACTAAGGAAACGGAACGGACGACCCGAGAGCGTATTTGCATATTTTAATGAGGTACCGGGGGTATAATGCCGCGGGAGCTGCCGAGAGACGCTGCCACGACGGGGCAGCAGGTAGCCCTGGTAGTAGGTTTTGCCCCGGCCAACGTCAGACCCAAATGCCGATGATAATGTGACGCGCGAGCCTAATGCGTTCCTGCGACAACGTGATGCGACGATCGCATGTCAATTGACTCTCGCTGCGGAATATACAGATACTCGTGGACCCCGCCGTACACTTCTAACAAATTTAGTTTCTTCCCCAGACTTCCTATTTTATGTAACATCGATATTGGTTCTCACAATCGATTCCAGAATAGCAGACTCTAATTACGAATGTCGCATCGTAAGCAAATTATATTTCTCTTTTTATCTTGATTAGATAGAATACCGTAACTGGCGTAACTTAGAAATAATATAAACATTTTTAATCTCCCTACTGCTGTAGATTTAACGAAAAAACAAAGAAGAAGCGTTCATGTGTCGCATGCAACCACCGCGGTGACCGCGGACGTTGCGTCGAGTCCAAATTACGTCCGAAAGAGACGGTGGTTTCTTTTATTACGCGAAAATTTGCAACGGTCCGTTCCACCTCCTCGCTCGAAAAATCGTGTGAAATCACGTGAGAAGCGCGAAACCGGTCCCGACGTTCGCGTACACGCGCTCGTGATTCCCGCTTCTCTTCGAAGCCAACCGCCACGCTGCCGATCTCCTTTACGGCGGATGTTCGCGAACAACTCGATCCGCGCCGCGCGCGCGATCTGTCCTTTCCTTTTGCAATACGTATATACCGGACACGGCCGCTCGGGCAACCCGGGCCGAAAGGCGTTAATTATAATTAGCAGAGGCGAGATTAGTAATTAACACTTGGGGGTAATCGCGAGCGTTGCGTGAAGGTGCACGGACGAACGCGGACGGAGCGAATCTGTATGCGATCCTGCGGCCGAGCGTGTCCGTGATAGCCGCGAGAGTGTGTGCGCGCGGATAATAACGGCCGGCCCGGTCAGCGAGGCTCGCTGCGAAGAAGGCAGGCGAAGCAAGTCGCCCGATTTATAACGTAGATAATAATTGCGGGCCGAACTTAATATTCATGAGCCAATCAGATTTGCGTTCCGAGTCGACGGGACCCCGGAGTCTTTGCCCTTTCGAGAGATTCATTGTGTCGACGACGACTGCGCCACGTGAATTCGGCAACGGCGAGGGACTTCTTCGGAATTTATTAAGTGAACAAAAAAATTTCGATTTTTCGTAGAAAAAAAAATTGATCTTTATAATTTTATATACATAAATCTCTGTTAACATTCTGAAATATGATAAGAATATTTAAATAGTTCATAGTCATAAGTAAGATAATTTTCTCTTTGCATAGACTTCTTGCAAGATTTTGAATTGAAATATCAGTAGATGTGGCGATTGGGGAAATTTTTAGGAACGTTCGTAAAGCTGCAATATACTTATCTCATTGAAATAAATATTTCTTAGTCAATCTTACGACTAATGCGGGGTATTACTCCGTTTGATCGAATTAAGCGAGTCAAAGCTAATGCTACGGGTCTCGTAACGCTAACATCACTTAAACGATAGAGTCGCAGCAGCCAGGCGAATCGCCGGGTCAGAGAGCCGCCTAAAATGGTTATTATGTTGGCCGATTGCGTTCGCAGCCCTGGTAATATTAACGTCAATTCGAACGTAAGAGGGTGGCCATCGACGCGCTGTTTCCTACTGATGAGTCACTTTGAGCGAGCGCCTACCGGCGATGATGGACGCTAGATAGTCATCGCGCGTATCGTACGAATTACCGACCAGGAGGATCGGCGTGCACAGATCGAGAGATCGATAAAGCTATCTTCTAAAGGCACGCTTAATTCTATCAGCGATACCACATCGCCTTGTTTAATCTTTTCCAGGATATAATGATTTTTCCACAAAAAGAAAGTTTATATTAAATCGGCAAGAACATCAACTTGTAGTTGTTATCTTAACATAATCTTATCGTAATAAAAATTACAGTTTTCTTATTAAATTTTGAAATTATAAATTGCGCGATCTTGCAATCTTTGATGGTTCCTAAAGTATTATAATTTCAAAATTGATCGAGTTGCCTTTAACAAAAGTAATGGCATTTAAATAAAAAATGTAGAAACAAAGTATTGAAGAACTAACCATCGAAATAAATTTAACTCGAAATAAACTTAACAAAATAACTTAAGTGCAGGGTAATTATAAAAGATTTGTATGTATATGTGCATGTAAAATTACCATATACCGAAGTTACCCGTAAATATTTTCTCGAGCGAAGGTACAGCCTGAAGTACGCCTGACTGACGTTAATTGTGCATAATTTGCCGCCTGGCCTTCGCCCGGACCATTTTAATGAAACGCGTACATTACGTATACGTCTTAGGGTTCGATTTGGTACGCATACGAATGAACGGGTCCAAACGATTCGCTGGCGTTTATCGTTAAAACCGTTCTCACTCGATGTCATTTCTGTCCATCGAAATTGACTCAACGGCACGCAAAGAAATTTATCCGGCCAATTTTACGATTTTAAGACAGGCTGGTTAATCTTATTCTTGACATTTAAAGATGCATACGTCATACAGAAAAAAAAACAAAATTGCGATATGTAGACACCAATTTTTGTATTCTTTGTTCGTTTTATTATCCATTTATTCTAACATATTCTTTGCCGCGTTATATTTGGTAAATGTTATTTTAAATAAAATTGTTATTTTACGGGCGATAAAAACAGCGGCGGGTAAACGCGGAAGACAAGTAGGACGGGCAAATATATGACGCGCAATCGTCGGGAACGCTAGCGCGCGCGGCGATCCTTTCGCCGGCAGAAAAAAATAGCTGGAGTTAAAATATTTAAAGACCCACGCGGTTTAAATACTTCCCCGTCACAGCGGAGGCATTAATAACTAGAACGAAGTGGTTGAATTATCCCTCTGCTCCGTGTTTACCCCATCTCACCCTCTCTTTCCGTCGCGCTCTCGGTACGCCGAAAGCGCCGCGGAAAAAAGCGTCATTTGCAGAACGCGGATGACATTTTAATCGCGGGCGCGAGCGGTGCCCGGACTCCTTCTCGTTGCTCGAAAAAAAATATGGCCACCGTTTTCAGCAGGGGGGAAAGAGAGGGTAGGAACGCGGAGGGCGGATGGGCAAGGGGGTAACAACAGGCCACGGCGCTTCGAATTTCGACGGCCGCACGGACACGGGCGGCAGAGCAGTTTGGCGGTCTGCGGGGTCGGCCGAAATGGCCGGAAGCCCCGGGTGTTTGTAAGTTTCGGCTAATAGAAAAAAATGACGAGGTGCCGGGGTACCTACCCCGTGTCCATTTCCAGCCATTATTTTTATTCCGGTGCGTTTTACCGGAATGGCCGCTCGGCCGAGCCGCATGCACCGCCATCTATATACGGGCACGATGGAATGGTCCTCTCTCTCTCTCTCTCTCTCTCTCGTTCTCTCGCTCTCTCATTCTCGAAATTCACCCTCTCCCGACTCGCCGCTCTTACGCGACTCTCATCCGCGCTTCCAACGCTTCTTCCTCTATCTCTCTCCTCTTTTTTTTAGCCCTTTTCACTTGCTCGCTCGCACGCTCGCTCGCGGCCGTTCCACCACGGATTTACACACTTTTTTCGGCCAGCAACTGTCTGTCATTAGGCGCAGCACGTGGATCGACGTACGAGCGAAGCCGCGATGAGGGTAGGAGACGGGGGTAGCGCAGGGCATGACAGCGAGTCGGGGGTGGAGACCGGTTGTGCCCGGGAAGCGCGTTTAACAAGGACAGATAGTGATTTAATTTTAAAAAATTGACGAAACGACGCACTAGCTACGGGCCAGAGTGGGGCCCAACCGTTTCTCTCTCGCGCGATTGTGCGCGCGGTCCGCGTATATGGACGCGCCTGTATATATGTGTCCGGGGGCATTGATTAACTTTCGACAATGTCAAATCGTCGGCAACGCCGCCCTCGCCGACGTTCACCACGGCACGGTGAGGCGTTGCAACTGCGTTTTTTAACTCATTTGTCTGCATTTTCGGCGCCGTTCGCGCCCCGACGGGGAACGAGCAGGGAGAACAGGGGACGGCGCGGCGGACAGGACCGCCGTAGCGCGCCCCACGACCGGTTCGAATAACGCGGACAAATTACTACGACGCTACTGCATTCGAACTGTGTCGAGGATAAGCGATCGCCGGCACTGCGCGATTTCGGGTCAGGGTAATGGCCGATGATTTTGCAGATTCCGAGAGAAGCGATGCTCAGGGGAATCGTCCAATCGACGATGCGTAGATTTATATGCAGCCCTCTTTTTTTTGTATAGGGATATTGCGTGCTCGGGTCCGAAAAGAATCGATGCGCGACGAATCTGACAGGTAATATAGCGGAGGAAACGTTTTTATAATCCTCATAATTCTCATAAGTCTGAAGAGCAACAGAAGTGTGAATGAAATGAAAATGTATCGTATCGTTTGCACGGACGTGAAGGATAAACGATATCCGCGTAACGTATAGAGGTGTATGAAGGAAAGTGACTCATTTATGTAATAAATTATTACGGGAGCCGCTGGCATGGTTGTGTGTATCGCTTGAAACCCTTGTGACAGAGGGAATCTAAAAACCAGGAAGTTTTCGTGAAACGATGTATAGCAACGACTAATGAATTAACGCGCGTGCGGTGGGTTCGCTTTGAAAAAGACCAGCGGCAGCTTTCACGTTACTGCCAGCGGTACGAAAAAAGCACAATGTTGAATTATACGACGGCCAGAGGGCCGCCTCGCGGCGGCTTTTAATGCTAATTTAATTATTTAAGCTTTTTATAAGTCAATTAACAGACGCTTCGTGTTGCACCGCTGTGGCGCGCATAAGCACCCGTACGAAAGTTTTACCGCCCCGCATTCAATGTCCATCGAATTCCTCGTTACAATGTAGTCAAACGCACGTTTCTTCAATAACTATATCGCTGTCAAAACTAATTATAATGTATTGTATTATTAATTTATTATCATACGATTGTATTAGCTATGACGCAAAATATACAGTTCTGTTAGAGATTAATTAATAATGTTGGTCACGTGCATCCCTTAAAAATGTCTTGCCCTACGTTAGAACAGTAAAAGAACACCTCTCTTCTTCGATTATGAGCCTCATCGTTCCTCACGTTTCACTTACGAAGCTGGTTTTCCCTCCTCGGCCGCGCCACCACGTTTCGCAAGATCCCCACGCACGACGCATTGCATTATAATAAGTTATTAAGTCCAGCTGTAAGAGGGTGGCGCGGGAGAAGGTGAAGGCCCAGTGGTTCGTAGCGTTCGTTAGTGGAAGGCCAGTGGTACGTGTGGAGCGACCGCGCGAAGGAGAGGGGGTCCGAGGATGATTAAACCCCCCCGAGACGGTAATTTTTCATGTCCGATCATAAATTACCGGGCTGCACTGCCTCCGCATGCGAGAGACCAGTGTGTTACGAGTTACGAGAAAAATTTCAGCCGGTATTATAATTAGCTATGTTAATTATGCATTAATTTATTATCCAGCGCCGCGCGACGTTTTAATTATAATCTTGCCAGGGCCGCGGGGGCAGCTTGAAAAGTAGTTTGGTAGTTTCGAGCCGGCGCACTCGCCCTTCCACCTACTTCTGGTTCTCCTTCTTTGTCCATCGTCGCCGTCGTCGTCGTCGTCGTCATCGTCGTCGTCGACGTCGTCTTTACTCCCGTCGTTTTTGCTCTTCTCATCCTCTTCCTTTCTTTTTTCACGGCGACCGCGCAAAAATAATTTCATTCCAAAGCGCGGAGTTAATTAGGTTTCTTCGAGATCCTCGGTCGCTTCGCTGACTTGCCGAGGTTACGGAGGAAGAGTATTATTCTTGGCCGTCGCCGCTTTATTTCGTCAACTGTGCAACTTTGGCAACGAAATATCGAGCTCAAGATTCGCTCTCGTTTTTATCTAGAAAAACGACTTTTGAAACTTTTCTTAACTACACTATCGAGAGTTGATCATCTTCGTCGAAAGAGACGACGACATAATTGGAATCTTTTTCTATGAAAGTTGGCTTATTAATTTCGATCGGCATACGGCATTCAGATGTGAATTGTTATAAGTATCAAATGCGTTGCAATGCTGCCAGCGACAAAATCTGTGCTAGATTTATTTTTACCTTATATATATATGATTGCAAAAAATTTACCTCCCAAACGAACAATGTCTCGCGAGAGATTACCACATATATCACATTTATGCACAGAGTTATCTTCAACAATTGATCATTTCGTTGGCAAAAACGAGCTTACTCGATATACATTCGGCCTTTTTTCTTTACGCATGTATTTTTTTTTCAGGCGTCAGAAGCATTCGAGGGCTTTCAATTACGGTAAAATGCGCGGCGTGGGACGGTTTCACGGGGAACAGTGCAAATTGGATTGCGCCGTACATAAGTATTCAACAAATGAAAATTGATTCTGACGCGTTGCCATTAATAACCGCGAGGCGCATTGCGACCGTCATTTAATGAATGCAAGAACGCCGAAACCGGCGGAGTACTGTAGTGTATTTGTCATATTAGAGAAGTCAGGATAGACACCGCCCGTTAAAAGCACTTTACTGTTTCGCTAATTCCATTTATTAATACAATAATATGGTTTGGCCACTATTTAAATTCGGTCCAACGAGACACGGCCGCCGCCGGTTCCTCCATCAACCGAATTTCCACGATACCCATTTTAATCCTGTTTTTCAAAGTAAACATCAATACCAAAGTGCTTTCATAACGTTTACGCGTTTATCAGGCGCGGATACATATGATCGATCCGATAGATTGAATAATGCCTCCGATATAACGCTGTACGATTAACCGCCGCGCGTGTACGGCATTTGTATCTTGTTTAACTAATCTGATACGCATAACGCGAAAATATGCGACAGGCAATGCGATTTTTCATCGCGATTCCAGATTTCTTTCCCTTTCCTTCGACTTTTTACAAATCTCAACTCACCATGTCGCGAGCATAGTTAAAACAACACATCATGTTGTTAGAAATATTCATTTTTTTTTAAACTGAAATATAGTTCTCTCTTTCTCTCTCTATCTCCATAAAATAAATTTACTACTTCAATATAATATATAACAATTTGTTATACTAGGACACTTTTCACTTAACGAAGACGTTTTACAAAAAAAGTCTATTTTTCAAAATTATTATATATGCAATTTTAACATAATGAGTGATAGCATATAAGCATATTTATCAAACTGGTAAACTTGTAGCAATAATTTTTTTTAATTTAGTGATATCTCTAATTATTTTATATATTCTCAGTTGTTTATTAATATTATGTTCGGTAGACTTGCCATTATATAACAGGTTGACTATCTATGATGTACAAAATAATTAACGTGAAAGAAAAATTTACGTTATATTTTATTCATTCATACACGATGTGCACATTCTGTACGAATACACGTGCATATAACAGAGCGTCGCTTCATCTGCCAATATACGCTTACTGATTTACACAAAAGCACAATACGTGCTGTAGGCTGTACAATTACATCTACACGTTTCTTCTATATACACGATATTTACATAAACTTTTTTTCACGTAAATCATAAATTACGCGACTTATGTAAAAAGAAAACTCGACATTTTATTATCTCTGCAGAAGGAAACGCATCTAATTAATTGTTAGTTAAATAGACAAGTCTTCCGAATAAGAAATAAAAAGAAATGATTACCGTTCCTATACGCGTTAAAATAATTTTTATCGCGTGTGAAAAGTTGCTTAGAACGTCAGAAATAATCGATCATCCAAACAGGGATTCTTTGCGCGGTCGATACGAGGCACCGCGGCGAACCGCGTGCGGTTTCTTCCTGGTTTACCGGCTATTTTTCGCGGCGTAGCGCGCGCGGCATGGGCGAACGCACCGCAGATACGCGCGATATTTAATTTTCGTCCGTTCCTGGCCCGTATTAACCGGATGCCTCGGTACTCGAAGCGACGTGAATCCGATTTGCGCCGAGTATCACGACAAAGCGCATCCCCGGGGGCAAGCTCGGACGAAGCGGCGCAGAACTCGTCGGGGATAATAACGATTTGAGTAGACGGGACATAATGCTAATTCGCAATTTGCAATTCTTTTTACGCGTCTGCCTTCGCCCCTGCTCCGCGCCACCTCGACCGGCAGTCCGCGGACGGGACGGGACGGGACGGGATGGAACGGGACGGGACGGAACGGGACGAAACTTCCATTTAAACCGCGCAATTAATTGACCAATTTCCAAACATTCTTTGTAAACCTCGGTTACGAAGTTTTGTACGGTGCCGAATTAGCTAAGCGTAGCGGAGAAGTGTCGGTGCAAGTAGTCCGAGAGACATTTATTTGGCTGTCTCCGAAGCGGTCGGGAATTCTGCCGGAGAGCGTGGTGCTGAGGGGGAGCGAGTAAGAGATACTGTGTTAGCTCTAGTGGGAAGTAGTATATCCTATAGAGAAAGAAGCAACAGCAGCGGTAGCAACCTCGAGTACGGTAGGACAGAGCGAGGTCGGGAGATCGTCCAGCAAGAGAGAAAGAGGGAGAAAAAAAACCGTAGGGGACACAGGAAGAAAGGGAGGAAGAAAGGAAGATAAAGAGACTCGTTTACCACAAAATTCGAGAGAGAGGAACGAGGATGAGGGAAAGGTGTTGAAGCGTGACCAAGAGAAAGGAAGAGGAAGGGAAAGGAAAACAGAACGGGAACGTAAAGCGTACGTGTGTGTGTATGTGTGCGTGTACACTCGCGGGCCGGCGTGCTCGTGGTACTGGCTGGTGTGAATGGAGAGAGAGGGCTCATCGAGTGGAAGAAGGACAGGTGCGGAGGGGTCCGGAGAGCAGGAGAAGCGAGCATGTTTTATTAAGTGCGTCGCGCGTGGAAAAAGCGCGAGGCAATTTTCAGGTGCTAAAGCGGCCGCTGATAACGCGAGACCGCGTTTGAAACAGTCTGTTACACTTTTCAAGTCGTTATACTCGCTGTTTGAGCGCGCACTTACATCGGGGTTGATTGCAAATCTCGAGGAGTCGAAGATGGAAAATCGGCGTTCTCGCGTGCTATTCACCGGTACTTGTTACACATGCGATTTTCCACATATTGTATATATCACGTTACATTTTATAATAAATACACTTGTTGGACATAACATTATATCGATAAACGAAAACTGACACTGTAAATATGATTTGCACGAATCTCGTATGTGCATATTTTGAAACAGAAATGTAATATATTTGCGATGGAGTTTATCTAAAATGATATATTGTTAATCGTTGCTATATAAATTGTCATGTTACGATTTGACAGTTATCGTGTAAATTACTATGCTCATTTGGACCTGCGCGTAGGCAGGTAAAACGCGAGCGGAAAAAATTGTCAGACAGCGGATGACTGAAAGTGTTTTCCTTTATGAAAATCGATGCAAACATTTGCTCCGATTCTTAATGTTGATGTGACGTGACTACCCCCCCCGAGAACGATGGGATAGCTGGTATAGAGGAAAAGGATTATATACATCGTTAACGCGTGCTGATACGACGGAAGGCAAGCCATCTATTATTTCAGCCGTCAATGAGATGTGTCAGCGCTGACGGATGTACGTCACCCGCGGTGTTCGTCTGGCAGACGCGGCCGACTATCCCGCGAGGGAAAAAAATCCCGGAAAAGTGGAGGAGAGGCGTCGACAAAGTGAGAATTAATATTCAATCGCATTAACGAATCGTCGCTGGCGACGCCATCGTTATACCAGCGGCATACACACATTGGGGAACAAGGGGGGCGCCGTCTGACGCGGCGGATGGGAGCAGCGTCGTGCGGTGAACAGACAGAGAGCGAAAGAGAGATCGGGGGGAGGAAGCGCCACTGGAACAAACCACCCCCCGCGTCGTTTCATCTCGCTCCGAGTGCGACGCCAAATGAAAATACCGAAGGACAATGGAAATACTAATGATTGATTGGATACGAAAAAGAATTATAATTGAAAAAAACGCGGAGCGCCAGCCAAAAAAAAAGCGGTGGTGGTACGAGAGCGGGGAAGGAGGTGCGCGCGGGTACGGGAGAGAGAAAGAGAGAGAAAGAGAGAGAGAGAGAGAAAGGACAGGAAAGGTGGTCGGAGGGAAAGAGAAGGCGAGCGAACTATTGGGAATAATATATCAATACCCATCGAACCCACGCATACGAATGCGACGGTTCGGTGAGGGTGCTCGGGGGTAAGGGGCGCTGGGGTTCGCTCGATCGGCGGGGGCGGGTACGAAGGGGTACGAGGGCGTTCGGAAAGAGTAAAAAATATTACACCCTCACATACTGGCGCCACGTCGCGGATGAAACGGGCACTGACCAATACCAATAACGGGCGGCACAAAAGAATGGCCGGTCGGTGTGCGAAAAACAGACCCACACAGCGCCCCGGCTCCTCGCTGCTTCGGTGGCATTATAGCTTTTCACGTACCCGGTGGCTCCTCGATACAACAGCGACCGACTCGTCGGACCGGTTCGTTTGAAGGAAATTTCGACGCGGTCATGCGACGCCACGACCAGCGAGGAAGCCCCGTGGAAAAATTAACCCTTGTAGTGCCGGGGCTTTTTTTGGCACGTTAAGTGCAGCCCTAGGGGCGAGAGCCCGCTCTTTTCTTTCGATTTTCGTTTCGGATTTGATATTTTTGCTTTTGTGAGAAAACTGCAGAGAAATGATATTGTTGTCGAGATTATCTCGATTGAAACTATAGAAAATATGATATAGAAAACCTCGTATTATTCTCGTTTTTATGCAATATTTAACAATAGCTCTTTTAATATTACTTGATCATAAACGTTATGAAATAATCATTAAGGAAAACTTGCCTTCTAAATCAAAAGTCTTATTACAATGAAGTGAATATAACGCATAAAAGAGTTATGGTGCGGTCTCGCTCCGCGTGTACTTGGCGCAAGACACTACCGTGTCTTTTGACATGTAGGGCCATCACAGATAAATTAATGTGCTACTTATTGAATTAGTTTAGAATTAGAAGCATAATCAATCTCCATCATTTATTGATAGAATTTTAGATAACGTATATTCTAAAATTAATTGACCGAGATTGTATACTCAAAATATGTGTTCGTTCTCTCGAAATAATATAGTTCCCTATAAATAACAGAAGAATTTTAATTGTTTAATGGTAATTTTGACGAGGGTTAATTCACGATTCTATTCTTTACTCTTCTCTTTTCTTGCGTGTGAGAAATGCAAATAATTTATACCTCGGCGCAATGTAGCTATTATGATTCGTGAAATTGTAGTATAACGCGGAAACGACCGAGGTACTCGCCGGCTCGAGTCGAAACAAGATTCCTGGCAGTCTACAATGTCGAAGCGTTCTCCATCTCGCCGACTATCCAAACGGGTGACACGGATCACCGGTCCACACAGCTGTCTTGTTCGCTGACTTGTTCCGGGCAACCCTGTAGATGCCACGTAGCACGGGCACACGGTATGGGTGGGTACGAAGCGCGCGTTTAGCATTTGAAAAAAGCGCTGGCCGGGCGACCGCCTCTCGCCCGAATCTCCCATACACCCGCACAAACAAAAGGCTACATTTAGCATTAAAAAAGCACGCAGACCGGCGCTGCCGTGCCGCGTGGAGGGTGAGGAGGAAGAATCAAGGGGGAAGGGGAGTCGGTGGGTGAGATACGGGCAGACCGATGCCGGTTACTCTCATCTCCGCGGCCGTACGGCCGGACATGCGGTCCTCTTCCACGATGCGCACGCCCGCGCGCGTCCGCACGCACGCACGCACGCATGCACGTACACGCACACGTTTTGGCCCGAAAGTAGTGCGAGAGGGAGACGAATAGATAGTGCAGATAACGGTGAGAGATAGAGAGAGAGAGAGAGAAAAAGAGAGCGCGAGCGCGGGAGAGTTGGACGGAGGTAGCCGCGCGAAGCGTACCAGGCCACGAGGCCGGTGGTGCGAGGGCTTTGGATCGGGACAGAAGTGGTTGATGCATTGGGACAAACACATTTGGCATTAAAACAGCTCCGACACTACGTAGTCTGCAGGAGCAACGTCCCACCGGCGGCAGCGACTGTGGCGGTGGACCGACGCGCGCGCGTGTTGCACGGACGGAAACGCGCGCGTTACGCGTTGCATTCCTCTCTCTTTCTCTACCTCTCTTTCTCTCTCTTCCATTCCCTTCTCTCTCTCTCTCTCTCTCTCTCTCTCTCTCTCTCTCTCTCTTTCCCCATGATCCATCGCTATTTCACTTCCTATTCTCTTTCTGTCGGTACTCTCTTTCTGTCACCTTTCGCGCGTTGCGATCCGGGCGCGCGCGAAGCGTTGTACGCGGAGTAACACACGTCCGTGGTAGCTGCGCGCGTGTGCTTGTACCTATCAATCGTGTTCGGGGGCTGCATTTTTTCTCGTCCACCACGAGCGGGCCTCCGCGCCGGAACGTGAGGCGGAATGAAAATAGAAGTGCAGTAACGTCGATGAAAAAAAAAAAAGTAAAAATGATCGGAGCCCTGGGCCGTGTGACGGCATTTCGACGACGGCCGCGATGGCGCGAGGACGCACCGCGCGCTGCCGTTGATGCCGATTTGCGAATTGTCGACGTCGCCCCGATTTCTTTACGCGGGGACAGCTGGAACGCATATTTATCCTGTTTCGCAAAACAATTGTATAACTTTACTGTTATATGCAGATATTTCAAGAACTTATCGAAAAATATTTTTTCTTTAAATATGATTATGTGTTAAGATATAACTTTGACAATTGGTAAAGAGCATAAAGATTTAATTTAAATTATTTAAATTATTTAATTTAAATTATTGCTCAATGTCTTGGATTAGATATTTACTAATCCTAATGCTGCATATGTTATATCATCCAATATGCGATGGAGAACAAGAAATACAACGGTACATAGGGCGTAGCGACAATTATACCTGTCGGAACGAGTTTACATAATGCGATACCGAAGCTTCGTACATAGCGGGATGAAAACGTTCGAGTTTAACTCACTTTATTTGTGGTATATTATAACAGGCACATAAATCACATGTAATTTATCCGTTTACATATTACGTCATTTTATATCAAATTTGCGCGCTGATAATGTACCCGGAACGATCGAACGATGTACCTATATTTTTGCCGATCATATAACCAACAGTTTCACCTTTCAAACTTCATCCTCCGCATTCCACCCCTAAAATTCTCGCTCGCACCTCATCTTGATTATATTACGCGTAATTAGTATAACTCTAGAAGCGATATCAGGCGATAAAGTATTATCGAACGAAACGGAGAACGGCGTACCGGGAACTAGGGAGAAGAAGAAGAGGAGGGAGATGAAGAAGAAGGAGGAAAGGCAAGAGGAGCAACAAGGAGCAACCAGAGAGCCTGTCCAGTTTCTCTCTGCCTTCTTCGGATAATTAAAAATAATCCCCGCGGCCCTTTACTCCTTTTTCGCGGCTCATTAAATCGACCATAAATTATGCATCGAAAATTACGGGCAGGGCCACCGAATATCGGTACCAAGCGCGGGCCCCCGACCGGCATAATAAGCAATTTGTAATCAAGAGGCGTCGTACGGGTGTTATAGTTAGTAAGAAATCCAATTTTAGTTTTGTCTTTTATTTCCTTCTTACTAATATACATTGTAACACATTAAATTGCATTATATGCAATCCAAAGCAATGGAAAATTTTAATTTTAAATTTAAATTACGTTAAAAAAATTGGAGATGATAAGTGTTACTTTTTCATTCAAGAAATGTATTTATATAATTGCAAAGCCAATTATAAACAAAGTTTATGAACAAACAAACACAAGAAGAATTTTTTAAGATAAATCTTCGGTATATCAATTTCCATTTGGCGCATCCAATATTATATAAAACTGTATAATTTATTTTGACGTCACGGTAATTTCTGGTACGCTCTAGCGCGATTAATAATCGCACGAAAAACATACGCAAGATATTCTATGGATTTCAAAATGAATAAAACCTTATCGTGACACGTCGCAGGCCGGCAGTGCCCGATAAGCGCCGAATGAACTCGTTAATGCCGACATTCCTATTACGCTCACCAACTTTATTGGGTAAAAACGCTCTCCCTTCCGCTGTCATCGCACTCTTATGCACGCGACAGTCGCGCACTGCGGCCGGATATACACACGTGTATATACGTGAAAGGAAGGGAATACCGCGACGTTGGCCGAGCGCGCCGTAGCGCGGTGCTCTCCCGATGGGCGTGGATAAACGAGCGGAAAAATGGCGGGGTTTGGAAATGAGATTTGCTGGTAAACCGACAATTTATCGTAGGTATCTGCGAAAGCATCTCTTGACGTTCCTCTGACCAGAGTTATAATTAATACGCTCTCGTCACAGTGCGCCCGACCAATATTCCGTCGCGCCCACACACGTACACAGCCGGAGCCGCGCCACGCGGCCGCCCCGCGTACGCGTGTACCGACGACGGCGCGCGAATCTGTGTGGTCGCGCTCGCGCACCGACGTGTAACCGGTTGTTGATTAAGTTTGAATGACTGATGCCGCAAAAACACATTAAAACTTGAATGAGTACAGATGAAAATTTAGTCGCTAGGAATCAAGAGACCGCAGAGGCAAATGGCCTGGCGGCCGCACATACGCGCGGACGGAACCTCCACCTCCATCTCCTCCTCCTCCATCCGCCTCCATCCGCCCCCTTACCCTTCGCGCGACAGGCACCCGGCGTCGTTTCCTCTCTCTTTTGCGATCGGATGCCCATCGAAATACAACTACGCGAAAAACACTCGGCGATTGCTATATCCGCCGTCCGGAGGCACTCGCGTCTGGTCGCATACCGCAACGGAAACAGCCTGTGTACTCGGTTGGCTTTCGACGATCGTTTTTTCGACCGATCGATGAGTCCGCCAGCAAGATCACGGTTGGCCCGGGAGCCCGTTTCAAACTTGGTTCTGGTAATAGAGAGAAATAGAGCCGCGATAGCGCGACTAGGTCTCTCTCTCTCATCGCCATCGCGGATTCGCGGTTGTCCCCTGTGATTTATAGATCTTTAGCATTGCACGCCACGCATTTACATCATCTGCCGCAACGATGGTAAATCATGCCTCTAATTTCGCGATACCCTTGCATCGAACCACTCGGAATATTAAATTTATTGCACGGATCGACATGGAGCGACCAGCCATTTTTCTTTCGACAAAAATTAGCATCCGCTTCTCCGCTATTCCATCTTAATTGGACTGTCAACTCGACGTCCAAGGGGCCCGTCGTTGGGAAAGCATAAGACCCTTTCATTGTCCATCGTTGCGAACGCGATCATTCTTCCATTCTCGCGATAAACGTCCAAATTGGGGAAGAAGACGATGAGGTACGTATCGAGTTTTGTAATCGTGCAATCTATCACGAACGGAAGATCCGCGGATTATCATAAGACAACTGGAAGAACAGATTATCTCAACTGTCGTCCCGTAAATACTTCAAACATCAATGGAAAATCGCGGATCCACTTTAGCGTGCGCTCGCGAGCGGAATGGGAATGGGGATCCATCAAGCGGCAACTCGCGACTGCAGCCGTACCGGCAATAGCAACGGCAGTGATTGCCGGGGAGAGAGACCCGCGAGATGATCGTTTCCTCAATAAAAATCGTCAACCAGATCGTAGCTCACGTACCGATACGGGACCGCACCACTCCCCGTCGGTCCAATCAGAGGCTCCCATCGCCTTAATGTATTCAAATGTAAGCGGTAGCAGTGTTTATGTCTTGACATTGCAAATTGTAGCGGCCGCGCCATAACTTATAGTAATTGCTGTGCGCCGGAGTAATTATTTATACTCGTGATATAGAGTACGGGAGTTACTCACAGCTAGGGGATCTATATATACACACCGACATCGAGGCCCATTGTGCACGTGAATATCGAAAAGGGGCGAACAGAGTGCGATATTAAACCCGAATTTAAGCGGACGAATCGGCGACTTCGATGCCTCGCACAACGTAGGACGGTACCCCGTCATGCAAGGATCGAAGAAAGAAAATATAAAATCCGCGGTGCTTTTTAATTCCGTTTTTCCTACGTTAACACGAGATATAATAATCTTTAACGAAAGTAGCACTGTCTCTGTATACTCCGTTGGTATTTCAAGTTAAGCAAAACATCTTAATATTATTGTAGTTAATTATACCAGTTATAATAATATTTAATATCTGTTCTAAATATATACAATAATACAATGTACTCTGTAAATAGATAGATAAACTAGTATCTCTCTTTTTTTTTTAATTTTTATGTGTATTTGTTCCTTTCAATACAAAATGGACCGACAAATGTGAGGAATTCCGTTAATTTTACATCACAATTTCCAGTAAATTAGATATATTTGCAATGAGTGGATAATATTCGTAGTATTAAAATTTTGCAGGCATTCTTTGACAATTACGTTTGCGAATAAAAAATTTTAATCTCAAACATGTGTGCCGCCATCTCACTGTCAATGCCCGAACTTGTACAGGTTTTCATTGCGTTAAAACTGGTTATAAATAATACTACGTCACGGCGACAACTACATATTTATGACTATTTAAATCAGCCAGATAAAATAAATGTTAAATTCTCAATGATTTGTTAAATCGTTTGGATCGTAAATTTTGGGGTATATTTTTGTTATGCATTCCGATTGCATAATCAACTACGTTGTTTGATCACCTTTATATTAATAATCAATAATTTTAAGATAAAAAAAACCGCAAGTACGTGCGCCCCAAGAATAAGACTAAGGGAATTTACAAAGTTCGCGATTTCTGTCGATAAATCAGTTTAAGCATTCAGTCGATGAGAACGCGGGTGGTTTTGCGGTGTAACAGGTGGTTGAAATTCTCATTCTCCACAGCTTTTTGCTCCTTTATCGGCAAAAAAGGAAAGAATAAGTTCCAGTTTATGAATCGGAGCGCGTTTAACGCTCCTTAAAAGGGTAAAGCGCCTCCGATGGCTCTCTCAACGAGGAAAATTTCCGTGCTTTTACGAGATCGTGGAATATGGTAGATCGTGGAATATTGGTAGAATATGTAGGAGCAGCTTTTTTTGCGAGATAGAATTGTAACACTTACAATGAGATTGGTTTGCATTCTGTAAATTTATTTATTTTGTCGATGAATGTATCGTTTATACTAGAATAATCAAAAATAAGTAATAAACATCGTATCTTTCTCAAAGATTGTATTTCAACGTTACATTTTTTTATCACAAACACCATTTAACACGTTGAATGCCATGAATAATAGCCGCCGCTATGATTTTCAAATACGTCGCGTTAATATACGAATAAAATGTAATTAACAATAGAAAATTATAAAAAATATTAGAAAATTTTGCATATCATGGATAGAGAACTGACTTAATAACAAAAATTTATAAAAAATTAAAAGCTACATGCATAATTTTAAATTATGCATGTAGCTTTTAATTTATTTTTTTGCGAAGTACGTCATATGGCAGTGAACGTGTTAATTAACAATACTGACCATCATTAAAAATCGTAAATCACTGAAACATAATCATCACTCACATAACATTAATTAACGTAAAATTATAATTTATGATTAAACCTTAATTATTTAAATAAGAATGAGGAAATATTTACAGAGCTATTCACATATTACGCGTTACGACAGACTTAACGAAATATTGTTTAATCTATTTAAAGCTTACGAGTCTTTATGAAATGGCAAAGATGCAGCATAACGATGCATCAAGTACATTAACCCTCCGAGAACACAAAGGGTCAATTTGACTTTTTTTTTCTTTTTTTTTCTTTTTTTTTACCAGAAAAATTTTTGGCTAGAAATATTAAAAATAAATTTTTTTTGTAAATTACGTTTTTTTCAAAAGAACACTCATGGGTCAATCTGACCCTACACACACTTTGATCGTCCACCATTTTAAATTGACGAGTGCGATCAGCTTGAAAAAATTTCCAGATGTACTTGGAACATTGTTAAATCAATTGATATAAATAAAAAGTGCCGTTGGAATTATTTACATATTTAAAAAATTTTTAAAATTTTTTTTTTAATTATTTTTTTTTTAATTTTTTTAAATATGTAAATAATTCTAACGGCACTTTTTATTTATATCAATTGATTTAACAATGTTCCAAGTACATCTGGAAATTTTTTCAAGCTGATCGCACTCGTCAATTTAAAATGGTAGACGATCAAAGTGTGTGTAGGGTCAGATTGACCCAGAGTGTTCTCCGTGAATGAAAAAATAGGTGTGTTCTCGGAGGGTTAACAATCTTGCTTAGAAAATATATAATCAATTTCACGCTTTGGGACGAAACCGTCTTATTATCGATAATGAGCTTGTTTAACTTCACTGAGAGAAAAATCCAGGTCGTTCAAAAATTAACAAATGGATAATCCGATATTTTTAATCGGAATTATGAAAAGCCGATCAAGATTAGAATAATGTCCAATCAAAATAGTTGGATATCATTGATAATTGATCGGCTTTTTAAGAAAGTGTCGGATTGTTAATTTTCGTTTGTTAATTTTCGAACAACCTGGATTTTTCTCTCAGTGTTGAAACTATTCTTTAAACTATTCTAGTTACTAGAATTTTAAATACGATGTCTAACAAGAGAAATACACAATATACATCATGCAAAAATTCTGCTTTCCTGATTATTCGTGATTTATGCAAACCATTAGCAAATGACAAGATATGTAAAGTAATATTTTCATGGCACACTCTCGCCAATCAATTTTGATTTAAAAGTTTACAATTAAAAATCGAAAAGAATCTAATTTGCTTTTTTATACTAAATATTGACAAAATATTTATTCAATTTTGTAATTTTTAGCCTTTTTAATTTATCTTTTTAATCTTTTTAATTTTTTTTCTTTTTTACATTTAGCTAATAATGATCACCAAGGTCTCCACATATCGCCATTAAAAGAACCTGCTGGGCTCGTTGGGAATTTATCGGAATTTGAATTGCAGTTTCGCGGAGTCTGGCAATTCTGACTTCCTGGCAAATCTTGGACAGAAATTGCGGGAGATTGCTCATTTGTGCTCTTAAGCACGTCGGTATTATTCATCGAGGAGGTCGAACTAGTGGGTTCTTGATATCTCGGTCTCTTATCTGAGATCGCCAAAAGCCCGTCGGAATGACGTTTCCTGAGACCGTCTCTCTTGAGTAGCAAGCCATTCGAGGCGCGATTGTAAGTCTTGTCTGTAATCACGGAAAGCGGTTGTCGCAAACCGTGCGTCGCAGTGCCATTCGTATGATTGGCATTGTCCAAACTTTCCGCGACGTCTTTTTTAGGTGCGACATTATCGTCCACGGCCTTAGATTCCAAGAATGCCGCTGTGGGTGACTTTCGGTCGCTAGTCGAGCTAATTTGCGGTTTCTGGGTTTCTGGCGAGGACGAGAAGCTCTTTGAGGACGCAGGGCTCTGCTCGGGTAATTTGAATCGATGTTGCGGCTGATGATGGTTAGGCGTCGTCGCCTGTGGATGTTCCGAATGATGACTCTCATCGCCGTAACTCGACGTAGAGGTCGAGGGGCTTAGCAGCGGAGTGTGCGGCCGGTGAACCGCGGTAAAAGCCGACGATTGACCGATTCTTGTAGATGACTCCGTAGCTGGTGGGAAGAAGGGAAAATTCGCGGAGATGCCGGCGGATTGCGGCACCAAGAATGCCAATTCGCCCGTCGGCAGTCGACTCGGAATCAATTGAACTCCGTTCGGTATCTGTATTCTCGCGCTACCGTTGTTATTCTCATCCCCATTCTGGAAATCGCTCTGGAAACCGACCTTTACCTCCGGGTAGAGGCGTTCCGGCATGTAGGGCACGTACTGGCTGTAGAATGGCGCCATTTGCTGGAGATGGCTCACGCAGTTGTTCAAGTGTGATACCAATCGTTGCTTGATGGCGGGGTCGACGTTCTCGAGGCGGGTGATGTATCGCGATACTTCGGTAGCACATTCAGAAAATCCGGAACGGAATTTCGTTAGCACCACCGGATCGTTGGCGACGGCCGTACTCAATTGCTGCCGCTGCATCGTTTGTATATGCTTCACCGTCATTTCGAGGATATCGGCCTTCTCGAGTTTTGAATGCCTAGTTGGCTGTAAAAAGCAAAAATGGTAAAAGTATATATGAATAACGGATAAAAATTCATAATGATTCATAAAATGTATAAAAGAGAATTGCATATTATCCATCGAGCACGATTAGATAAGAAAGAAATGACCTTGAAATGACCTAAATGACCTTCCAGTCGAGAAGTTAGAAAGCATAACGTGCATCGGTATTGAAAGAACTCTGCGTTATCCACAGAAGTTAGCTGGCGGTAAAGGTAAAGCACCAGATACACGGTAAAAGGGCCGACAAAATGGGATTTCTTCTTATTCGAAGCACAGTAACTATGATTCGCCCGGGGAATTGGCTTCTTGTCAGAAGGATCTTCCACCGGACATCGATCCTCTATTGAAGAAATGTACGATGACGCGACACGCCCATATAATTGACTTGATGTAAACTGCTACCGTAATAACAGACTAGCAACTACGGTAGCTAATGTATCCTATTTCGTAGTCAGCCTAAGGGCGTTTAAGAACGCTTTAGCTCTCGCATTCTCCTAGATTTTTTTCTTAAACTGCATGTGCAATAGATCATTAACTCGTTTTATCCAAGTCACGCGTGAATTGCTCGGGGATGTTTACCTCTCGCCAACATACTATTACGAAATAATCTATCGATAATTTATCGATAAGCGAAAGAAAATTGTATATATGTATATTATATATATATATTAATTTATTAATTTAATTTATAAATTAAATCACTAGTATAAGTATTGCTGAATAGAGTTACTTTAAATAACTTGGTACTTATAAGCGATTAATTCAATCGTGGGAAACGATTCAACTCTCGAAAACATCACAGAGCGGTTTTTCAGATATCCTGATGAACGTGACCTTCCCCGAATCGAGCTTATGCCGTATAAATTCCCATCAGCCCTTTAACCACCAATACCTCAATAGTAGCACGGCCCTCTTTTTCAAGGGTCCATTGTATCCTCTCAATTCTTTGAACCTTATCCTGTCGGATCATCCTGATGTTCGCATTTTTATGGTAAATTTGCGATCACCTAAAGAATGAGCGTGGGAGTCGGCAGAGGATCATTTGTACATAGAATCGTCTTGTGACTTGGCAGAATAACACTTTGACTTTAAAGAATGCAATAAAACCAAACGCGTAAAACCAGCCGTGTAACACGAAAATAAATTACTTGCAAAAATGTAACAGGGATAATATTGCGTGGGATGAGAGAAACATCGCCGATATCGATTTTCCCGCGAGTGAATTTGACACCCCAAACTCAAGAGCGAAGAACTGGCACCTGTTAAAGGCCTGACAAAAAAAAAGAAAGCAGAGGCGTTGCGCATCTCCCCCTTTTTTTTCGCTGATCCGCACCGTCGTCGCGGAGCTGGATCCTTAAAGATGATACGGTCAACAAAAGAGGCTGCAACCTGAGATGAGATTCTTTTTCTTCGTAATAATTATTTCGAGGTTCCCACGAACACGCGGGGGGCGTTTCGGACGAACGGGACGGACACACTGGAGCGAGCAGGTAGCGGAAGTCATCTGGACGAGAGTGGAGAGAAAGAATGGTGAGAGCGTCTTGTCTCGTTATACATCCCTGTTTGAGAAATCAACCTCAACGGATTGTATTACGCGGCAAAGGATCTTTGATCCGTAGGAAAAGTAAGATCTTAACCAATCGACAATCAATTCGTTCATTTACTTCATAGTTCCGAAATTTATTTACTTTATAATCTTCTTCTCTTTCGCTTTATGCTTTAATTGCAACATTTTTAAACCTATTTAAAAATCGGATATCAAACATTATGCTACATTTCAAATCGCTACCGACTGACTCAACAGTATTTAAGAAATAGGCGCAGTAATAGGAGGTTTCTTTAGAGGTTTCTTTGCCTTTTTCTTTTGACCGACTCGAATGCCATTGTAAAATCTGTAGAACAGAGATTACACGGATGTATGAGGATCCTGTTCCATCTGTTTCCCACGCGGAGACATCTAAAATACTATACTAAAACAAAACCTACCCCCCACTTCCTTTCGTCCAATCCTCCAGTCTAAAACGGATCCTGTCGCAGAGGATGCCGAGGGAAAAAGGGGTCCACACAGTGGACAACCTGATCAAATACATTCAATATACATCCGTTATGACAACTTCCGCCACCGACATAATGATCAGTCAGTCGTATACATTTCGGAGTTTTATATTACCGTAACAAAAATTATACTTTTTTTGAATATTAAATTGACAGAAATATAATTACATTTTTGGCTTGAAAAAAATGTCATATTGAACATTTTATACAATTTATAATACGACAATATTTAATAATAAAAAATTAAATTTTTCTACCTTGGATAAGATTGGAATTAATTTGAGCATGTGGCCACAAATTCGAGGAAAGTATTTACGATAATAATACTCAAAACAATAACTGTAAATAACGTGCAAAAATGCTGTGTTTCTTAAGTGTCCTTCAGAGCGCGATCAGAAGTAGCACATTTTTTTTGTTATCTCTCATAAAGCGGATCACGTCTCTAGATAAACAGCGCAGAAGTCACGTTTTTCTACGACATGTTTTAACACGGCACCATGTGGATCTCACGAGGGCAAACAAAAATTATGCGTGCACTGACTGGCATGCAATCTCGTGCTATCATTTGACCGTTTTGCTGATGTCGTTGTTTATCGTGAATCTTACTGTTCGGTCGAATAATTTAAGCGCGTGTAAAAGACACAAAAAGTAATGATCTTTATGTCGAAATTTAAAAAGAAATTAAATATTTAGACTTACGTCTTTTTCACTAACGAGTATGAAATTCTTCAGCTCATCGAGATACTGATTAATTCGTGCGCGTCGACGTTTTTCCATAATCGGTTTGTTGCTCTGAAATAATCGAATTAAGATTTATTCACTTATTCACAATAGTAAATAATTCTTTAAATCGTCGTACCATATTAGTTCTCTCCATTTTAAATAGAATAGATATATCAATTATATTAATTTTTAGTATGAAGATTTTCTGTGCAATGATAGAATGATTTCATCTGATTATAAAAACTGTAATTACCCTCCTCAGTTCGGCTTTCGTCATTCCCGAATGTGTTTGAGGCTCGAGTTCCTCCTCGCTGCCCAACATTTTGTAGTTACAGTAATCCACCATTAAGCAGAGTTCTTGACCATCGTAACTTCCGTGTGGATGCACTTATTGCAGTTAATTATTAAATTAATCCTGGAGAATTACTCCGATTGATAGGCTGCGTACACTCACAATGTGATAAGTCAAAGTTGAACGTTCGTACTAAAGGACACTGAAACTTTGTTTAACAGCCAAGCGTTTCTCAAGCATGCGAGTGCGAGAATTATTTTCACTAAAATAGAGACCGTTGAGTTTGAAAAAAAAACAACAACTTTCGTCCGGTCAAATCGTCGGTCTTGTGTTAACGTGTAACTCCGAAGTTCTGAAGTAATGTGTAGGGAAGTCCATCCTTCCGATGGACGTCCCGCTTGGGGCATTGAGGGTAACTGTTTTCGATTTCGAAGACCGCATGCCGATGTACCACCCGTATAGAGTGGGGAAAAGTGCGTTCCGGAGTGGGATATTGGGTACCCTAAAGGTGGGGAGGTCCTCGGCCCTCCTGAGACCTGTTGATGTGTGGGAATTCACGCCGTCTGCAGGATATACCTCGTGCAACGTAGTCGCTTATTTAATTTGGGCTACATCCTGTGAAGATAATATCGGAAGTGGTTTGGGCAATTTGCAACCAGGCGGGCGATATATTTAATTTATTTTCAATTGGTATAATTATATATATCCTTTATAAGTACTTTAGCCTCTTACAAAAATGTTCTATAACCTTTTATAAACTAAAAAAAATTAAAAATATACATAATTATCTTATTTTCCGTCTTCATTATTTATTGTTCATAAGAGATGCGCTATGAATGTTTCCTTATTCACATTGTAATAATGACATATAAAATTTTCTAATGGTAAAATGTTACGAGCGGTTCGATCAATTTTTGTCACGACGCGGACGACGCGATATCAATCGAAAAAGGACAGATTGTTAGCGCGCATCGACTGTAGCAGCGGTAAAGCACAAAGGCGTGCAATAGAGGATCATCTGACAGAGAAGGGCAAACATTGCGTGCCGACATGTGTATGTGCGTGCGTATGCGCGCGTCATAAGTGTGGCTGGCGTGCGCAACGCGATCCGATGCACGGTTTACACGGGTGCATACGAGAGCGAATGCAGGGCCTCTCACGTGGGAATTGTTTTAAAATGTGCTGTTATTTATCTGTACAAAGCTGTCGCTGTTAACGCAATGACATGTTCTGACGTGCTCGCTATTTGTAAAATGTGGATGTATAATAAAACGTGCAATACGGCTCTATTTTTCTCTTTTTTTGCACACATTTTAGAGGAAGAAACTTAATTCGCATATATCACTCCATAAAATTACGAATTAAAAATAACGAAGTTACTTTCGGGTTACGAGATGAAATTTTTGTTACGATTTTTAGTGGTACACTGACTAGAAAAGTGAAAACGCTGATGAAGATATAAAAATGCAAGAAGCGATATGGGAATGCATTTTTGAAACGACATGCAGACAGACACATAGTAAAAATATAATTTAATTGAACAAGCGTAAACGTAAGACAATATTCGCTTTGTTGTTAAAATCAGTTACAGTTTATTCAACAAGACAATGACTATAGCAATAAATCTTTATGGTTTAAAATGGTTATACCAAAAAATTTTTGGTTGGTGCCTTCAGCACGATTTCTTCCGGCATTTCGAGTCTCTGAAGGCCCTCCTAAATTATTGATTTATTTCGCCATTGTATCTCAACTACATGTTACGTCAACCTTTTAGAATATATTTCATGTAGGGTGCAGACACATTTATTGCCGTAAAGACAAAATAGACAAAGTAAGATTTAGCAGCTATTTTACTACACTACTACATCGACAGTAACAGTTATATCACACTTAATTCAGTTTGCAATCTACACCCTTATTATCAAAATTATACGCAAGTTAATTTTATGCGTACCATTTTTTTTTTTTTTTTTTATGTAGAAGACGTTTATTGCTATCGTTATAGAAGATAATATACATATTTCAGAACGAACGAAATAGCCATACACGCTACAGGCAAATATTACACGCGAAAAAATCATGTGTGGTTCTGTTAGTGGTTCGCGATATATCGTGAATAAACGCGCGGGAGATTTAGCTACGATAAATTAGCCCATTTACAGAAGCAGCTGTGCGTTTCACATTCAGGATGCTGATTGTGAGCAATGAGAGCTCTTTAGCTATGACTGAGTTATTAAACGTTTAAAAATCAGATCCTTGTGCGAAACGTGATGAGATGACGAGATAAATGCAACCGATCTATAGTCGAAATTTTTTTTGACGTTCATGCACTTTAAGTATCGGTGTCCAGATATTTAACAAAGGATTTTCAATGTTTACGACAAATAAACCCTTTCGTGTTTGATATAAGTGTTGTGTTAATCTGATAACGATCGATTGACAAGCAGCTGCGATTTGAAAATATAAAGAATTTCAAAACACAATACTTTACTCATCATGAATTAAAATATATCCATACTAATTTGATATGAAAATAATATTGGAATATTATTAATTTATACGTCATGGATGTATCAGAAATTAAAAAATAATATTGTCACATTTAAAGAAAAAGAAAAAAAAGAGAAAACACAATAAATATTAATCTCATCACTTGAACCAAGGTCAAATTTCTGTTACATACCGGAAAAAAGGATAGGCCCTTTTGTGATGACGCATTTTATGTCTTTATAGTAACCACTGAAGAGCATAGTATGTTGAGTTAATTGCAACGTTATCCTTGAGATTGATATATTATATATTATTGCGTCTGAGTTACGAAACGGACTAATATTGAACAGCAAAATTCTTCTAAGCCGTTCTTTAGGATTTTTTGAATAGGTATAAATGGCTTTATTGTTCCAACCTTGGGTCCTGTTTTTTTTTTTTTTTTTACATTCTTTAGTTATGGCTGTCTATAAGCGACTTATGATTTGCAATTACAATACAATGCTTAGATTCTTTTTAAATACATTTTTAAATATAAAGTATATTAGCGAATATATATGAAATTTTTTTACTTAATTTATTATTTATATTTTTTATTTAGCATCGAGTATTATAAAACAATTTATCATAAAAAATATATTAAAAAGAGGATTATAAAATAACAATTCCCCAATTTATCTGCAAAAATGTTTGCATTGCAAAGCAAATAATTATGTGGATTAATAAATATTGGGTGAGCAAACGCTTTGTTACATCCATTTGCACAAGATCCTTTCTTTTTCCCATGATCCATAATTTCCCATAAATATTCCAGCCTAGCTGTCATAACGGAAGGCGTTCGGTCAGATGTCGCGACCTTCTCATTAACCTCGGGAGGCTGAGAGCCCCAGAGTACTTGGCTTGACCACAAACTTCTCAAGAAGGATCGAGAAGGCGCGTCACGTCTTAAATTTGGAACGCCCATCCCCCGGTCCCCGCTGCTTTTGAGGTTCGATCTTGGGATGCACCTGCAGCTCGCACCCACGCAGTCATGAGATCGTGCAGGAAGGAAACGTTACCCCTAAGTTTCGAAATCTTCATTTCCGCTCGCGATAAGTGGAAGCTTTTTAAGTTTAAGAGAATCCTCTTTTTAGTTTCTGTGCGAGTCTCACGTTGAACATGTTCTACGTGATTAATATATTAATCGAAAAAAAACCATCTAATTACCGGAAAGAGAGCATCATAAGCTTTCACGAGAACGAAAATCCGTATGTGAACATTAATATAATACGTATCCAACCCTATTATATCGGTGTCGAGGCATGCAAGCCGGCTAAAAAAATACATGCGTGGGGTCGATAGGACGACATCTGGATTGTCGTTCCCGGGAAACGCAGTTGTAAATGCAGGAAAATATAACTCGTTTGCGTGGGATTCAATGAAAAAAAACTCGCCGGTGCGCGGCGGCGTCACTTATAATATTTCACCATTTGTTTCTTCCAAAAGGGTGACATTTGGACAAATAATCCTGTAATAAATTTTTTTCTTACTAATGTTTACATTCCAATCATAGAATAATGAATATAAGATAATTTCAAATTATTATATAAGTGGGGATATTTAGAGAAAAATGCTAGCTCTTTAAATAAATGAAATTTTAATTTTGCTTTTACATTGTTTTCTAAATATTTTTTCAATGGCATGTTTTAAATTTTATATAATTGAAACATAAAGATCAGTAACAGATTTCAACAAAAAGGAAAATAAAAGAGGGAACTATAACTGAAAAAACTTTTTATACGGTAAAAAGTAACAGACATCTTTGGCACAATAGTTTTAAAAATCCCAATCGTGAATCAAAAATATTCCATTCAGGCGAACTGGGTCAGTGGGTTCCACTGCTGGGAATCAAGTCGTGTGCTGGACACACGTAAAGAAAAATACTTTACAATAGCAAGCTCGTTCAGGTACGCTCCGATTTATTCCGAATAATCTTTATATCAATTCGCGAAAGTATATGAGAAAAAATTCGTTAAAATTTATATAAAATATTTAAACATTTATAATATATAATAGCTTATTTCTCACTCTCTTAAATCTTAATTTTTACTGTGCAATATGATATCTCGATTATGAATTATCAGTAAATCTTAACTTTATGTTTTTTATTCTCACGATGGTGGTCCACTATATGACAAGATATAAACAAACTATTAATTACTTTTTGTAAAATGCGATATATAAATAATGATAAGAAAAAAGATTATTTGAATAATAAAAGAGTATAATGCTTAAAAACGTTTTTTTTTTATAAACAAATAATGACGCAAAAGTAGATTTACAATTTTAATACATACTTCAATATAAATAAATAAATTTTAAATCCTTCGGTTATACTATATAATTATAGTATATTATATAAATTTCTTTCTAGTTTCTCAAATTTATTTAATAACGCAATAAAATATAAATGAATGGAAATTGTTTAAAAAGATCACATCGCATGACCTGTAAAATTTAAAAATAATTGGAACGTTTTGCCGGTGTATATATCGGAATGAAAGCGTTCCCATAACGATAATACAATAATCAGACACATGTCGTGAGCGTCACGAAACCACCTGGATGAGTTAACATCGCTTCTCATGCAGTAAACGAACCCCAACGCGATGACACAGGCCGATTGCGTTATATTATTTTAAGCAGGGTTGAAGTCTAATTCAACGTTTTTATGAAATTTTTGTTAATTATTGGAAATCACGCGGTAACGAAATAAAATAAAATGATCGCAAAAGCACATGTGTCGTGGAACAATACTTTTGTAAAGTTATGTGTGCCAATAACTCGTGAAAGAAATTGCTCTCTGCAGCAAGAACATCGACGTACAAAGAATTTTCTAATTATCTGACTCAGGACAAGATCTCGTCTTCAGATGCAAATCCGTGTCCCACTTAAGCTGCGTTGTGGAACGTCACAGGATATTTTGCATAATCCGAAATTTAACAATAACAAGACAACTTTCACAGCTGCTGCTCGGTATATCCTTCACTTTTCAGAACATTGACCTAGTCTTGAAAGACTCGAGGGCAAGGGATCGAAGCAGCAGCTCGTAAAAAAAATAACGAACTCTCTCTGGATGCTTTATATAGATTATATTTCTAGCGGGGAGCACACCGGACTAAATTTGCATTTGTCACATTTCGCTAATTGCAACAAATTGCATACTATATCAACTGTGACAGCTTCAACGTAAAATTGGTTATACGTTATTGTGCAATTAATGCGCCTAAGATTAACTATCTAGATTGATGAGTTTATATCAGTCGTCCAAACTACTGCTTGTTCATGTAACAGAAAAATGAGATGAAACTTTCAGCACTTATATTAATTTATTTATATTAATGCGAAGCAATAAATTGAAGCGAAGAAATGACAGTATATTTGATGAAACCGAGCCACGTGTGCAATCGTAGCATCTGCTCGTATTTCCCTCTCGCAGAGTCCAGGATCCCACGACCCAAGGTACAAATGTCTCACCTAGAACAGCATACGCGAAAAAAAGGATCATTATACCTTGCTGATTCCTTACGTCACAAGAGCCCGGCACATGTTCGTGACGTCACAGTAGGCACACGTCATCTGGCGTGACGTCGTGCGACGAAGGGGGGCCCCGAAATCTTAAGCAGGGCATCTGCGGGGTGTCGGAATTAAGGGGAGGAAACGTGGAGAGACGGCTAAGATCACAGGGGGGAGCAGACGAGAAGGGGAGAAATTGTGCAAGAAGAGAACGAGATAGAATTGCACGCGGCGCGTAACAAGGGAGGGACACGTGGGAAAACGGCACGCGTCCCTTTTTGGACCCGGTGTCTTTTACACCTGGAATTTTTCGGGCATCTATCAAGAAGCCCTCGATTTTCAAGGTGAAATTCCATCGTGTGACTTCGCGTGCCTATGAACGCGAACCCCTCGATCGGACACACGAGCGCTCGATCAAAGACGATCGATCGTACGACGTACGTGAACGTCTATACCGCATCAGACGTTCCGGTATCGTTACACGTCACCGAATTGTAAATGTTATATCTATTTCACACCTTTTCAATTAAATATACTTTTAATATTATTTTTAAAAAATTCTCTTTAATTCTTAAAATTTCATTGTTTTATAAAATATAATGGATAAATTCTGTGGTTTTTAAAAATTGTTAAATAATGATAGATATAACTGAATTTCAGAATAAAGATAATTTCAATATATGCCAACTGAGCTTTATTAACTTTGAAAGACTGTAACGGATACAGTAGTGCTGTATAAAGAAAAACACTTGATAGAATTCTCCGTGAATCCCATGAAACGAAGAATCTCAACGTTTATACCATATGACGCGCATAAATAATGACTTTAAAACGTCTCGGTCCGATGACCGACGCAAGAAGCACGACGCCGCAGTTGCACTCAAGAAAATCGATATAAGAACTTCAGTAGGTCGGGCAGGTGACGTTGGTCGCGTGCCAGGCTTCCCCTTCTGCAGCCAGGCAAGAAAAGCATTTTGCGCAACGTATTGTCCTTGCTCCCCCTTTGCTCACCGGCTTGTGGTCCCTTTAACGGAGGTTCCTATACAATTGTACGAAGGGAATATCTATCGTCTTGCATATGAAAAAGTTATCGGCCAAGGAAAATTATAACTCCAAAGCAGGAACTTTAACGATTAATTCAACACAACGAGGACTATTTCGACTTTCAATGTGCTTTTTTACTCGAGCATTATAAAAAATAAAGATAAATTGATATTCTAAGTATTCTAAGTATAATATGTTTTAAGGATCTAATATACTAATCAACGTCATATCAGATAGGTATTCCTATCTATTTCAATTTATATACTGAACTTCTGGCTGGCTAATGAAAACTAACTACTAGTTAAAAACTAGCTACTAGCAGAAACCAATATCTACAATATATGTAAAATGTTTGTTGTTCTGTTTTGTACTCGTAAAACCCTTTAAATAACAATATGTACTATTATTTAATATTTAGAATAATTATTGAAGAGTACAACGTATAATAGAAGCTATTCTTGAAAATTTTGCCCAGATATTACTAACGACATCGACATACTAGTAAAAAAAAATGTCTTTGCATCAGCTGAAATTTTGAAATCAATAATCCAGGTGGTAGGCGATGCTCGGCGCGTGCCAGCGTGTCTGGCAATAAGAGAATCGAAAAATCTTATAAGGAGGGGTTCTCTCCTCCGTGCAATCCGTGCAAGACCGATGCATTGTTTGCACCCCAGCCTGCAAACAGCACGAGTTCGTCGGGCAGCAGATGCGGCGGACTTACTATCGACGTGTTTGTACTATTCATTTCTTCTTTCGCTCAATAAAAGAGAACCACGTCATCGCATTATTGATTTAACATAAAAAATTGAGTTAAACTGTGAAAGTAGAACTTTCCTTTTATGAAAAGGAATTTTTGCAGATTAAAACTCGCTGTGAGGAAAGTGATTATTTTACATTTGTGAGGTGCCTATGGTTAGTATTTCTAACATTAAAATTAGATTAGATTTGGTTATTTATTCTCCTAAAAAAAATTTTAGAAGAATAAACATTTTTACGGAGAAAATTAAACATATAGAGAAAATAATTCAATCTGAATGATTCAAATCAACAACCACTTCCGGGATATGTCTCGTTTGCCGCTGGGAATTAGAACATAAATCACAAAAGAGTAACGAACGTTTCTTTATTGGCTTTGTAATCCGTCAATTTCAAAATAGATCATTTTTATTGCACGATCTATTGTTTGATATCTATCATTATCATAGAATATATTCCGATGTTTGATATCCGCCTTTCTAAATTGAGAGCTATTCGTGGCAAATAAGAGATTGAAGCGCGAAAAGACCGGAAAGTTAGATGGTGGAAAAGATTTTTCCACGCGACCATCTGCGTTTTCTTCGTTCTGTTTATGTATGCATGAAGCTAGCACGAAGCTGCGAGCTAAGTATGAATTTCTCACAGCAAAGTAACCAGCGATTCGCAATTTCAGTCGAGCCGGTTTAGATGCAAGAACCAACTCGTTCGAAATGACAAATTTTACTGGAGGCCGGCATTCAATGGCCTAGCACGAAAAATTTGCATGAAGCTATATCTGAAAGATAGTCGAGTGAAACATATCGATCGCTGCGGTGAAAAATTGTTGTGTCCCTATCCTATCTACCAACCTATCTACTTACATCGTTCTTAAACTGATATCGCGACTAAAGTGAGCGATCTCTTAACGATAGATATTCCCCACATTAATTGATACCTTTCAGAACCTTTTAGCGTCTTTATTTGAAACGCGGTAGAATTTCTTTGAATTATAATTATGTTAATCCTTAAAATTATTTATATCGTACGTAATAATTTTAAAAATTTAACCGTAATAAGATGAAATATTTACTGCCTTAGAGATATCTTTCCGTACATAAAAAATTGTGCATTGATCCGAATTCATTAGAATATCTGTGGAAAAATTGACATGTCGAATACATGGGCGAAGAATCAACTAACACCATTTGGACCTGTTCCGGCATCTCAAAGCGGGGTCTGCGGGAGGGAGGAGGAGGGACCCACCGTGGCAGAGAGGGCCCTTGACGGTAGCCGATATCGGGTACACACCGAGCCGAGCGGTACCGAAGAGGTTGCCGAAGAAGCCCGAGGACGATGGTGGGAACGCATGGCACGGTGTGTTCTCACCAGCTCTCTCGGGGCGCCTAGCAGCGAGGAGCGTCGCCGCAAGGTTGCTGCCTTGTTGCTGCTACGATGTCGGGATCCGTACCGCTGCAGCCGGAACGTTGCTGACGCCGCGCTGCAGCAACCTGCCGCTCCTCGCGACCTCGTCGGTTACCATCACGAGCGATGACAACCATGTTCCGCGACGAGCGACGACCGAAACTGGACCCCACATGACCCGGCCGGCCTACCGATCCTCCTCTATTGTTTCGCTCGCGTAATAGCGCGTCCGGAACTCTCAAGTGCGCTCGAGACCGCGGCGCGAGAATGTAACGCGAGACGGTCCCTTCGTGCGTCCGGATATATTTGGCAAAGATTTTGGGGCTCGATAAAGCTGATCTTAATCAAGAATGACATTCTTTGCAAGATGATATGTCTATTACAGTCATTTGGGAAACGAACAATAATGCTGCTGCGATATTTTGCAGCGAGATTGTAGACGTTAATAGAGGATAACAGGAAAAGAAATTAATTTTTTTTATCATTTTATTAAGATAATTACTCTCAAATTGTTCTAAAAAATGCCAGCCAAAAGATGACGATACGACATGTGATTTATAAACGCACGACTTGCTCTTGCACGCACACTACTCGTCGCACGACGCATAAAGACAGTAAAGAGAACAGTATGAAAACAAACTTGTATGCTGTAGGGATTATTGTGCGTTCGACTAAAACAACCAGAAGAAATCTTGCGATCCCATCAACGTGCGGCGGAGGGCTCTTTCTGCTTGATCGAAGACTAAACAGATCGTGTTTCCCAAAGATCAGCCGCTAAATAGTTTCGACGGAATCGTGAACATATTATATATTAAATTTAATATTGATTCGTGTGCGGATGAATCGAGACGCGCTACACGCGATTGAACGTGTAAAAAAAGGATTAAATTATTACGGCCATGGCAATCGCGCGATAACTACTCCATTTTTCCCTCTTTTTAATAATACATTTAAATTCGTATTGTATAATAAGAAGTTTTATTACTAATAAGATCAGCAAGCGGTTACACACCGTCTGAAAAGAAAGAAAAAGCAGAAGAAAAAGAGAAGACTGTACACCGCGGCACCGCAAAGTGAAATATTCCCACAGGAAGACTATAAGAAACCTCCCACGATTCTCAAAGGGAAACAGTTATGGTGCGTCAACAAGGACACAAAATTTCAACCTTTCTATGCAAATACGTACCTGCCTCACGGTCTGACTTAACACTTTTCTTCTTCCCTTCCTAATAAAACGTCGAATCCCGCCGGGGACCGCGGGTTCCTCGTGTGTCAGCCACGCGCATCGCCATAGCGGTCAGACCCCCATAATGGATGCACGAGGCACGGCTCGTTTCCTTTTCTTTTCGCATATCTTTTTCGCTCCTTCTACGCGGGCCCCTCTCTCTCTTTGTCCCTCGCCCTTTGCGTGCTCGCCATTATGGGCACCCGGAATCCACCGTCACGACGGAATATAAGGCAAAGGGTGAAGCCGAACGCGAATCGCAGAAACGTGGGAATCGTCGCCAGGTGATCCCTCGCCGTAAGCTCGTAAGCGTCGTGCGGGCACGAATTTTTGCGAGCCAAGGCAAAAGACGGCCACTCCGGAAAGGGGTACGCGAGAATGGGACGGTCCTCTCCGGGCCCCCTATGCAAGGGGGATGCAACCTGCGTCGAGTACTGTGCGCGAGAGCAGTCATGTCGCAAGACTGAAGCTATATTATGTATATACATATCGCAAAATTTTGAATAACGTATATAACCATCATAACTATTATTATTTAAGTTGAAGAAAAATTAAAATATATATTTATTAGAAAATGTTGAATAAATTATTAATATTATTCAAATGATCTTTTTTCTTATCATTATTTATATCGCATTTTACAAAAAATAATTACTAGTTTGTTTATATTGTCACATAGTGGACCACCATCGTGAGAATAAGCGCGATGAGTTATCAGTGTAATTCCCATGGATGCTTCAACACCTGGCAGAATGGTGGCAATCGAGAAAGTTTTGTCTGTAAAAAGGACGAGATCCGGTCTCCGTTCGTGATGAAACGTTTGTTCAGGTGGACAATAATTTTCTATTAATAACGTCCGGTGGGGCGCTGACACACGTGGTAAATAATTTAATTCGTGACAGATGCTGTTGCGAGTAACGCGCATTGAAAAAACGTTTATTACGTTCATGAAATTTATAAATTATTTCTATGTATGACAAAAATATTATAAAAATAATTAAATTAATACAACCAATATAAAATAATGTTATATAAATTAGATCAATCATGTTGTTATCATCCGTCGATTATATTATAGATTAATGGTATAGATTTCATTTTTTATAATTTACAAATATATTGTTATATCAGTGACGTTATAAATTTGGTACTTGTGCAATCGCTGTTAACTATAATTCTATAATTTCCTGAAATAATGAATCTTAAATTATATAAATTAATATATAAATATTATATGTAATTTCAAAAATATAACTTCTTATTACCAATTAAATTTTTTTACTTTTCGTAAACAAAAGACATTTACAAAAACAAAACTGAATAATTATAATGGAAACATGAAATGTATAACTGATGGTACAATAAACATTGTTTAAGAAATAATTTAATATGCTTCCATCTTTTACTCATCTACCTCACTCAGTATATTTTAAGATTTGAAATAAATGTGTTTTTAAATATAGAAAAATATTTATTAATAAGATATATTTATTTAACCATTTGAAGATAAATATTTTATTCGCGTATCATATTATCGATGGTATTAACTTCCCATACCCACAGTTGAAACTTACTACAGCTTAGAGAAGACTTCGGTAGAGGGCAATACGTAGTTCATTATGCGGTTTACTGTAGCTTATATTAATAAAAGAAAAATATTGTATTGTAGCTTCTACGGGGGATGATTGATTTACAGTCATTTAGGCTTGCAAACCTACAAATCTAAATACACTAGACATTCACATACGCCCACATAGGCCACATATACACTTTTTTGAATGGAATAAACAACCCACAAAAAGTCGAAACAAAATATAAAATCTAATGTAAGAAAAACAAAAATAATAAGACAATAGGAAAATAAGAAAAAGAATAAAAATAAAAATAAAAAAAAATAAAAATTAGCTGATAACACGTTGAAATATGTCCCATATATGAATATAATATAAAATAAATGAACAAAGTAAAATGTGTAAAATTTTTGGATAATAATGATAAGACAAATAGAAAAAAAAAGATAAAAACCTGATTAAATATGCAAGTTTAATATTTCATGTGTCAAAAGTATCGAATAAAGCACAATTATTTAATAAACATTGTGTTACTATTGTATTGTAAACGCGTATACAAAGGTATCCCTGAAAAAAACGACTACCAACTGAATCAAAATCAGAAGAATTTGCCAGAGAGACAAGAACAACTATATAGAAGGAATATGCAGCGAAATTGAAGACCACTACCAAAGAAATAAAACCAAAGATTCTATTCAATAAAATCAAGCAAATAACTCGAAACTTCAAACCGCAGACATCAGCCATAAAGGACGAACAAGTCTTGACGGAGAATACCAAAATTCTGAAAAAGGGCGAGAGTACTGCCAATCCCTCTTTGAGGACCAGTTAGAAGAACACCCATAAATTACTCATAAATTTGGTTCTCGTAATTTTGACGAAAAACTGTTTGGTTCTTTTTTCGTAAACGGCACTCAATTATAACGTATACAGCGATCATACTTCCCAGTGCCAACGTAATAACTCTGAGCGGCATTATATACTACAATTATCGCAATTATCCCGTTTGTTACACGATTCCGGTACATTAACGAGATCACACCCATTGCCTGTGGTCCAGCCTCTCGGGGTCTCTCGAAGCCCCTCGAGAGCGTGATAAGAAACGCGCCTTTCGTAGCTGGCATCCGGTGAGAACGAACCTCTCAGCCTCACCTCCGCTCTTTTCACGGTCCTCGAGGTCGCGGGGGACTTTCTTGCCAGGCCACGAATATCGTCGGCTCGTGTACGCCGGCATGTTTTGCTCTTTAGGAATCATTAGCTCCGGCTTTCGTGGCTAATTCAAATTGCAATTTCTGCGTCGCGGAGCCGTCGGCCGGCCTCCATTCCTCCTCATCAAAATACCGTGGCGCACACGCCGCACAGCGCGCAGGATCTACCGGGCTTGCAAAAAGCAGAATTAACTTTTACTACGTGAAAAAGCGCGACCGCTCGTTTTACGCAGCCCGGGGAGCTCGGCGGCTGATTTCTTTTCTTCACGCTCGCGCGGCGATAGTGTCAAAAAGGATGAAACGCGTTTTTCCGTTAGTAGGAGGCTTCCCTTTCGGACGGTGTCCGATTTTCAATAAGATAATTTATGTTTTCTATAAATAACAATTAGTAGTCAGCGTTCGCTAAAGCAAAAGCGTCTCGACTATTTAGACGTTGATCGTACTATAATTCTTTTATTCTTTGCAAAAAACTGAACAAGTGTATTGTCTGTAACGTAAATGATACCAACGTTTTGTTTCTATTTAAACAAAAATATATTTTTCAAATATTATTACTGCATGTAATTTAATATTGAGTAATTAAATTAATATAAATAACGTATCCAATATTAATATAATTAAATATTTACTGTACATGTTGTTTATATTATTACGTACATTATCATGTATATGAATTCTGCACATTAACGTAAAATATTTTAATTCACGTATAATTATTATTAGATTTACTTTTTCATGTTATTTTTGTATCATTTATACTAAATGCCGTTACATTTTTGTTAAGTAAGTCATTAATAGTATTAATCATTAAAATCATTATTTGAAAGATTAAAAGAAATAAGCAATTTTAAATTAGAATATTTGCAAAAAGTGCATTTATTCGCAAGGAGCTTGATAAGAGGGTACCACTTCTCCGCGGTGCACTCCGTCAGGGATTCTTTTGTCCGAAGGAATAGATTTAACCACATTCATTCGATTTTAATTTATTTATTGCAACGAAGGGGTTGTGCGCGCGTTCTCATATCCAGTAGAAACTCCGTGGGGATTGGCTGCCACAGATTCATTAGTCAAATGGACCGGTACAAGAGAAATTAATAGGATATGTCCTGCATCCAATTAGGGCGTCGGAGTTTGACCGAAGGGGGTGGATTCTTAATTGCTTTTCGAGAAATGATATACCGCCAGCCTTTTCGGAAGCTCGAATGATGATAAATTAGGGTGAAATATACGAAACTGTGTCTCGGAACATAAATCTTGGAGGGTTTTGTATACGCTCTCATTAGTATTGTATTATTTTGCATGGAGAAAAAGCCCGAAGTCCAATATTACCGCGCAAAGCCGCCTGCGGTGAGTTAAAAATAAATTGCGCGATCAAGTCTAATTTCAAAGAGAAATACTAATTATCAATCTTCCTTAATTATAAGAAAAACTCGTTACACCGAGACGACAAAGATATTATTAAAAAATGCTTTCTCCTTCAGGAGAACTCGAAATATTTCGTTCGACTATGATTTTCTTAATTTACGATCTTTAAAACGCTTTAATAACGCGCTTCACCGTTACCTATTATTATTTTTATGATATTTACGTGCGACACATATCGCCAAAAGCGCGTTGCCATTGCGATGTGGAATAACGACAGTTCCCAGGGTAGTGTAATCAAAATTTCGAGAAAAATAACGAATGAACGCGAGTCGTTACTGCGGGTCACTCGCGTGATCGGCTTAATTGCACGACGCGATGATACACGAGCGACTTCTCGTGTTGATAATGAATCGCACGGTGCGAGCGCGAATGCGCGTGGGATCCAATCTCCGGGACGAGGGACACGTGGTTAGGCATCGTCTCGCGAGTGCATCCGGAGAGAGTCGAGCTCGAACGAGTTAGAAAACGCGCGATCCACGTGTGCAGAGCGTGCCACGCGTGACTGCAGCTGCATCGGTGGTGGGAGGACACGAGAGTCGAGCAGAGGAGGAGGAAAGGGTCAGTTGTTTCTACTGAATATGAGAACGCGCACACAATAACCCATTCCTGTCAATAAATAAATTAAAGTCGAATGAATGTGGTTAAATCTATTAAACGAGTCGTGTTATAAAAATTATGTTTAAACCTATACTCCGAATTATGTTATGAACAATGCGGTATATTTGTATTATTATATTACGAAATGTAGTTATGACTTTTTCATAATTTTAAGCGATCATGTAAAAATAAGTTGCAACGAAGAAATTTATAACGGTGTAGCTATCGCAATTAAGATTCTTCCGGCAATCGAGTACTACGATTTCGGAATTGAAAAAAAGCGGAGCGCTGTAATTACCTCCAAAATTACGAAAAAATAACGGCCCAGCTTAGATCGTAAAATTGAGCTAACGAGAAGCGCGGCAAAAGAGCATTCATCACACGCTATAAAAAAGGGGAACCTAAATGTGGGTAAATGCGACGGATGCAGGTTGTTATGCGTTTAATTTTCGGCCACACACGAATAGGCTTGTGCTTTAAAAAAATATTAGGTGAAGGAAGTAGATAAAAGAACGTTCAAATTGCAAGTTAACAATAATGATTTAAAGGCAACGATGCGTAGATCTATATGACGCGTTAAAGAATTCAGCCGATTCAGCCGATATTTGCAAACTTGCAATCAATATATCACATGTATTATATGTATATAAGTATAATATCACTTACTTCTGCATTATGTAATAAGATATATAGTTATCGTCGGGAATTGCAAACGTCGAGGATTACAAACATAAATAAAAACTAATGTACTCAGAATATAGCATCCTTCAATTCTTGTGGACATACACTTATACGTCTTTTTGGAATTTTTTTTAAATGAATCCTTTTAAAAACAAGTATAATTAAATGTCCAGGAAATCTCGATACCCATCTGCCATGATTTTATAAAGACGTAAAGGGTGTTTATCTTTAAGTAAACGCTATATTTTGATGAAACATATGCCATTTAACAGATTAGATAAATATGTAGAAATTCTTAGTGTGAGTGAAAAAAAAAACAGAAAAGAAAAACTAATATAAGAAGTAAAATCTGCAATTCAAGCGGCTATTAATGAGTCCGCTAGCGCGTCTTTGAAAAATATATAAAATCCTATGATTTACGGAACAAATTTCTAAGTTTTGATTAAAATCAATTTCTATAAAACGCGAAAGGTACACCTTTCTTTACTTCAGATTATCAAATTATGAAAAGATTAGATTGTTATTGAATTACATTAAAAAATGTATAGTGTGCATGTTATTTAAACATGTACATGTTATTTAACATGTTTAACCACATTAAATTAAAAGTTAATACGTTTAATCGTGTTAAATGACGTGATTTAAAACGGCAAGAAATGTGTAAGAAGAGTTTTAACTAAATAACACACCAAGGATTTGCAGTGCGAAGTTAGCATGTCATGCCAACTTCACAGATCCTAAAGTGTAAAGTTAGTACCTCATTTTTTATTGCCTTTTTTATAGTGTTCGCCGGAACTCTTTTTAAAAATATAAAAAAACTCCTATACTCTTCAAAAAGAAGCTAAAAGTCTAATATCGAGAAGTATGTGAGTTTCCGCAAAATGTGACTCTAGCTTCACACACATCACCAAAGGTGTTGCCGAAAGAAACAACTACCGACTGAATCAAAATAGTTAGTGATGATCGTGAAAAAGAAATAGTTGAAAAGAAATTTGCTTGACGTATTACAGAAAACTTTAGAAAGCTACTAAGCATTTAAAATAAAATATTTGTTAAAAAGACGATTTGAGAATTTAACACGTGCAATCATTATTTCGTTAAATATTAATTACACTGCTTTAACGTGGATGTATTTGTATGTTACAGGTCAACGCAGTGTTACAACTCCGCTGCTGCGCATCGACTGGTGAGTCATTTTTTTGACACCGTAAAAAATTGACTTCGTGATTGCATCGCATGGAAAACACGATTATGGAATCACTGGCGATTCATCTTCATTAACGAATGTTTTGACGATATATAATAACCTGCCTAAAGATAAGCAGGTATAATTAATTCAATTTTTAATATATGCACACACATGATAAGAGATAAAGTCGCATCTTGCACAGAATTTTTAAGTTAATTATAATACATATTAGAGAGAGAGAGAGAGAGAGAGAGAGAGAGAGAGAGAGAGGTGTGTACAACAAACAAGGAGGTTCGATGATTTGTGCCTGTACGAAGAGAGGAATGCCGTACACTTATTTCCATCGCGAGAAGTTTCTTTCGCGCGCGTAATTCGCGCACTGTAATTATCCGTTCTAATTCCGAGATAATCGCTTTCTTTTCTCTTAAGCAAAAGCCCTCGAGGCGTAGTTTACCCGCATTCCGTTAAATCGTGCACGGCGCCGATTAAATACGTAGACACTATAATTGAGACATACGTATTTGCAGGAATTTGGGCGAACCGATCATTACCGTCTGCAAATGCATTTATAATAGTGCCGTTTTAATTATCGCACGCAAGATCGAAGGTAGTGCCACCGATTTATCATCCACAGGGCAAAGCTTGCCCGGCGCGATAAACGTTTTCTTCGAAAGACTTTATTTACGATCGAGCGAGTAAGTGAGACGCGACGTTCGACATAAAATCTTTTTTCGCATGCTCACAGCATTGGAGATCGAACTCGGCGGCGTTGCACTAATGTTAAACCTTGAATAATATTGCAGGCGAATCAACTCGTGCCTGAGAATTTTTTGACAAAATCATTGTTTTTTTTATTTTTCATTTACGCATTCTCATACTACTCAATCGTCAAACGCGTTAATTTTTAAATTGGAAATGGATAAACAATTAAGCATAGGTATGCTATTAAATATTATTTATAAATATTAATTTATATATTTTAATTCAATATATTTATCGTTATAATGGCTCTTACAACATGCGTGGTCTCATCAAACCGAAAAACAGATGGCACCTATACACACATACAAAATACAAAACCAGGCTATCAAAACAATTACAAGACCTAAAGAAAAAAGACAATGAATGAAAACCAGCTGTGGGAAAACATAAAATTAAAGATCAAAAACGCCACCGGAAAAACAGACAAAGGTCAGAAACTACAAAAGAGAAAACCACTACGTGGATTAAAGAGGAGACGTGGGATGCTATCGAACAAAGAAGGAAATTAAAACAAAAGGGCTTGAACAGCGAAGAGAAACCCTAAGACTATCACCAACAATGCACACGCATCAGAGGGATGTGCCAGAGAGACAAGAACAACTATATAGAAGAAATATGCAGCGAAATTGAAAACCACTACCAAAGAAATAAAACCAAAGATTTTATTCAATAAAAACAGAATCTTTTTCACAACAATGTACTTTCATAAAAATCGCAGAATGTAAATAATTGAAAATTATGTGAAAAAAATAATTAAAAAAACCCCTGGATTTAGTTACATCAAACCAACTATTCTATTTTTAGTGAATAAGTTAGCGTAACACTGGGGCTCTCCACAAGTTATCTTATGTGAAAATAATGTCCAAAATAGAAATAGTTGCAAAGGTAATAAAAAAAGAAGTCGTAACAATGAATTTAAGTATATATTCACGGAACAAAATTAGAACTGCATGAAAAAGAAGACATTTTCTATCGTGGCAGACTTGCTTGAGGTATATGAAAAATAAATAGCATCAATGTCACTATCGCGATAGGTAGATAATAATAAATAATTTAACTATTGGATGAATGATGTGGGAAGATACACTTTTGTCTCGCCTCGCTGGCGGCGAGACAAAAGTGCATCTTCTTCTTCTTCGGTAGCCTTATGCCACACGAACGGTAACACACCCGTGGCACCCGTATCGCATGTCTCATCACATTTATACCTACACCTTGCACCTCCGCTTCGTCGTCGGCGCGCCTTTGACGCGCGCCGACTTGCGTTTTGTTTTACTCGCGCGTTACATGAATTCCGTATAAAAATGCGCGTAAAACTCGTTAATAAAAAATCGTGAATATTTCGTACTCGCATCGTACGATAGCATTTTACACACGTTAGGACCTTATGCTAGGAGTGAGAATTAAATCTTTACGCGAGGAAATTAAAGAAGAGAGATCTAATCTCTATCTTTAGCGAATTAAATGGATTATGATTTATCGTTGCGCTCTCGGGTCGGCAGGATTCGCGTTATATATCGGCAATCTACGGAGAGGAGTGCGTAAACGGTTACGCCGTGTGGTTACGTATAGAAACAATAATTCGAAAATGCGCCATATATTTTCTGAGGGGTTAATTACAACGAGGTAGAGCCAGACAAAGTCGTAAGGGATTACGAAATAATTACCCAGTGCGCGGTTTTCGCTCGAGGTTTGCTGATTGTAGGCTGGAAGATAAATGAGCCAATTATGAAATCGACGAAATTTCACACCGCGGACGAAAATTCATTAGGGAGGTTCGTGGGCATAAATAAATCCATACGCGCCCCTCCACGCCCACAGTGTCTCACGAACAAAGGCAGGTGTCGGCGATTCTCGGAGGTTTAGAACAGGAGATCATTGAGCGAGATTTTGAAGTTCAAGAGTCCCCTACAAGCTATAAGAAGAAAAGTGGTTTCCTCCGTCCACACAGAATGCTGAGAATTCATGTGGATCGAAATTCCCGCTTTCCATGACACCGGTTAATCGGTGAGAACAGAAGGAACAACTGGTACTCAGATAACGAAGGGCTGGAAAACAAGGATGTACCCGATAAGAAGAACACTCGCAACAAATTCGGGAAAATTTTAACGAGATTCAAACAATATAGAAAAACATAGAATATATATTATTCATATAAAGCCTTGCAAAATAACAGTTAAAAAAGAACCGTGCGTCGCTTTCTATGTTTTGTTTCCTTTTTTTTTTCTTAGAGCTTCATGAGCAGTATCCTCGTAAATTCATCTTATAAACCCTCAGCAACGTCTCTTCTCGCTGAGTCGGAGACTTCTTAGAGGCCGTTGGGACTCATTTATTATTCAGATTTATAGCCAGACTCGAACTGACTCCCACAGATCGGCAGGTCTTTGCGACTCTGCGAGTTTGCCGCGAATCCTTGAAGACCCTCGGAAATTCGATGTTTTGCATACGACACGATCTTCGTTCGATTTGAAACTCGCATATAGTAAAAAGTTTCAACCAGCATTGACTGTACATCTTTCTGACGAAGTGCACCTGTCAATTTCGTTAATATTTGACTGATGCACATAACGAACGTGACGCATTTCGCGATTGTCAATCATCTCATTTCTAAGAGAATCTTATTTGATAATACCGATGGGGTCTAGTACGTTCGATGTGCGCGCCGAATTATTATTTGACAATTACTGGAATCGCATCGCATACGAGGGATACGAGGAGAGAATAATTAAACACCGAGCTGGAATTCCAGTGGAGTCTCTGTGAGCGAAAAGGACGTAGACGTCCGGAGCGGACGGAATAAAAGAAGAGACGGCGCAGAACGTTGGAAGGACAGGAGCAAAGCGGCGAACGGATGGACAGACGGACACGCTGCAGACAGTATCGGATTGATCTCAGCGAGTGAACCCAATTACCCACCGAAGGGCCAGATTTATTGTCTGAACGGGGAACTGACTGAGGGTCCCTGATGCCCATGATGGTGGCAGCCACTCTTTACGATGGCCCTGGGCCCGCAACGAGAGCGGAGATCGAGGCGGCGCAGGCCGCAAGGTGTCGTGTGGCTTTACTCACCCAATTATCAGAGCGCTGAAAACGACCTTAACTATATAGATGCTCCTGAAGAAGTCCTCGGTGCAAACTGCGGAATGGATTCGATCGGATCTACGGATTTGTGTTCGCAGCTGATCATAAACAATATATAATTGGCATGATATATAGATCGCAACCGCCTTTATCTGCACGGTCTTTGCGAATGATCGACACCGAAAGCATGCCTCGTCAATCAAGAGGAACGCAGAATTTTCTAAATTTTTCTAATGGCCTAAGATCGAAAATCGAACTATTAAAGTTTTTGACTAATCATGTACGCCTCTATTTATTAGAAAAGCATTGATAATCCCGGTTATCAATATTATAATAGATCCGGCCTTCGCAATACCCGAAAGCTTAATTCTACTTAAAGTCTATCTAGCAGCTAATTGGAATCTCGCCATTTAGAATACTTCGTCTTCCTTTCGCAACTCTCTGCCGAAACTCGCGCTGCTGCCATTGGCTAGACCTCATCCCGGAGATATGTAAATCCTCGACAAAAGGGTACGCGAGCGAGGATATCTACCTTCAGATGGCTGCAGGTGCCTGTCACCGGAGGCAGACATACTTTAGTTGTGAGCCAAAAAGTGGAAGGATGCGTGCTCTTTGCAAGTCGCCGCCGCCATGCTATCCCGGATGCACCGCCGCGATGCTAACTGACACCTCACAAGGGCACTGATCGAAGTATTTATTGTCCTTCCGCAAAGCATTCCGATTGCTCCGCTTTTATGCGTGTAATGATCCGATTTTGCATGCCAGTTTATCTATTTACGATCTCTTGCGTTGCTACCTACCTCCTCGCGTGCTCTCCTTTCTGTTCGGTAATTGTAGCGATGTGCATTGTTTCATATTTGATATTGACTGAAACGAAAACTCGAAGAAAGTTTTAAAAAACGGATAGAAAATATTAAATAATCGCGAGATATAACTTAGACAATGATTTAAAGTACCTATTATTACTATCATTCGTCAAGATGATGTTCTCGGATGAAGCGCGAGTAAAAAAAATACCAAAAATCCCCATTTTAACGCAATTAAGCTAAATGTTTCGTTTCGAGACAGATGAAAGTAAATATCAAGCTGATAACGATCTCGGCGATATAAATCGACCGTGACAATTTGATCGTTGGAGCAAGATCTCGAATCGGTTCCCACTGCTTTAAATTAACTCGAAGAAATCACCGCAGAGACGACGCGTAAATCGTAACATTCCTAGATGGCAAGATAGCTTTACATCTGCCGGCCGTCGAGATAATTTGGACGCGATTGAAGATTGATCGAAAATCACATTCGACTTAAATGCGCGCGGAGCATTGCCTAATTAAGCGAGGAGGAATACGGCCTTTATTCCCGTTTTACGTCTCGAATTAAGTCCGATCTCTGGTAATAAAAAATACACAAATCTCGTGCAATCGTGCATCGCGAGGGGAGCTCGCACGCCCCAGTGGCCCGTCGCGTCGCCGGAAACTAACGAGTCGTAAAGATTATACCTTTTGGTCTTTGCCGAGACGAATTACCGATTTCGTGCGACGTGCGCGTTCGCAAATTAAATTTTCACGTGACGCCGGTCGGTCGACGATCATTAAAAGTAAATTTGCCAAGAATCGGCGCTCCGTCAAAAAGCACCTGACGAACCGTAATGGCGTGTGCCGGGGTACACTCCTCTGCGAGGGAAAAAAAGGCCCCGGGGGCCCCAGCAAAAAAGTAGCCGGCAGGCGAGAACCTTGCGCCCGCGCGCCCATGCAACATGGTACGAAAATTTGCATTTTTATGTGACGAAGGCTGCTCTTTCGCTGCTCGTCGAAATTGCCGGCTCCTCGTCCCCGCGACTCTCGGAAGTGCTACGAGCCCGCCGTTTTTCGCCGGTCGTATACGAAAAACTCGCACGGTCATTTTAAATTCATTAGGCGATTCTGGACGTGACTCGGGCAACACAAAGCAGGCATGACGTAGCGCGAGGAGAAAGACGATTTACCGCCGTTTTCAAGCCTCCTTATGCGAGAGAATCCGTGTAGCAATTCTCTTTCAACTGGATCTTGTGCGCCTTTCGCAAGCAAGCAACTTCGATCGATTCTTAATTCAGTCTATCAATTGAAACGAATGTCCATTGTGGTTTTTTAAATAGCGCCGAGATAATGAAATTTTGATTAAGCGATCGAGACGGGCCCCTAACGAGTTCATGTAATTTTGATCTAAGACAAATAAATTCGTGCCGAATCGATCGTAATGGAAAAAATTTAGTTAAATACTATTGCTCTCTTAGAAATGACTCACCAGCCGATGCGCAGCAGCGGAGTTGCAGTACTGCATTACTCTATAACATACAAATACATCCACATTAAAACAATATAATCAATATTTAAAAAAATAATATGATAGCACGCGTTTAATTTTCAAGTCGTATTTTTAACAAGTATTTTACTTCAAACGCTAATATGAAAAATAATCGCGATCGCTGCTAATTGGTGTATATTTCCATTAATTTGTACGCATAATTAATAATTAATCTGTAGAAAATTCATCGCGGTATTGCGATCGAGCGAATAAGTGAGACGCGACGTTCGACATAAAATCTTTTTTCGCATGCTCCTAGCGTTGGAGATCGAACTCGGCGGCGGGCGTTGCACTAATGTTAAACCTTGAATAATATTGCAGGCGAATCAACTCGTGCCTGAGAATTTTAGACAAAATCCATTACGCCGGAGCAAATAATACTAACATCTAACTTCATACACTCCGTCGCGTCTCACTTATTCGCTCGGTCGGTTGGCGAGCTCGAACGTGTTCGGACGTGTTTTGTCCAAAAGAAAATTTTTTTTAAGTATTGCGACTTTTTTTGTCTGCATCGTATTACAATCTCATTACCTTATATAAGAGCCACTCATGGCTTGCTATTTTGGATAAATCACGCCGCTACGCGGCAAAAGACGATTGGGTCGTCCTAACCGTGATTGAGCGGATGTATGAGAGCCATTTATTAGTAAAAGAAAAAGATTACTTATTTGCTCGATCGTAATACCGCGATAAATTTTCTACAGATTAATTATGCGTACAAATTAGTGGAAATATACACCAATTAGCAGCGATCGAGATTATTTTTCATATTAGCGTTTGAAGTAAAATACTTGTTAAAAAGACAATTTGCAAATTTAACGCGTGCTATCATATTATTTTTTAAAATACTGATTATATTGTTTTAATGTGGATGTATTTGTATGTTATAGAATAATGCAGTACTACAACTCCGCTGCTGCGCATCAGCTGGTGAGTCATTTTCTTTTTTTTTAATTTTGAGACAATGGGTTTGTACAGAAAAATATTACGGATAAGGTGTACGAGAGACGAGATATTAATCAAAAGAATGACGAGGAATAAAAATCTTTTTTTAATGCTTTTATTAGCACACCAAAACTGTTATTTAAAATGACATACAATGTAGCAGTAAAATACAGGGTATTCAACACCTACAAAAAAATTACGGAAAACAATTCCTTTCGGTCTCGTGCTCGAAAAAAGTCATTTTTTAATTGAACAGTTATCTTTCTCTGTTCCTTTCTTCTCTCGTCCTCTCGTCCGTTTTCCCGTAAGTATTATGTGATAGTTTCACAGTGTGCTACGCACGCATTTGCCGATATACACAAACGCTCGTCCATCTCATGACGCATTCGTAACGAGTTGAATTATAAACAAAGATCCTTCCGGGTATACGCCTTCTTCATGTATCTCGTTGTATCTACCCGCGCGTGAAACTCGCCGGATATTTCCCGATGCCTGATCGCGTCGTGTTACGTGAATCTCACCTTGTAGGGTTAGAAGGGAGGGCGAGATAGCGGTACGGGTGTGAGAAGGATTACAACAGATCCTGGCTTCGGGATGACCTGTGACCCGCGCGGTAACTCACCGCCCACGTTGCACCTGCCTCGGCGCTATCGTACTGCTTTATTGGTTTATCTCGCCTTCGAGAGGGGTGTATGAACTCCGAGAGTGAAACTTACGTGAACTCCGACCCATGGTCTCCCGCGCTCACAGCTGGGCGTTAGCAACATTGCCAATTCAAGGAAGGGAGAGAGATCTGAATTTTGATAAAATTAAATAAGATCATCCTGTGCTATCCCTGAATGTATAACGTACGAATTTAGTGTTCTTAATATTATGTTAAAAGTATTTTTATACCTCAGAATAAACGGATAAAACGTGAATGAATATGAATGAGAATAAAACAAGAATCTCTTGGAATTCTGCTAGTCATTTAAAAAGTTGTTGAAACTTACAATTAGAGAAATTACTATATTGCTTAATTAGAAGACCGACTGTACTTTAAAATATGTTAATTTATTCTGCTACATAGTTTAAGTTTGTTATCTTTTTTTCTCTACATTGCATTGAAATTGAAAATAATTACGACATTATTTTATTTTATGTATATCGTGTCATTTACTATAAAACAAAGTACTTTACAATGTTGCATAAATACGTTGCTCGTTTATTGGTTGTCGTATTTAAACGATCGATATTTTTCAAGATGCTAAAATGCAAATTTGATGAAAGAAAGCAATTTAAAAATCTAATTGCGAATCTTTTCAACACCTTAAAAATGCATTATGAGATAAAAGAGCCCTCGATTCTACCAAGGTGTCGAACTTCTGCAATCTAAAGAGGAGAAGCTATCGCATTGGTATGCAAAACATTTAATTCCAGCGGGCATTTAGGAAATTATACAGTCGCCGTAGAAATTACCGAGTCCTGCGGTATCTTAGATTAAATGTCGCATTCGTGATAAAATTATGCTAATTTATTCGGCTACAATGTTAAATTCACCGCTATTATCCCTTTTCTTGCTTCTCGTGGACCTGAAAATTACATGCGTTTAGGACATTTTTAGGTGAAGATCCTTTAGCGTCGTTCTTCTTCCTGTGAAAGGGTTACTTATTAACAGCAATAGATTGTTGCATATACATGTAATTATCCTCGTGCATTATACACTCGATCTCATTATACGGAAGTATTCATATAGATATTTAAAAAAAACAATAATTAAATATTTTTTTTCTTATACGTATCATGCTAATCGTCTTTAACAAAATCGAAATAATTTCGTTTGTTATCGTCAATTCAGAAAATGTGTTTATTCGAAAATATTTATGAAGCATTATCATATCGTCATTTCACACATATACGAAAAGACACATCCGTTCCAAGTATTCCTGTATGCAGTGAAATTTTCTTCTTTACAATGTGAATGACACAATTGAAATACGAAGATATACGCCCAGGTAAATGCCAAATGCGATAAATCCTGATAATTGTAAGCTGCTGTGACTGATGCACGAATCGCGACAAAATTCCCGCGTATCTGTGACCCTTCGGGAATCTTGTATCGAAAGTTACCTTCCATTCACACAAGTGGAACCGAGGCGTTTCATATCGCGAGTTGTCAAATTAACTGCTTACTTGACGAGGGGCAAGAAGCCGGGAGAGGCGTAATGAGGTGGCAGCCCGAGGGTGGGTTTTAATCAAGAATCGATATATAACGTCGATTCTTGGCTTTGTGCTACCGCGGACAACAACAAACCATCCAGCTTAATAAGCTCGCGTCTATTCAAACCTTGCCTCGGGTAGCTGCACGGTCAATTATCAGGTCGCATAAGGCATCATTAGATAACGAGTCGGCAGATGTACTGCTCTGTGGCCGGCGCAGTGGCCGACATTGCGATTCGTTCTTTATGATCTTAAAATAGACATAAAATGATACGTTTGCTTATAGGCTACCGCCACATCAAACTTAATCTTGTACGTGACGAGAATTGCAATTTAAATTCGCTCTTTTCACAATTTGTTCGTATCACACGGTAACGTTTATTTAGTATATTAATAATATGCTCCCGTACTCGTAGCTTGTGGACCCGTAACAGTGTACGGGCAAAGTATTAACAGTGGACAATCACTTTCACGCGACGTTTTTCAGCGGCGGCAACCAGCAATTAAGCATTTCACCAAGTTAAACGTGCGTTCTTTCAGGCTTTCTTTTTTGCGCAAGGTGCATTCGTTACGTGACCAGATGTATGATTAATTAAAGAGCATGCAAAGTGTGACAGACTATGATTAGGATCCGGATGAATGCCACCCAGAAAATCTCTCATTGTCCTCAAGTCGCATGAAATCGATTAATAATTTAATTTATGTAGAACACATACTTTTAAAATGAACTCTATATAATTTTTTTATTATTAATATTGTTCATAATTCTAAAGCTAAAATCAATGGCTATAAGTATAAATATTTAAGAAGTTGTAAAATTTTAGAAATGAAGATACATAATTGAGAAGAGAGAAATAATCTCATATTTATAGGCGTCGAATCTAATAAACTCAGTAGTAATTTGCATTTGCTAAATGCAAACAAAAAATATGCAAATGAAAAACACGTAAACGATGTGTGCACTGTACACTTCATATTTTTCTTAAAATTATTTTGAAGCATCTCGCAAGGTTTTCCATGCGCTATTACGTAAAAAGAGAGAGAGAAGCAGTAAGAAGTTTTTAAATGTTATATTTCTTTTCCTTTCCTGGTTTTTAAAAGTACTTTTGAAAACAATTGTAATAGGAGCCTACCAAAAAATCTCGGCAAAGCAAATAAATCGGCGTAAGAGATGATACATCGGCGAAGATCGATGAACGAGGCATCTACACATGGAGGATCGCCGCATCGTATAAAGAGGGACTCGTTACAATCCGCGCTCAAATTATCATTCCGTCGTGATACGAGCTTATTATGTGCCACGCATGTAATGGTATCTCTGGCGATTACTGCGTCAAATGTGGCTTTGTTGGGTGATTAATGCCCTCCTCGTGGCTGACACCTCGTGGAGTTTAATTGCACCTTATTTCGCATGAATATGGATGCTTGCCTCCCGGGCCACGTTGCCGCAGAAGCAACGGCAGCAACCGAAGGTGGAAACACGAAGGCGGAAGAGGGAGGAGGAGGAGATGAGAGAAGACGAAAGAGTGGGCCACTTGGGAGAACGGGAGATGGTGAGAGCAGGATGAAAAATGCAATTACGATTTTGAAAAATGGGCCAAGCCTCCCTCGAGAGAGAACGAGTACTCCCGGGCGACCGGTTTTAGAGCGGCGGCGTCTTGAGGTTCCTAGATTAAATCGGCTGTCGATCGGTAATTGCGACGCGATTACAGATGTTTCCTTATAACGACATTGAATTCCGTTTTTTGGATGGGGAGCACCGCATTGTTTTTTGCCGGAAATTACAGATCCCTTCGCAGCGTTTTTCTTATCGTATTTTTAATTCCTCAGTATAAAGCATTTAAAAATTGTTTTGAAAGAGATACATTTCATAAGCGATAAACGCGCGCAGAGCCTGTTTCAGCAGGTAGGTGAGACAAATTTATCGATGAAGGAATTTACGAGACGGCAAAATCTCAAAGCTCAGATTGGAATGGGATCAGATAATCACCCACTTTTATTTACATCTCCTTTTTTCCATAATTGGATCTTATCTGGCATCTCTGGCGCGATAGTCGATCGCGGCTACCGTGCGTTCTCTCATAATAGCCGTAGCGCATAGATTTTCGATGAAGCGACACCCGCCAAAACGAATCATCAATCTACCGCGATGCTTAAATTTTCAAGAGAATAATATTTAAATATTTAATATAATTTTCATGCGAGTTAATAATGTAATATTATATATTTAGAATTTATATACCGAAGACGTTACTAGAAAAATAATTTTTATTTCCATTTCTTAACCCTCTCTCGTTGGAAACACGTAATTTCTTTAATTTAAAGATTAGTAATAAACGAGCACTAATTATCTCGATAGATTTTAATTCGTAAACAACCGAGTCTATTTAGCACCTATAGCCGAGCGATTCAGCCATTAATCTGTGGCCCATCTTCCAGTCAATGAAAAGCATAAAATTCTGCACGCCGCAACCATCGATAAAAACCTAATTACAAACTGCACCAATCCATAAAATGATCTAATAACAGCCCTACGGCCAAGAATCGGCCGAATATTACGAGGAACCATCAAGGAGATCGCATGAATTCTCCGAGTAGCAGTATATGGGAGTTTGTTCGTGTTACTTTTATCCGAAATAAAACGGTGTTTGATTATTTCAATTATGATAGTCCTCTAATTTGCACTTGAGTCCTGCATATTAGCGGTTCAACTCGGAGAAAAGCATAATTGAGTCTCGCAAAAAAATGGTAAACCGCCCTTAGTTTTTTTGGGCGCGGCCATGCAAGCAATGCATATTAATCGCTCATTGCAATTTTACAAGTGTCTGCACGAATCATTAAACGTTTCACGAAATACAAATATTTGTAGAAAATTTAATTGTGGTGTATTTAATAAATCGGCGAGCATATACGAGTATTTAATTACGAGTAAAAAGACACCATATGCGTTTAGGGAATATAAATGCCCAATTTTATTTCGTTACTTTTATAAGACAACTCGGAGGTGCATCGCTATACTACAGCAGGTTTATCCGGATAAACAAATGAGCCTCGTTAAAAGTGTACATTATTGAATCGTTTGAAAACAACGTTCCACCGATATGGTCCCGCATGCAGCGCTTGATTTTCAATTAACTTTGCGTGCTGAGAAAAATATGTGAACAAGGCGCGAATAACGCGGTGCATCTGCGCCGTGATTTATCACGACGCGCTACGGTCGCAGTCCCGAAATTAGCATTTATGTTTCACGGATGCAACAACCTCGCGGACGCTTAAAACAACCTGCGTGGGACCCGCGCCCGGTGCCGAACGTAATGAAAATCTTAAAAGTCGCCATGTCGTATCTTTACCGCGGGTCCGGCGAGAGATGCTGGATACGCGACGCTTAAAAGAACGGTTCCAGCTGTTGCCGCACGACGAAAACTCGCGACTCGAATTCGACGGCTATAAATGTAGATTTACGAGACGGCACCGCGGGGACGATGAAGGTGCGTATCGATCTGGCTGTACGCACATTCCGCTTAATAGTCTTTAACGACATCCTAAATTACAGTCGTATTTCAGGATGCTCGAACAAACGATTATGAGCTACTATTTCACCGTGGGTGCACCGCATGGAGTCGCGTGGTCATCATAACGCGCTCCCGCTTATAATCCAGTGAGAATAGGATGTAACGCACTCAATTACGTCTTATTTCTGCTATTTTTCTTACTGCAATAGAGAAAGCTCCGCATTTTATGATCACGCGTTAAGGCCTTTATGAGACAATCAAATATATTATCGATCTCTTGGCCGAAAATATCGTACGCAGTAGATTGCTATCGCGGTTATTTAATGGTTTATCGAAAAATTTTTTGTCGGAGAAAGAACATTAACAGAAAGTGCTTAATATCTACCGAATCAAGATAATTGTGCAAACACGTTCATGGATATGTTTCAACTTGATCGTTTTACTCGATCTTACATGGTGTAGTGATCGAGTAGCCTGGAAGGTCGATTGAGGAGATCGGATGATACTGATATCGATCAGAGAAGATGTGGTCTTGAGAGAGAAGATGTATACCCTGATCTTAGGTATTGCTTGAAACCGATAATTCTCCATTCAACAAAGGCCTTAATAAAGCTGTGGCTATATCATAAAAAATTGGTTGTTTCAATTATGGTAGAAGAGAGTGTCGGACTGTTCTCTGGTACAAGTGTGTGCTGATACATGACACGCCTTTAAGTAAAAATATTCGCGTATAATGATGCAATGCGTAAACTACGCGATGACCAAAAAATAGATAGACGAGAAATTTAAAATAAGGTTTCGAGAAAACTTTGAGAACAATTGAAAAATGTATCACGCGAAAAAAACCTGAGTCTGTTGAAAATTAGCAATTATTCAGGGTGAAGTAATCGCTATGTTAAATATTTATACGCGGCGGACCCATGAAAATTGAGGAAGGGGGACCGGGTCGAATCTGAAATTTGATAATGCCTTACTCAGAGCAGACGCATATTCACCCGGAAGCCGCGAATTATGCTGCGGTACGCGTATTACCTTGTATCGCTGTAGGTGGTTCCGTGTACGGTCTTGTGTACTTTTCGCAATTGCTCAGCAATGTAATTATCGGCACAAAGAAAAACAGCAAGTATTTCCGTCTGAAAAAATTCCAACTTGAGTTCTCTTTAAGTGCTTTTTCAAGAGTATTTTATTACGATATATTTTATTATAAATATCCTACATATAAATATCTTAACAAATAAAAAAATATTAAAGTTATTATCGTAAAAATTCTATATTTTTTCCGTAAAATTTGTAATGACAATTGATAATCAATTGATTAAAGTCATCGTATTGTAATTTAATTGTTACTGACAAAGGCCCATATTTTCAACTCTCTCTTATCGATAAACGCGCGCTTTTATTTAGAGAATCTAAATCGGGAGGAACGTAAATATTTCACGATTTCAGATTAATTCTACATTTGGCCCGCACAATATTTCAACGATCAGAAAATTACAATATCAAAACATGTCTATATAGTCTTCGGTTCTGGCTGCTTCGAATGATAGAAACGATCCCGAATTGCATGAGTTACGAGGCAGTAATTTTCCTCGAGAAATGCCAGCCTGCATAGAGAGCGACGGGTGCAATAAATATACTTGGCTGCGTCGAAATGCATTGCGCTGACTCGCGGCCAACTCACACCACCGCGATCGCCAATAACCACGCGAAGGAATTCCGCTCTTACATGAGCCGAAACGTATATTTCATGGCTAAACTACTTATTTCCCCTGAAAATACTTGTAAAATTTACCTGGCATATTTTTTCTCAGGTTATTCGTGAAGTATACATTCCGCTTAATATTTTCAAAGAGATTTAAGCTGCTTTCTATATGTTTTTCCTCAAACTCTCAAAAGTAATTCATGTATCCTAATTAAGATATCTCAGCTTTTAATACTCTGCTAAGAGTATTATTTCTAAAATTGACCTTTATCATGTTTATTTGATAATTAAGTTTGATGTTTTTTCTCGACTCAGCAGTGTACGGTTTTTTTTTTATGATCAAAGAGATCTAAAGTATATACCTTATTTTGCAGGCAAAGTGTAAAGTATAAAACTTTTGTGCATTTATTATACGCGATAACTCCGAGTTTTAAAGCGTGAAGAGATAACAAGATGATGTTGCGGGCGTATATAAAAATGCGAGTAACATACAAAAATGTAACGTATAAAATGGGCCGTGGAAACTTCCAACGTAGCTGAATCCAACTAATTAACGAAACACGAGAGAATATTCGCTACTCGTGAGAAAAAATTCCACTACCAAACTCCTCGCGCAGTGATATTCTCAATTATCTGCTGTCTTCGCTAACGATGCCGAATTGCGTGGGCGGCTCCAACATGCGCATAATTAACCAAAGATAGCAAAAATCACCTTTGCATAATAAAAAATTAAAATCTCCGAAGTGACTTCTCCCGTTAAGTTATTCAACGGAAAATATTTAATAGTCAATAAGCAATTAACGAAATAAATAAAATAATCGGCAGACGTAAAAGTAACATTTCAGTTAAAGATATTAGAAAGGGAGTCGCTAAATTAAATCGATAAAATAAAATTATAAAATAAATTTATAAGGCTCATCAAAAGCAAATAATTGTCCAAAATTATTACAATCGTGACAATATTAATAAAACATTTTTGCATTAATGATATTTGTCGGTATAACAACGTCTGGTAGAGAAACTTTTTCTTCCAAAGAAATAATTCTCTTTCTTGTTCGCAGTAATAATCTAATAAATCGACGAAACGGGAACGAATCCGCTACTCGACATTCTCGATGCGATATTTACGAGACGCTTCGACTGAGATTTATGAAAATTATTCGCTACTATACCCGATTTCTCGTATTTATGCGGAGCTGCATAGTAGGGCTCCCGTTCGATCGCACCGTCGATTTCATTGTTCCGCTTTCGACATGTCCATATTACCATACATGACAAAGTTAAGCGATAAGCTCGACTATATAGGTATATTCAAATCGTTTGATCGAGCACCACACCCGGAAGTTTAAATTTTTGACCATTTATTTGCATACGGTCGTGCGCATGATCTTTTTTTAATGAATCAAAATTCCGCCCAAGATAAACTTTGGAAGATAATTAAACAGCTATACCGCGATATTACAGCTACCGTTCGAATCCGATTACCACGGTTCGTGCGCAATTAACTTCGATATACGCGATTAATTTGGAATTACCGCGTAAATCGCGACTGCAAGATTAAACCATAATAGGGTCGTTCCTTTTCGGTCGGAGAGAGAGTTCTCTTGCACGCATCGTCTCTGAAAAATGTCGCGGATTAAGCGCAGGTATTTTCTCTCTTCCCAATTGCAGCGCAATCATGTTTCTGTTACGCATAGCGGATATTATTCGTTATGCGACTGCAATACGACTTGTCTGAGCCACACGTTCGGGAATTAGAGCCATCTCTCTCGAAGGCAAGCGTTATACTATCCGAAAACACGAAGGAGTGCTTTCCTTCGCGGCTCGCGGCCGCCATTTTTGGGATTTAGGAGCGTGTATGCCGCAGGTTACTCGCAGCAGGTGGGTTCTCCAAGCGAAGCGGGTTGACAGCGGGATAACTGACCGGCTGGTTAACCAGCGGCCGATGGAAGCGCGTAACTCAGCGAGCACCATTAGCGCTATCTCCGGCGCGAGTAAAAACTGTACGATATAAGCGTGCGAAGCACGCACCTTCCCGTTCCCGAAGGGCCTTACGGAAACGGTCCGCCTACCCGTCCCAGTCTACACACGAAATTAACGGAGCGTATGTTCGTTCGAAGATCCTTAGCTCCCGCCGGGGCATATAAGTCTAGCATCGTTATGCATCCGAAGAACGAGGCAGCATCGCTGACGGGGAATCTCGCTGTTAGCTTTTAATCAAACTAGATAGTTGAATTTCTCTCTTCGCCAATCCAATTCCAAACGTCCTACGGTCGTTAAGTTGATCCAAATTTTTTTGCATATGACAGGAAAGCTTTTTCTTCATTCCCTTCATTTGTCGTCCAAGTTCGAGTTTCTATCTTTAAACATCGATCGACTTTCCTATTCTTATTTTCTACTCTTATTAAAGTGATGTTTTCCAAAGCTTGAACGTTTCTCGAAAGTTTACTTGCGCAGGATTAGTGACAGTAATTGAATGAAAGAGGATAATGCGAGAAATCTCGACTGCTTTTCCCCCGAGACCTGATCAGTGGAGATGGTTACACAAAAACGTGGATTTATGGCCAGTAGGCGGTGCGAGCGTCGCGGGCGGCCGCAGGTTTGTGTGAAGGAGACGAGAGCCAAGAATGGGCGCATAATTACTTGGAGAGACTCCGCGAACACGGCGACGATTATTTGGCTGGCTTGCTGGGTGTATTCGTTAATTGAATTTAAGGTTATTTAATGTGCTTTTAAGCCGCTATCGCGGCGGCTCACATACTCCTGAAAGCGATCGATCGGCTCGCGCGAGCGGCCGCGAGGAGAAGCGCGCGGCCACCGAGAACCGTCACCCATAAACCTGCTTCGGGCTGAGTAATGTCCGGGCGTTATCGAAAGTGCCGTGTGTGTGCTCCCCGTTCAATTTCTACCCGACATCGTCGCGATTACAATGCGAGTAGGGCGGGTTGGACTGCACATTTAATTGGCCAGGTGCGCAGAGAAGATGACGTGATGTTTGGAATAATACGGGCGATAAGTAAGTAATGCCATGTAATCTGGCAAAAATGTTGGGCCCGCGACGAATGCTGTGTAAACCTCAATGATCAATTTAATTCATTAATACATATCATTTAGCTTGTACCATTTTTTTATATACTTCTCATCCGTTTGATATACTTTCATAAATCTTCGATGACGGTAGATGTATAAAAATTGTAAAGATAAAAACCTATTAACGGTTGAAATATAAAATTCGCTTTGATCCGCCATCAATCTTGGTAGGTATGCTATAAGCGATGCTTGGATCTTAATTAAGAGCAGCAATTAGTAAATTGCAAAGTGAGTTGAGGGAGTTCCCAAACGAAGATCGATGGAGCGTTGAAAAATTCACGTGCACATCGGAACAGCTTATCGATGCCACCCGGGACGCGCATATATTTTAATTCCTATCACGATTTTAAACGATTCACGCCTAAAACGTGGCTTTAAGAAATTTTAAATCAAGAACAAAATGTCGATGTTGTGTATGAAGGAAACGAAAAATAGTAATTACTATTACGGATCGATTTTTGGAGTCGAAAGAGTTAGTAAATTTTATTTGGCCACTTAATTTGTAAAAGAAATATTGAACGAAATTAAGCACGAATTGGTTTTGAGGGTGTTTTATATAAATTACCAACAACCGCTCTGACGCAAAAGGACATGTCTGATGTGAGTTAAGATCCCGACGTTAACTCGGGCAACAGTACGCCCCTCTCAACTGATGAAACACAACCAGTGCGCGTTAATTGTTGCAATCATTCTTTCTGATGCATGTAGGGCCGCGTAATAAGAGAACCGCGCAGATGGCCGAGTCGGTGAAAGACTCGGATTGCAAAACGAAGATTAAAGCCACGCCATTGGATTCGATCGACCAATGCGTGACATATAATGCGTTCACTTGCAATGCCGTATATTGTGAACGAAACCTTTCACCTAGAAAGCGGTAGGTGCGTCGATTAAAATATTACAGTTCAAGAAATGATTCAATGAGATATAAGCAGAATGATAATAATTGTTTATTCAGTTAAGTAACTCGTACTTCGATCCAGTACGGATAAAACTTAAGATATCTATATATTTTCGGGGGGAGAGGGACAACGAATGCATATTATCTTACTCTCTCTTTCGTTATAATTTATCTTACTCTTCTTCCGTTATAATTTATTCACTCAATGAAATGTACAAGCAGACTTTTGAATTTCGCCCTACCTGCGTGATTTTTAAGCCACCAAGCCTCGAGATTTTGAGAAGAACTTGTTAGGACCCAGCAGGGATTCTGGCTATTTCATGTTACTACTTGGAATAATAACACGACGAGCAACCGTATCTTTCAAGATATAGCGACAGGAGAGTGACAGATAACGTGCGTACGTGAATAATATGTAATATTATGTTTCACCTTCCAAAAAATAATTGTTTGAGAAATATTCAATTTAAACTGAAAAACAATACGATTATTAGTAACGCGACGTCTTTCTGAAATATCGAACAAAAAGCATGATAAAAATATCAGTTTCTTTATCCGCATGAAATCTCGTCTATCAGAAATGTCTAAATATTGTACACTTGAAGTTATCAAGTGTATAATATTTTGACAATATTTAACATAGCGAACGATGGCGTAATCGCCTTCCATAGGAGAATCCTTCCTTCCTTTGTCACCTCGTTTAATCAGGAATGGTAGATGGCTATCTACACGGTGAATTATTTACGTGTAAACTAGCCTCGTGTCTGTACCTCTATTGTCCGAACAGTCGACTCTTCCTTTGTGGACGATGAGAAATCGCCTGCTTTCCGAATACATTCGTTTTGTTTTACTGCCTCACGCCAAGCTGAGGCGAGTGCACACGCATGTCCATTCTCGACACGGACCTCCCGCTTCGGCTTCGCTCCGCTCGCGAGACACGTGAAAGCGTCACTGCATATAATAGCGAAGGGAGGTAAACGTCGTTTCTGCGTTTCTCGCAGCATGCCAAGCGTGTGTTCACGGGAATAGGTATCCCGCCCGCACCCCGACCACGCGCGTGCCGCGATAAATTTTGCGAGAATCCCAACCGCGAGTCCCAACGTGAAACGTGATACTTGCATTGTACCTGCGCGTGGAAAAATAACTCTCGAATTTTTTATATCGCATATTCTCGCGCTGACGACGGATCGTGGAGCCATATATTATTGATTCCGTAAACCAGCACTTATTACACGCGGCTGATTCTATATATGTATATGTGTTAGCACATATATCCACGTAACGTAATGACAAATCATTCTTGAGATCATTGTACAATGACTTAACTTTCTAACTTCTTTGAGGAAACGTAACTATGTACGATATGTTGTCCATCCCCTGTCCAGCCACACAGGGTTACCGCTTTATAGCAATTATACCGTACGTCACGTTGAGTGACGGTAGACACCAGCGACGTCTCATCAAGGCTCGCACCAATTATGCAAATCGACGTACCAATTAAAATTTTTATTCCCACCTTTTCCCTCTTATATACATCTACACGCGCCTCTCTAGACGGGCGGCTTCACATTCCTAACTCCAAAATTATGGCCGGCACGCGGAATAATTTGGAGGCGTTGCTCATTAAGATTCATCGCTCTTAGGGGTTGCGTACCGCGGGGGGTACGCATATAGTGACGCGTATGCAATCCAGGGAATGCCTGCGGTTAACTATGAACGCCTTTCCGGGCTATCAGCTGCAGACCAATCGTGCTATCTATAGTCTATCGTAAACAATGATAACATCTTAAGAAAGAGGAATTCTTATGGACACCTTATTTTTCTCCTTTCCATTATTTTACTATTTAACGGAAACATATACATATATCTGTCTGTCGCTGATATAAAAATTTTACGTTTGATCATTTTATCTATAAAATCTAAAAAATCATATTGTTAACATTCATATTTTTACCAGTTTTCAGTAACAATATATTACTTAAAAATGACCAAGCTAATATTTCGAATTCAATATATTCTGGAATATAAGTTATTTGGAATATGCTACAAGACATTCGTACTCCTATACGTTATAGCCATAAATAAATACACCTCTAACACGGTTCTTTATCTCAAAAAATATGTAGATACGCCTCTCATGTCACATTAATTTCAAACACGAGTAGGAAGCTTCCGTTCCCAAAAAAAAATTCTTATGCGCCATAGCTTGTACTTCGCTTCCGGTCGCGGATCAGCCGCGGATCAGAATTCAACCGCGTCTCTCGCGCCACTCAGCGCATCACTTGGTGCATTTCAATAAGTCGCGTCGTTAGCTACGTTAATGAGAACTATTGTAAGTCGTCGACGCCGCAGCGGCGCCGTAGAATACCTCTCGTTATCTGAACTCGAGCCGCACGTACGTGGGGGGTTTCAACCGCGTGATTCTAACGTGTCGCGGATGACGGATGCGATGGGACGACGAACGTGGAATGTCGTAATACCGAGACGTTCGTTCGTAGGGAAGCACCTGCCTTGTACAAATAATTCTTCATCATAACCATTCCTCGCCTCTATCATCATTTCCGACCAACCAGCTTCTCGTCACTTGCGGCGCGCGTTTCGTCCGTATTTCAGATTTCACGAGGGTTCCGATGTCAGGCTATCTATTTTGATGTCAGTTATATCACAAAGTTTAAGACGATTGTTTATGCATACTCGTCGGATATAAATATTAAATCTACTTCTCAAAAGTATCTTCGCTGACATTAGAATAATGCGACGTGAAAAAATCTGCCAGACGAATTTATTAGGAGCCAAAGGATAAGAGCAAACTTAGACATCTGCAGCCCAGTTGACTAATAAAGCTATAATAATTTTTCTCGTCGTCGGAGTCAGATTTCGCGTCATTGAACGGCTCTATATCTAACACCTAGCAGACGGATCCTATCCAAACGCGTCATAATCCCATCGATGCATTCCGCATCAGGCGTCTTGACGCCTCGAAATAACATGTTTGCTTTCCACCGATTCCTCGACGCTGCAGGCCACCATTGTATCGTGACGTTTGTGTACAAAATACTGTATTGACACGTTCAGAGATGGCCATTAGACTTCATTGTTGACAGTTCGTACGTCGAATCGCCGCTAAGACTTCACGACGATGGCTTGACACGTCCTAAGGAGATCAGTTTCAGAGGATTTTGAGAAACTGGTATGGCGCGTTTCCTGGTGTCGTTATCACGTACTCGGGAAGCGAATAGCAGACCGGTTAGGTCACGTTTTGTACATAAATTCGGCCTTTGTCAGTCTTTCTTCGTCAACTGCGGCGGATTAAAGGAATGATCTCATGATCTTATTTAACACGTATACATAAAGATGTTAGTAATATTTACGTTTTACGCAGATAAAAATTTGTAAGCAAATTGAGTCTTTAACAATCCAAAAACAAATAATGTATAACGCGTAACTATCGATTATTTCAGTTAAATATATGAACAATATACATATATATTCCTTATATACATATAAGCAATACCGTAATAAAAGCATTTGGAAATACGACACCTGAACATAGACAAATGCGAAGGTGAACATGGCTGAGGCAACATGCCATGAAGTACTTAAATCTCAAGCACCCCGAAGAGAGAAAACACGAGAAAGAATCGGACGCCGGTGGACGCGGCAATTACAACGAGCGGTTCTTAATGGACCCACTGAGAAGTATTCCGGCCATTTTAGCCATGCGGCCATGTACCTACGCTCTGCTCGAATGGGACAATTAAAATTAATTGTTCTTCTTACCGCGCTCAGCCGAGCTTCTGAAAATATCCGTCCTGTTGTTCTCCAGCTGTTTTCCGCGAATACTTTTTGTCCTGTTAAGCGGATTTCTTCCTTTTGCGCGCAATCTACCATTCTTCGTTGGCACAACATTCAAAATGCATGAGACACTTATTTATAAAATTGTATAAGCTGTTAAACACGAGAAAAATATCAAACGCTATTTTGACTTGGATATAATTTGCAATATCATAAAAACATGTATATAAAATAATGTAATTACCCGTTTATATTCGCGCCGCCGCTTATATTATTTGTCATAAATTCTCATCGACCGTTTAAATTATTGATGTGCACGCGGACCAACGCGCGCACATAAGAAGAAAGTGATAATCGGTGCGGAATCAATTTCGAATGCGCCGATTAAGCGCGTGCACGATCATCAATCGTTTCCCAGAGAGATTGCCCGCCAATTTATTTTACATCTCGATTCTCGTCGCTAATTCCGAGCCTACTTAATTAAATTGTGCCCTCTTCTAAGCTAGCAGGACCAAATCGGCAGAATCAAACCGGACCTATCAGAATATTTAGTACCCATTTTGTACTATTTTGTACCACTAATAACAATTTTGTATCCTGTGCCATTTCGGAGAAAATCGCGGCGGTGCTACCTTAGCATTAAGCTAGAAAGACCACAAGAAAAAAAAAGAAAATTAAATACAGAAATTTGAAGGACTAAATTTGTACTAATTTGTACCATACAAATAAACTTAATATATTCATCCCTTCTGCTTCAAACAGCTCCTAATAGAACTCAGTCCTATTAGTCTCAAGAGTAAAGTACTCGTTCTCATCAGCAGAATCAATTGCTACTTGTAGACTCGATTCAGGATAATTTGTATCACAAAAATATGAAGTTTCAGATTTTGTACCCTAACCGTTTGATGGAAAACTACCCCCGATCCCTAACAGTCTCAAGAGTGAAGTACTCTTTCTTTTTATTTTAGTGTTCAGAATTTAGTAAACAATATTTAGTCGTAAAATAATTTTATTCATTTTAAGTACAGTTCTTTCTTAAGCCAGGAAGATGGGATGGTTTTCTTGCGAAGGGGTTGTAGCTCAATAATCAAAATGCGCGTATTTTAAGAATTTATTCTTAGAGTTTATACGCTATACGAATTATATTCGCGATATAATATATTTAAATTTTTCTCAACATTTTTCTCTTGAGTTGAATCAATTAAAAGGTTGTTTCGGGGTTAAAAGGATGAGATCAAAAATCGAAACTATATCATTTTGAAAACTCATAAATAGCTCCTAATTCTGCCGTAAAAATCAATTCAATATCTATTTTTAAACGTTGACTCAGCCCCCCATAAAAAATATTAAATTCCTGTTCAGTGTGACAAGCTCAAAAATTTTAATCTGCAGGATATAAAAGCTCACAAATAGCTTGTAATTTTGCGCTTTTTTTTTTAATTTCTGCAAGGTGGGGGGGCCAGCTTAACAGGGGTTTTACCAGTATTTGGGGCGAACACGAAGCAGTTCAGATTTACTGTGCTTTCATCTGAATCTGACCGATCGGAACCGATCGCTTGCAATTATTTCATTTTATTTTTCCTGTCGTTGACATAGCTCTAAAAATTCGCGAAAGGATATAATCTGACGGGTGTGTGAAGCTGGCACTCCTACTTTAAAATTCGATAGTTCTGATTAGAGAGTTTCAGCTTCTTTTCGAAGAGTATCTACACGATTTATGTTGACGAGTTCTAATGCTTTTCGCTTGACTAGCGCTCAATTCCTGATATTACGAGATCGCAAGGTCACGCTATGCTACAGATAATAAGGGAAATATACACGGAAAAAAAATGATGTATCAACAGCATCATTTTTTGCCAGCCATTCTATTAGCCATCTTATGCCGGGTACTCACTAAAACCGTGCAACGTGCAACGCAACGATTGCTGCAACTAGTGAGTACGTCTTATTTCGGAACACATTGTGAAAAAATTGTAGCAACCGTTGCGTTGCACGTTGCACGGTCCTAGTGAGTACCCGGCCTTAGGTTTTGCGGCGAAACGCAACAGGCAGAGTATACTAATGTCCAGCGGCCATAAGTCAACCGCGAATTTCTAACACACGTATTTGCGTTGAGAGTACACTAAGCTCATCTTAAATCGGAGATATAATCACGGAGGGAGTTTGTTATGCCGGATACTCACTAGAACCGTACAACGTGCAACGCAACGGTTGCTGCAACTAGTGAATACGTCTTATTCCGGAACAAACACATTGTGAAAAAATTGTAACAACCGTTGCGTTGCACGTTGCACGGTCCTAGTGAGTACCCGGCTTTATACGAGTAATATTGATATAAATCTCACAGCATCGATATATACGCGTATTAAAGATGCAATGATAAAATTATCGTTGCATTTTTAATAAGCAACGATAAGATTATTGTTAAACAATATCAATGAGTAAAACGCATAATTTAATGCATTAAGTACAAATAATCATGACGAATTAAAAAGTTAAAAGTTACGTGCAACGTGCGTCGGACCTACTACCGGTAATCACGCTGGCCACGGCGGCCTCGCTCCCGTCCACGTTGTTAACAGTGGCAAGGCTACTACCTTTTGTGAATCGTGGCAGAAAGGAGCGCGAAAAAAGTAGCGGATCCGTGTTAGGATCCGGCGATCTGAGTGGCTCGAAAACTGCGCTGGTGCGAGCACTGTCGTATTGTATCGACCGAGTTAGGCTGTCTTAGGTCTTTGATTCTCTGCACGAGTTCCTTTGGGCCTAGGGTTAAAGTCAATTGATCTGGTGATACGAATATATAGCCTCTCCCAGTCAAGTCATGCGCCCACCTCCCAGTGGTCTCGCTGGAACGTTGCAATGGGGCTGTTCTGATTCAGTACGGCTCGGTCGCAAGATCTGATGTCGGCTGGTCGGCGCGCTCTGCAGTAACCAAGCGACGTCAATGGCGATCTGAATGCGCCACTAAGGGCCTGTAGTGATACGGGCCCAAGTACCGCTGTCCATGATGAGTTGTGGAGCCAAGAAAGGGCACGGTTATCTGGGGAGCTCTCGGCTGTCAATCCGTTTGCTCTCCAACACGTAGTAAATATGAAAATGTCAAGAATGAATCTTCATGCCCGGGTTCTCGGATGGTCACGTGCAAGCGATGCGAGAGTGGTGACTCGGTTAGTATGGAGACACCCAGTGAGTGCATAGCTGGTCCCTTGAGAGTAGGAGCCAGTTATCGGGTATAGAAACGATTACGCCTCTTGACGCACGAGACTCGTGCCGTGGCCCCCAGTAGCCTTCTTCTTCATCTTTGATTTTATGGCACCTAATCCTCCTCGGGATCACATAACGGCCAAGAACAAGTCGAAGATAATAAATACAGACTCGAAAGATTCAATCTAATCTCGGCGCTGATGGCATTAGTAATCTTCAAAAATTATTCAGGACAAAATACGTCCGAATATGTCCACGGTCTCCACGAGATTTGCCCCCAGTAACCGTGTCAAATTAAAATAGAAACAAATAGTAATAAGTTATTTCGTGAATGGATATCCATGTGTGTCAAACGTAGTGCACTGGCATTGCGTTTCAAGCATACCCGGCGCCGGGGCTCGACTCGCAGCGGTGGCGGGAATCGCGTCCGCTTCTCCCACGTTGCAAGGCCAGCCAACTTCGACACCCCGGCTAAAGTAAAAGATAATCGCATGCTTCAATTGGTCTGGTAACGCGAATATATAGCCTCTCCCAGTCAGGTCATGCGCCCACCTCCCAGTGGTCTTGCTGGAACGTTGCAATGGGGCTGTTCTGATTCAGTACGGCTCGATCACAAGATCTGATGTCGACTAGTCGGCGCGCTCTGCAGTAACTAAGCGACGTCAATTGCGATCTGAATGCACCACTAAAGTCCTGTAGTGATACGGGCCCAAGTACCGCTGTCCATGGTGAGTTGTGGGGCCAAGAAAGGGCACGGTTATCTAGGGAGCTCTCGGTTGTCAATCCGTTTGCTCTCCAACACGTAGTAAATATGAAAAAGTCAAGAATGAATCTTCATGCCCGGGTTCTCGGATGGTGCACGCACGATGCGAGAGTGGTGACTCGATTAGTACGGAGACACTCAATGAGTGCATAGCTGGTACCTCGAGAGTAAGAGCCAGTTATCGGGTATAGAAACGATTACGCCTCTTGACGCACAAGACTCGTGCCGTAGCCCCCAGTAGCCTTCTTCTTCTTCTTTAATTTTATGGCACCTAATCCTCCTCGGGATCACATAACGGCCAAGAACAAGTCGAAGATAATAAATACAGACTCGAAAGATTCAATCTAATCTCGGCGCTGATTGCATTAGCAATCTTCTAAAATTATTCAGGAAAAAACACGTCCGAATATGTCCACGGTCTCCACGAGATTTGCCCCTAGTAGCCGTGTCAAATTAAAATAGAAATAAATAGTAATAAGTTATTTCGTGAATGGATATCCATGTGTGTTAAACGTAGTGCACTGGCATTGCGTTTCAAGCATACCCGGCGCCGCGCCGGGGCTCGATTCGCAGCGGTGGCGAAAATCGCGTCCGCTTCTCCCACGTTGCAAGGCCGGCCAACTTCGACACCCCGGCTAAAGTGATAGATAATCGCATGCTTCAATGAGCTTGGAACTCTTAAGAAGGGTCATTCAGCGTCAACACGTGAGATTCGTGAGATAACTATAATATGTCTATAAACCTTTTATTCTTTCTGCCATAATTCACAAAAGGTAATAATCGATTCACAAAGTGTAACAAATAATGTTCACATGATAATTTTAAATGCCATAATCTACTTTACACTAATCTACTTTAAAATAAATATTAACTCATTACGCGTCATTAATCCATTTATCATAACTTTCTCTTTTCCCTCATGTGTAAAATATATAATTCTTAAAATAGTTACTGTTGGTGACGTACAACAAATCTTTTGATATAACATACTGTTCTTCTCCATAAATTTCACTGATTTCTCATCCTTAGACTCAAATTCAACGGTCGAGTCTTCAAAACGTTTTACCCCTTTAAATACTACTGTGGATGATTGTAAATTCATACGTACAGTTTTATTTATTAGATCGTGAAAAATTTAAACTCAAGATTTTATAATTCTTTAATGATTCGATAATATTCCAACAACTTTCGCAGATAAAAAAATTATTTTATATACATTTTACATTAGTGACATATATTAACATTATTTAGACCTTGATAAAAATATGTACACGGAAAGAACGATTTTGCTGAAGTAGGTATCTAAAAACAAAACAAGTAACTTCCGTCGCCAGTAAATAATTCAAAACAACAGTCGTTTTGGTTCGACCCAACTGGCCAAATTATTATTATATGTAAAAATATTAATTTAGCCAGTTGGGTCGAACCAAAACGACTGTAGGTATCTAAAAATTTAGCTAAATACAGATCTAAAAATAATTTTGTTGCACCATCAAAATAATTATAGTAAGTCGCTAAAATATGATAATGCTGTAAAAAATTTGACATTTTAGCAATCAGTTTAGGTGTTCTACATAATTATTTTGATGATCCAACAAAATTACTTTTAGATCTGTATTCAGCTAAATTTTTAGACACTTCAGCAAAACCATTCTTTCCGTGTGCTGCATATATACGGTTTTTTAAATAAAAATATGAATTATATCAATTTCTTCCTTGTTATGCAGCATCGAGAATGCAGCAGCGCAGTGCTGCTTGTTAACCCTAGGTATACACAGTGAAGTCTCCAAGACCACAGCTCAACTTCCTTTTTTCGCGTTTCTGCACTTTTGTCCCCTATATTCTTTTCTTTTTACTCGTATATCTTGAAACTCTTAGGAGTGCGTTCGGTGAACAACAAGGATAAATGATGCATTATGCGCATCATGCGTGAAACGGAACGCATCGATTTAATTCTATCGACTTTTATACATTATGGGCCTATTCATGGATCGATTCTCAATCGATTAAAAAAATAAATAAATAAATAAATTGAATTTTTGCTGAAGTTACGATGACAAATGTGGATGGGATCTCAGAGACCTCACAGAATTACACTCTTAAGCATGTACCGCGTAGTATCTCCAAATTCGAGGTACTAATTTCTAAATGGAAATGACATTTCAAGTTACATACTGCTAGGAGATACTTTTCCCGGTACAGTATAGCACAAGGTACGGAATACACACGAGATACTGATAAAGGAGGAGGTACCGATTGGAGGCACCGCACTTATAAATTCACGGTACAATTTTTTAGGAGGTACAGTTTTTTAGGGGGCTTCCCGTATGTACCCCGTACATACATACCTCGTACGTGCATATGTACCTCGTACAAATGTACCTCCTACATACGTACCTCGTATACGAGGTACTCGGCGTCAACCATGCATGATCGCGACATTTGTTGAACAAAAAACATTCGCGAATAGCAGTGGCATAGCCACTAGGTGGCATCGACGCGGACGTGTCATATCGTTGCTCGAACAAAGGATTCTTACACCGTTTTATACGACTGTTATATTATTTACGCAACTAACATAAATATGAATATATTCACAAGCAGTGACAATCGCGGAGTATTTCGCAGTGCGTGCCGGGAGTCACAGTGCGAATGCATGGAATACATTCGCAAATTAGACAGTGATACAGCAGCAGCAGAATCGTTTATTTTGTGTATATAATGTGGTCATCCACCGACAAAACATGTATCCGTTATTTGATAAAAAACTGGAAGAAACAAGTAATGCAGGTATGTAAACTCTTAAGCATGTGTCGCCAAAAATTGTAGGTACGTAATGTACTTCCTGACTTCGAGGTACCATCTTCCCTTCTATTTTTGATGGTACTTATGTCCCTCGTAATTACGTAGGATTTTTATTTCAACGTATATCTCCAATTTTTGGCGACACATGCTTAAGAGTACATTATGCGGTAAGCATGTATCGCCAAAAATTGGAAATACGTAATGTACTTCCTGACTTCGAGGTACCATCTTTCCTTCTATTTTTGATGGTAATTATGTCCCTCGTAATTACGTAGGGTTTTTATTTCAACGTGTACCTCCAATTTTTGGCAACACATGCTTAAGAGTGTATTAAAATAATTTAGATAAATGATATTATTGTAGATCTCTATTTTTTAAGTTATCATTTGAGTTTTTGAAAACCACTTTTGCCATTGGTCATAAACTTGGGTCAAATTATATCATTTCGAAAAAATAAAATGTAATGATCGCAAGCTATCAGTCAGATTTAGATAAAAGCACAGAAAATCTGAACTGCTTCGTGTTCGCCAAATACTGGGAAGACGAGAAGACTGTGCAAGAAATCAAAACCAGCGCCGTAAAACGCGACGTCGTTTTCTCTCGAAAAAATATGCGGCGTCTTTGGAACTCTTGTCAAAACGTATTTAAATGCTCGGAACTATGTGAGAACTCACGAGAACTTTGAAAAAAACGATCGGAATTGTCAGCACCCCGTATTTCTCGTAGATGAGGTGCTGGCGGTCAGATTAAAAAATTGTTTAAAAATAGTAAATAGCCGAAACTCTTGTCAAAACGTATTTAAATGCTCGGAACTATGTGAGAACTGCCGAGAACTCTGAAGAAAACGATCGGAATTGTCAGCACCCCGTATTTCTCGTAGATGAGATGCTGGCGGTCGAATTAAAAAATTGTTTAAAAATAGTAAATAGCTGAAACTCTTGTCAAAACGTATTTAAATGCTCGGAACTATGTGAGAACTGCCGGGAACTCTGAAGAAAACGATCGGAATTGTCAGCACCCCGTATTTCTCGTAGATGAGGTGCTGGCGGTCAGATTAAAAAATTGTTTAAAAATAGTAAATAGCCGAAACTCTTGTCAAAACGTATTTAAATGCTCGGAACTATGTGAGAACTGCCGAGAACTCTGAAGAAAACGATCGGAATTGTCAGCACCCCGTATTTCTCGTAGATGAGGTGCTGGCGGTCAGATTAAAAAATTGTTTAAAAATAGTAAATAGCTGGAACTCTTGTCAAAACGTATTTAAATGCTCGGAACTATGTGAGAACTGCCGGGAACTCTGAAGAAAACGATCGGAATTGTCAGCACCCCGTATTTCTCGTAGATGAGATGCTGGCGGTCGAATTAAAAAATTGTTTAAAAATAGTAAATAGCTGGAACTCTTGTCAAAACGTATTTAAATGCTCGGAACTATGTGAGAACTGCCAAGAACTCTGAAGAAAACGATCAGAATTGTCAGCACCCCGTATTTCTCGTAGATGAGGTGCTGGCGGTCAGATTAAAAAATTGTTTAAAAATAGTAAATAGCTGGAACTCTTGTCAAAACGTATTTAAATGCTCGGAACTATGTGAGAACTGCCGGGAACTCTGAAGAAAACGATCGGAATTGTCAGCACCCCGTATTTCTCGTAGATGAGATGCTGGCGGTCGAATTAAAAAATTGTTTAAAAATAGTAAATAGCTGAAACTCTTGTCAAAACGTATTTAAATGCTCGGAACTATGTGAGAACTGCCGGGAACTCTGAAGAAAACGATCGGAATTGTCAGCACCCCGTATTTCTCGTAGATAAAGTGCTGGCGGTCAGATTAAAAAATTGTTTAAAAATAGTAAATAGCTGGAACTCTTGTCAAAACGTATTTAAATGCTCGGAACTATGTGAGAACTGCCGGGAACTCTGAAGAAAACGATCGGAATTGTCAGCACCCCGTATTTCTCGTAGATGAGATGCTGGCGGTCGAATTAAAAAATTGTTTAAAAATAGTAAATAGCTGAAACTCTTGTCAAAACGTATTTAAATGCTCGGAACTATGTGAGAACTGCCGGGAACTCTGAAGAAAACGATCGGAATTGTCAGCACCCCGTATTTCTCGTAGATGAGGTGCTGGCGGTCAGATTAAAAAATTGTTTAAAAATAGTAAATAGCTGGAACTCTTGTCAAAACGTATTTAAATGCTCGGAACTATGTGAGAACTGCCGGGAACTCTGAAGAAAACGATCGGAATTGTCAGCACCCCGTATTTCTCGTAGATGAGATGCTGGCGGTCGAATTAAAAATTGTTTAAAAATAGTAAATAGCTGAAACTCTTGTCAAAACGTATTTAAATGCTCGGAACTATGTGAGAACTGCCGGGAACTCTGAAGAAAACGATCGGAATTGTCAGCACCCCGTATTTCTCGTAGATGAGGTGCTGGCGGTCAGATTAAAAAATTGTTTAAAAATAGTAAATAGCTGGAACTCTTGTCAAAACGTATTTAAATGCTCGGAACTATGTGAGAACTGCCGGGAACTCTGAAGAAAACGATCGGAATTGTCAGCACCCCGTATTTTTCGTAGATGAGGTGCTGGCGGTCAGATTAAAAAATTGTTTAAAAATAGTAAATAGCTGGAACTCTTGTCAAAACGTATTTAAATGCTCGGAACTATGTGAGAACTGCCGGGAACTCTGAAGAAAACGATCGGAATTGTCAGCACCCCGTATTTTTCGTAGATGAGGTGCTGGCGGTCAGATTAAAAAATTGTTTAAAAATAGTAAATAGCTGGAACTCTTGTCAAAACGTATTTAAATGCTCGGAACTATGTGAGAACTGCCGGGAACTCTGAAGAAAACGATCGGAATTGTCAGCACCCCGTATTTCTCGTAGATGAGATGCTGGCGGTCGAATTAAAAAATTGTTTAAAAATAGTAAATAGCTGAAACTCTTGTCAAAACGTATTTAAATGCTCGGAACTATGTGAGAACTGCCGAGAACTCTGAAGAAAACGATCAAAATTGTCAGCACCCCGTATTTCTCGTAGATGAGGTGCTGGCGGTCAGATTAAAAAATTGTTTAAAAATAGTAAATAGCTGGAACTCTTGTCAAAACGTATTTAAATGCTCGGAACTATGTGAGAACTGCCGGGAACTCTGAAGAAAACGATCGGAATTGCACCCCGTATTTCTCGTAGATGAGGTGCTTCGGTCAGATTAAAAAATTGTTTAAAAATAGTAAATAGCTGGAACTCTTGTCAAAACGTATTTAAATGCTCGGAACTATGTGAGAACTGCCGGGAACTCTGAAGAAAAGATCGGAATTGTCAGCACCCCGTATTTCTCGTAGATGAGGTGCTGGCGGTCGAATTAAAAAATTGTTTAAAAATAGTAAATAGCTGAAACTCTTGTCAAAACGTATTTAAATGCTCGGAACTATGTGAGAACTGCCGGGAACTCTGAAGAAAACGATCGGAATTGTCAGCACCCCGTATTTCTCGTAGATGAGGTGCTGGCGGTCAGATTAAAAAATTGTTTAAAAATAGTAAATAGCTGGAACTCTTGTCAAAACGTATTTAAATGCTCGGAACTATGTGAGAACTGCCGGGAACTCTAAAGAAAAAGATCGGAATTGTCAGCACCCCGTATTTCTCGTAGATGAGGTGCTGGCGGTCAGATTAAAAAATTGTTTAAAAATAGTAAATAGCTGGAACTCTTGTCAAAACGTATTTAAATGCTCGGAACTATGTGAGAACTGCCGGGAACTCTAAAGAAAAAGATCGGAATTGTCAGCACCCCGTATTTCTCGCAGATAAGGTGCTGGCGGTCAGATTAAAAAATTGTTTAAAAACAGTGAATAACTGGAACTCTTGTCAAATCGTATTTAAATGCTCGGAACTATGTGAGAACTGCCGGGAACTCTGAAGAAAACGATCGAAATTGTCAGCACCCCGTATTTCTCGTAGATGAGATGCTGGCGGTCGAATTAAAAAATTGTTTAAAAATAGTAAATAGCTGAAACTCTTGTCAAAACGTATTTAAATGCTCGGAACTATGTGAGAACTGCCGAGAACTCTGAAGAAAACGATCAGAATTGTCAGCACCCCGTATTTCTCGTAGATGAGGTGCTGGCGGTCAAATTAAAAAATTGTTTAAAAATAATTAAAGGCCGGAACTGTCGCTGACACCTATCAGGAACTGTAGAACTCTTCGAGAACTATAGAATCTCATGGTAAAAATCAATTTTTTTGGAATTTGAGGTGCTCGCAATCAGATTAAAAATTTGTTTAAAAATACTTAATGACCGGAACTATTGCTAAATCTGATCAGGAACTGTAGAACTCTTCAAGAACTATAAAATATCATGTTCAAAATTAATTTTTTCGAAACATGAGATGCTACGGAAAGTTAGCACCTCATATTTTCAAAATTCATTTTTTTTAACTAAATCAACGGAACTCTTTCTAAAAATTATCTGGAACAGTAGAACTATTGCGGGTGCAAATAGAACTGTTGATAAAACTTTCGATTTTTGAAAGTGAGGTGCCAACTTCACAGAGACTATTTTCGTTCGGTCTAGGTCCTAGAAATATATGTATAAAGAGAAAGGAGGGTGGGTGTTAATTTGTGAAGTCGCACAATGGCCAGGTGTTTCTTTTATGGGAATAGAGAATATGTAAAATTTGGGTACGTTCCTTAAAAACGCCCTTTAAGGCCCCTTGGGGCAAATAAAGTACCGATTCTAAATATAAATCTAAATGTAAATAATTTAATTTAATACAAATTTCAAATAAAAAAATTTTTTTTAATCAATACCGAAAAGACTGTAATTTGCCCAATTCCGATACTTTTGTTAGCTAGAAAACCGAAACCTTTATTCAGTATTGAATGGCATCTATTCGTATATCATTGAGCATTACCCGTACTATAGAACCGCGGATAAAAAAAGCTGGCAATGTTCTGTATGGAACACATTGAGTCAAAAATTCATTAAAATAAAGAAAAAAAAGTTGGGGAAAGGTTTCTTCTGGAAAAGATACATTCAGACGATTTTTGAAAATGGAGGTGCCAACTTTACAGTGGCACACGCAGTATGCATATGTAAATAATTTAATTTAATAAAAATTTCAAGAAAATTTTAACAAAACGGAACCGGAAAAAAACTGTAAGTTGCGCATATATTATAATCTATTGCCTTGAAAAGGATATAGGCTCGGAAATGGATAGATTCTACTAGAGCCTAAAAAATATTTTTGTAATTTATGTAAATAAAAGTGGTCAGCCACTTCCCTCCCCTCCTCATCACTCAGGACTACTAATTGTCAAAATACAAAATATATGTGAAAAATAGATCTATAATTTTAAATTAAAGTCCATTAATGCTTTGCACATAATTATTGATACAATTATTATCATAATTACGTATTAAAAGTAAATCATTAAATAAAAAGCTGATAATATGTAAATAATTTAATACAAATTTCAAATAAAAAAATTTTAATAAACCGAAACCGAAAAAACTGTAATTTGCGCAATATCGATACTTGTGTTAGCTAGAAAACCGAAACAGAAACCGAAACCTTTATTAAGTATTTTAATGTACCGAAACCGAAATCGAACCGATATTTTCATCCGGTCCGGGTTTCTGCTTGAAAGTGTTGAGAACAATTTTATAATCGCACAACGACGCGTGTAGATGAATCACGCGCTCGTCGCGTCTCAGAAACACCTGATTAAAATAAAGCAATAAAGAGCGAGCGATCGATGCTTGCTTCGTTGTCACCATTAAGTTATAACATATAAATCCGCGACTCAGTCATTCGATCGGACGAAAATTCCTGTCGTCGATCCGGAATTTTATGCGACACCCGAGAGCTCGCTACGTGACGCTATTTTTCTCCCGCCGCGTTATACGCGGATATGATTGGGTTTTTGCGTATAAGCTTTGCGTAAGTTATTTCGTGCAGGGTGTCACAAATGTTAAATGCAATATTCCAATTTGGTATCATTAATGCTAAAAAAAAAACACATATAATGGAGAGCATTGCAGAGAGTCACTGCAAGTACTGAAAATCAGAACGCGGCCAGAGTAAAAGTAAGTCATGAAAGAGCCCATGCACAAAGATTGTCGTAAACGGTTATGACAATCCTTGTGCTTTAGCCCAAAGGCTATTGTACAATAAGCTGCGATAATTTCGTATTTCGTCAAGCTGCGATAATTTCAACTTCATAAAATGTCAAGAAATTAACACAAGTGTGTAATCAGTGTGAAAAATGTCTGCTGGACCGTCGGTCACCCGCAGTATCGGCGCGTCGAATGCTACAAGAAGCCGCACGAAATCCCAAATACGAAAACCGTCGCATGAACGGACAATCGAAAACCCCAAGCTGCGAATCAAATACAAAATCAAAGCCTCCACCCCTCTCAGAAGGCGCCAACCAAAAAGTAAGGTGGCGCCCAGAACCGCACACCAAGGGCACAGAAGAAACCAAAAACTACCCGTCGCCACCTCTCACTCCCACCTCGTGCAGGAAGTCACAAATGCCAAATGCAACACTCCAATCCGGTATCACCAATGCCAAAAAGGAAAAAACATATAATGGAGAGCACTAATACAGAAACACCCTCAAAAATAAGAATTGGGGATGTCAAAATTTCGCCAGGAGAGACCCTTCTCCGGACCAGGTCAACGATCCGCCGCCAGACGAACTCACGATACTCTGCGAATTCAAAGTCACACTGAACAATGCAACATCCAAGACACCACGTCGACACGAAGCACCGGAATGTAAACCCGCTGATGTCCCTAAACGGTCCTTTAAAAATTCGAAATTTTCCGACGTGACGACCTCCGTTGATGGAAGGGAGACTCAGGCGCACAAGCGCACTCCCGCCGAACAAAACCGCGCCTTCCCGGCAATGCTCGAGACAAACATGACGGAAAAACGAACAAGCCACGTAAACATAAAAGACATGAATCACGAAACTATAGTACTATAGAACCGCGGATAAAAAAAGCTTGCAATGTTCTGTACGGAACACATTGAGTCAAAATTCATTTAAAGAATTATTCATTCATTCAAATAAAGAAAAAAAGCTGGGGAAAAGTTTCTTCTGGAAAAGATACATCCAGACGATTTTTGAAAATACGGTGCCAACTTTACAGTGGCACACGCAGTATGCATATGTAAATAATTTAATTTAATAAAAATTTCAAGAAAATTTTAACAAAACGGAACCGGAAAAAAACTAAGTTGCGCATATATTATAATCTATTGCCTTGAAAAGAATAGGCTCGGAAATGGATAGATTCTAGAGCCTAATAGAAAATATTTTTGTAATTTATGTAAATGAAAGTGGTCAGCGACTTCCCTCCCCTCCTCATTTCTCAGGACTACTAATTGTCAAAATACAAAACATATATGTGAAAAATAGATCTATAATTTTAACATAATTATTATATTATAATTATTATTACAATTATTATCCTAATTACGTATTAAAAGTAAATCATTAAATAAAAAACTGATAATATGTAAATAATTTAATTTAATACAAATTTCAAATAAAAAAATTTTGATAAACCGGAACCGAAAAAACTAATTTGCGCAATACCGATACTTTTGTTAGCTAGAAAACCGAAACAGAGAAACCGAAACCTTTATTAAATATTTTTATGTACCGAAACCGGAACCGAACCGATATTTTACTGGCTGCATGGATTGGTGAAAAATTTAAACCAAGAGCACTAAATATAAACAAAAAGGTATATTTCCGAGCGTTTACTAACAATAGCTACACATAGTTGTCCAAAAAAGTTCGCGCACGAGAAGTTTAGGCGAATGTTACCGATTCAAAGCTACTGAATTTCGGCAGTTCTTATTTCACCTACAGTACTTTTTTCGGAAGTTATGAATGAAATATGTGAATGGCAACTACGTAAAATGGAATCACAGTAGTCTTTCCAATGTGTATTCCATATTACCAATTTTTAATTCTTTACCTAAAAAATTTAGACCACGTTTTTTCTAACAGTTTGATATCTCTAGGAAACTATATCTGCTTGTGCACTTAAACTGGAGCTAACGTATTACAAAAGGAATGTTAGACAGTATTTAAATATTAATTAAATATTACGTAAAAATGTTTAGAGAAATCTGTATTAGGTATTTCTTTTAAAATATATTTTTGATAAGTTTCAGCTGCAAGTTCCAAAAAAAATAACGAAAATGTCTTAAACAAGAAGAGGCACGAGAACTGCGCTTGTTTGTATATTTTTATGCGTTTAAGTTTAGGTAAAGGTAAAGGCAACCAAGCGGCCGGCCCCGACTCAAAGAATGCAAAGAATATATTAACCGCATTTTAATCGAAATCGTCGAGATTATATCTTGATCGCGAATATCTGAATTTAAATAGCATAATGTACACGAAACAACCGAAATTAAAAAATCAAACGGAGGGTAAGGGGGTTGATGACGAGAAATGTAGCGCATTTGACGCGCAATGGACGCAATAGCTAAAAATCTCGGATATTTTCGGCCGCGTTCGGCCAATGTCAGACGTAAAATTTATACAAAGCTACAAACGCGACGAATATTAACCGGCGTTATGTATATTAAACCGAGAGAGCTGTCCGCGATTATTAATCCCGACTTTATTCGACGCCGCAGCGACATAATAATAAAAAAAGCTGTAATAATCGTAGCAATGGACCGGATAACTAATGTTGGAACAAATAGATATCCAGTTCGAATTCTACAAATCTAAAGACGGCGCCGACTATAAATTCACGATAGCCCCGAGGTAAGACCGGCAAGACCTTGATCTTTGTCGGACCGGTAGGTATGGTCGTTGTATTCTTTGCTTTGCTATCAATTCAAAAAATAAAAAAGAAAAAAAGAGACATATATATATATATATATATATATGTAACCGAAATTAAAAAATCAAACAATGAATAAATCAATAGGTAAATATATCAATGTTGAAAAAAAATTAGTACAATCCGAATCGCGAACCGCGAACCACGAACCGAACCGCGAAATAAATCGCAAACATTATTTGATCTCACCCAATCTCACCTCAGATATCAAGTGATTATTATAAAAAAAGTCACTCACCGACCGATGCGCAACGGACGGAGTTAGTCAGCCACGTTGCTCCGATGATTCTGTAACACAAAAATGAAAGATTCATATTAAATAGACGCTCAAAATAATCAATGTTTCAAAAAATAATTTTTAAACGTCACGTCTACGTCGTCTTTTAATTAGATTTACTAATATATAATTTACTTATTTCCTGAGAAAAACCTTTATGAGAATATAAACTTATAAAATTTTAGATAAACGTTCGGTTTCTCAAATTATTTCTTGCTTATCCGAGATAAATCGACGCGAATAAATAGAAAAGAACAATTAATTTTAAAAATGAGAAATAACACTTACCCCAAGGTTGCTCCGTCGGGGCCCGATGCCTTTGCCAGGCCTCCTCCTCCTCTCCACGATTCGCCAGGTCCTTCTCCGTTGCAGCGTTAATCCGTACTCCGTTGGCCGGTTGGCGCACTCCGCACTCACTCACGAACGTTCACGAAAATCGATGATAAGATCGCGTAGCTTATGATCGCGCGATATTTTCGACACTTTGCACGACACTTCCGGCATTAATCTCGCGACGTACTTAATTACACGGCAACGGAAAAATTACGGCGGAGAAGCTACGAACGAAACTATACGATCTGCTCGACGCCGTGCCGCGATGTCCCGCAGGGAGACGACAATATGACGGAGAGAATTTCGTAAATCGCACGGTTAACTTGACTCGCGGACTCGCCAACAGCAACCGCGACTCGCGACTTTCACGAAAATCGACGATAAGATCGCGTCGCTTATGATCGCGCGATATTTTCGACACTTTGCACGACACTCCCGGCATTAATCTCGCGGCGCGTACTTGGTTGCACGGCAACGGAAAAATTACGGCGGAGCAGCTACGAACGAAACTATACGATCTGCTCGACGCCGTGCCGCGATGTCCCGCAGGGAGACGACAATATGGCGGAGAGAATTTCGTAAATCGCACGGTTCACTCGCGGACTCGCCAACAGCAACCATGGCGTCGCGTCACTACTCACTCGCGACTTTCACGAAAATCGACGATAAGATCGCGTCGCTTATGATCGCGCGATATTTTCGACACTTTGCACGACACTCCCGGCATTAATCTCGCGGCGCGTACTTGATTACACGGCGACGGAAAAATTACGGCAAAGAAGCTGTACGATCCGCTCGACGCCGCACCCGTGCCGCGATCCGCGATGTCCCGCAGGTAGACGAACATGGCGGAATTTCGTAAATCGCACGGCCAACTTCACTCGCCAAAAGCAACCGTGGCGTCGCGTCCACTCACTCACGACATTCATGAAAATCGACCGATATCGTCGCTTATGATCGCGCGATCTCCGCGATATTTTCCAACACTTCGCACGACACTCCCGGCATTAATCTCGCGACGCGGCACGTACCTACTTAGTTACACGGCAACGGAAAAATTACGACTGATTATGACGAAGAAGCCGCGCTCTGCACTGATGCATGGAGCGCGGGAGTCGCGGGACGCGAGCGCCGCGCCGCGGCTAACGGCTTCTCGTCAACGCGATTGGTAGGGACACTAGGGACAAAGTGGGGGCTACAAGTGTCTAGGCACGGTGCGCGCACGGTATGCGTGACGTCAGCACGCCTCGATACCACTCCTCTACCCCCACTACTCGTGTTTACCGCGGCGCGCACGACCGCGCTTTAACGTCCCCGGCGAAAGTCACTATTATCGAATGCGATATATACCTCGGCATCCGTATCTAATTCCGCGAAGCACATGTATTAAATAAACATTCGACATATATGATATTAGGGCGCGTCGCGCTGGACGGACCAATGAACATCTTATGTAAATCAATATGGCGACTTTATGCTGGATGCTCATTGGTCTTATGCTAAGCTATGCATTTTGTGTGTGATTGCCTTGATTTCGGGTTCTTTATCCGTTCCGAAAACGACGGAAATTCTATTCTGAAGCTGCGCGACACAACGCAAGACGCGAGTCAAGTTGACGGTTGAGAAAAGTGAGACCGCGTATCCGAATGAATGTATAATCGAATGCGATTTATACCTCGGATGTCGGAACGTAACCGATGGTCCAATGAGAAAAATTCGTTATCGAAAAAGAAATTCTCTCATTGGGCCATCCGACTGATTGTATTAGAACCGGCCTTAAATGAACATTCGATGTATCACATTTTTCTCTAATCTGAATAATCGGACCTGGCGATTCGTACTTATATTACTCTGCGATGTGCGATCCGCGAGCAACGACATCAGAAATCAGAACGGGCCGCGGGCGCCTTGGTAACATGAGCAGTGGGGATAGAGAGGGGTAGGCTTTATGCGATACGCATACCCGGCATACCGAACTAACCGACCGCGCACCGTGTGTATTCACCTTACTCCCACTCTATCCCCACTACTCATGTTTACCGCGACGCCCGTGACCTGTTCTGACGTCAGACGTGTCGTTACTCCCGCGCCCCGCGCCCCTCGCTCCAGTTCCCGTTCCCATATCGCGGAGTAAATACACGAGTCGCCGGGTCCGATTGTTTAGCTTGCGAAAAACTGTGATACATATATCGAAAGTTCATTTAATTCATGTGCTTCGAGGATAATCCGTAGTTAATCAAAGTCGCGTAATCGCGTAATCGCGTTCTCGAGACAGTTGCTCCGGGCGAGTGAAGTTGGCCGTGCGCGATTTACGAAATTCTCTCCGCCACCTTCGCTTCACTTGTCGTGTCTACCTGCGCGCGGGAATCGCGGGATGTCACGGTGCGGCGTCATGGCGTCATGGGCGTCAAGCGGATCGTATAGTTTCGTTCGTAGTTTCTTCGACCGCGACGTAATTAGTTACCGCGTCGCGAGATTAATACCGGGAGTGCCGTGTGCCTTTAGTGTCGCGCGATCATAAGAGGAGACGATATCGACGATATCGTCGATTTTCGCTCGTGAACGTCGTCGCGTTGTGAGTGAGTGCGACAATGGACCAAGGACCAACGGAGTAACGGAGGACGATCGAGGAGAGGAGAACGGGGCCTGGGAGGCATCGGGCGACGGCGGAGCGACCGTGGGGTGAGTAGTTGTTAATTTTCTTATATATTATATTTTGCCGTCCTGTCAGTTCTGTGGTGGACCGCCACTTTCGTGGTTTTTAACTACGGTGCAATTTCGGGTCGAGTCTGATCTCCGGCGTATGCGAGATATTACGTCGCGAACGTCGCGTCTCTCTCTTATTCGCACGGTCGCAGTATTATTTGCACAATTTTTCGCGGATGAATTATGCGAACTAGTTAACACGGAAATATCCAGCCGCTTATTGCGGCGCCGTCGGCCGCGATTGTTTTTTACATTTTAAAATCAGATATTTGTTAAAATAATGTTTTAAAAACGGGCAATAATTATTTACTTCGATAATTATTTACTGTCGATTATCTTGGACGTAGCTTTAATATAAAAATATTTCTTTTGTTACAGATCAACGCAGAATTACAACTCCGCTGTTGCGCATCGGCCGGTGAGTTATTTTTTGAGCAGAAGGGATAAATATATGTATATTAAGTTTATTTGTATGGTACAAATTAGTACAAATTCAGTCCTTCAAATTTCTGTATTTAATTTTCTTTTTTTCTTTTTTTTTCTTGTGGTCTTTCTAGCTTAATGCTAAGGTAGCACCGCCACGATTTTCTCCGAAATGGCACGGGATACAAAATTGTTATTAGTGGTACAAATTAGTACAAAATGGGTACTAAATATTCTGATAGGTCCGGTTTGATTCTGCCGATTTGGTCCTGCTAGCTTAGAAGAGGTTTAAAAGTGAAATCTTCCAATCGTCCGCTGGCCGATTATTTTGCTCGCGCGCGCCGGGGGTACGGTCGATTAAGTTTATCTCGTGCCGTCGGAGAATGCGAATGCTCACGAGGATTTACACTATTAGAGAATCGTCGAATCGAGGTCATCGGGATTGCGTGGCGAACGATTAATAACGAGGAGCGAGCGTCAATCTGGCGGAATCATGGGAACCGGAGCGCTCTCAAATGCTTGCAAGCGAGCGATTGTGAATTCTTCGGACGGCACACGGCACGCGGCAAAATCCGGTAATGAGACGCTGAATATTTGTGAATCTCGAGAAACGTCACAATTGCATCTCGCAGCCCGGATTTTCCGGGTGCACGGGAGCATAAGTACAAGCGCGAAATTACTGTGAGGCAAGAAATAAAACGGGTTCGAGCATGCTTAATGTACTCAGCGTATACCGTGAGATCGTTCTCCATAGCTCCCGTTCTTGTTTAGCGCTTCTTGAGAAAATGGATTTTCTCAAATTTTTCTTCCTGTTCTCTTCCGCATCTGCACTTGATGGAGTTTTTACTTGTGCTCTACATAACATCCGCTCTCTCGCGCAATATCGCCGAAGCAAGAGAGCGCTTCTTCGTGACATACAGGCCCATAGCTAATTTCTCCAATAAATAAGCAATCCAGGTAGGCAAGCTTCACCATAAATCACTGTCAGCGTAAGTAGAGGGCGGTTATCGGTGCCCGAGCGAATCCGCGATGCGGTCTATCCGCCGATAAAGCGCGCTGTAATTGGTCCTTAATAATCTCGTCATGACGTGGAACTGCCGGTCGATCGAGGCGCCCACGATCGTGCTCTGTTATTATCCGCGACGATTTAATTACAAAATTAATGCGGGCCCATTAAAAGCGCGCGCGACCGCACAAGCTCGCGAGGGTGGGAGGGCGTGGATACGCGCGCAGGGGATACGATCGATGACGAGATTCGCGAGGAGGCACGCAACGCACCGTCCGCGTCGCGTATCCGGGTAAACGAGTCCACCTTGAAAACGATACGCGCCGGGCATCGGGATGATACGGTCGAGAAATATCGTCGGCCACCCGGTTTAACAGCGCCTCCACGAGGGGCGCGTGATGTAGTGCACGCGCAATGTCGAGACCCTAATGTAAACGCGATAACGACGTAAGTACACGTTTCGATGCCGCGCAAAAGACTCCCGCCGTGCCGTCGCGATTTTAATTAAACACCAGATTTGTCCTGATGCGTAGAGCAATGTCTACATCCTGTTGATTACTCGAGATGTATCGATGGGACGCGCGCCATAAACGTGGCTTTTCAGCGACGGTGCGACCAATTTAGATAATTTACCGCGAGATTTCTGACACTTTCAAAGTACCTTAAGAAGCGAGATAAGCTGTGTGTCTCATTAAGAGACCATACTAGTAATTTATTGAAATTAATTGAGTAAAATGCGGCTTGTCTTTTTTAGATTAAGATAATAAGCAATGCTAATTAATGTATAAATAGATTTTTATTACCGTTCTTTATGGAGTTTAGTGTAACACGTAACTCTGATAATTATCATATACAATGTCACATATATACATATATTTTTAAGTTTTAGACAAAATTTTATGCAATGAATATAAATACCGTTTAAGAATTTTTTTTATAGAATGTTTTCTTGATATTATTGAAGTGATATTACTACTTCGATATCACGTATAGCTTCGTTATATCATCATATACAGTAGTTTTGCAGAGTACTTTTTCGTAATCGTTTTTCTTAATTATGCAACAAGAAACTAATAATTTACAAAATTTACGTATCCAGTGTTTTTCGCGAAAATTGTGTGACATCTGCAAAAACATTTATAATCAATAAGATAGTAAATTTTTATGGAAATTTTTGCGTATATATTAAACTTTGTTCAAGCATTTTTGTCATAACGTAAATAGCTAGCCTGAGATTCCGTTAATTCATCAAGACCGACACACAAGAAACGTCAGATCCAATATTGCATTGATGATCATAAATCGCGTTTAATGAATTATAATGATTTCACGTTCGTTTAATAACAGCACGTTTTTTGCGAAGTTCACGGTACATTGCTTCTGACAGCCGATGATGTTTCAACACATATATAAGAATTAATCATATAGCGTTAAAGATAATGAAAATATATTAATATAAGATAAATAAAAGTAAAAAAAATTTAGTAATTTATATATAATATATAATTTATATAAGTAATTTATATTTATATAATAAATAGTCCGAAATTTTTTAATGTAGCAAGTAGCAACTGCGTAGGAAAAACTATCGACATAATTTTTCTCTCTCTTATAATTACTGAATTTATATCTTCCTAAAGTTTGGAGTAAAAAATTTCTGGATTACGCAAATAAGCTTTTGAGGGTCGAAAAGTGTGAACCGTGGGTGAATATTTGTGCGGCGCAACACCGCGAGTTTAAACAGACCACCCTGAAAAACATATTAGGTTGATGCGCTGAGCCAAAGCTCGCTGGTAATGACTGGATAGCACCGGTGCAACGGTTATTACCGGACGGAAGGTTTTGCGATGTTTCTTCGGGGCCAACTGCCAGCCAGCAACCAACGTGGATCGAGCCAACTTCCTCGATGTCGAAACCGTGTGGAACGAGCTAACATCCGTGATTCCGCGGATCGAAATGATCGCCCGGTACCTCACGGCGCACGATCAAGACGTGCCCGGGTGCATCGTGCAATGTGATACGGAGAAAAATATCCGCGGCGCCTTTTAGGCGGAACCAGTTCGACTGCCAGCGAGACATGGGTCATGTGTTGAGGGTAACATTCGAAAAATACGGTTTTCTTGCATCGAGAATCCGCGAGCACACGTGAGAGATCTTATCTTGGTTCCGCTGTAAGAATCCCGCGCATCTCCATTCAGAATTCGTAAATTGCGATTGCGATTAAAAGTTATGTACAAAGAATAATTTCCATTTCTCTTCTAGAAGTAATTACACAATAACAAAAATATTTTTAAATTATTTGATATATCCAAAAAAAATGATTTAATACTGCTTGTGTGTGAGAGCGAACAAGTTAAAAAAATTATTTTTTGTTAATTGAACATACATATCGTATTATAGGTCGCTTATGAGAAACTTGTTGTTTATATAATATATATATCTGAAGAGAGATTCCAACATGTGAACAGAGTTTCATTGTCGAACGTGTTATCCTCGTCGCTTCAAAAATGTTCCTTGCATGTCAACGAAGCGAGCAGGTGTTCCTTTCGCTTCACGGCCGTCGCGTGGCAGTAGTAGGATCGAAGCGAAGCTAAAGTGATGTCGGAATATGAGCGGCTCTGTCCCCCGCCCTGTCGTCTCGCTCTCAAGGATCAAAGAAGCACGTCGAATCGAGTCTCTCGCTCCTTCTTCACTACGGAGAAACGTTCCTCGTTCTCTCCTTGGTTCATTCTTTCTTCTCCTGTGCGACGCAACTTCTTTCTCCCTGTCTCTCACCAATGAATCCCCTTCACATCGTCTCTGCCTCGCGCCATAGCGCGCGCGAGTGCTCCATCTTCGTCTTGCAGATTCTCTCGAGGGGACGAGAACTGCCATTAGAAGCACCCCGCTCTCCATGTAATTTGACCGCGGACAATGTGGACCACACGAAGCGCGTTGCTTACCTACATGCCATAGAGGTTCTCACGGTCCGCATAAATACTTACGCAGATTTTTAGTTCTTTTCTTACTACAACGAAATTAAAATCTGAATCTCTCTGTTTCTTCTCGGTCTATAAAACACTGAGAGAAGTAATGATGTATTCTTTCAATAAACGTGGCGACTAAATAAAAAAATAATGTGTACTAATGTTATAATATAATAATAATTGGTAACTTGATAAATATAAAATCGCTAAAAATGTATGTAATATTCCGAGTTTTTTGTTATATAAATCTGCAGGCGCCGTAGTTTTTTACCTGAAACTGTGGCAGCAGGTGCAGCATGTGAAACGCGTTTCGATATGAAGTTTCATGATGTGCATTACCCGCTACATTGTAAGGAAAGATCAACGTGTACATTTACGATATCTGAGAACCTCGATCTTTTGCGGTGCCGTAGTCATGCGTTTATAAATCGCGATAATAAGGAAGGATATTTATAAATAAGATATTTAAAAATAAAGTAAGTTTGGATAAAGGGTAAATTGAAAATAAGTAAAATTGATAGATTTTATAGTAGTTTACGCGTAATATACATATTTGCACAATTTTTATTACATTTCTCTTAAGTTTATCATAATTTAAATAAATATAGATATTAAAATTTCGCATCTGAAAAATACAATCAGTTCGCAAGTAAAATTACAATAACAATTAATTATTTCTAAAAACAATGATTTTAATATATTACCTGCTATAGACATATGCTAATTCTTTATATATACAAAATCTTCGCTCTTTGAGAGCGAAATAGATTTCGTTGTTTGAATCTTGTAATCATAGAAATCGTAGTTATAGGATGCAGGTGCTGCTGAATCATGATTCCCATCATGACGTAAACCATACTATTAAAAAGAAGAACAATGCACGAGGTTATTAGAAGCTAATTATGTTTTTCATGTTCGATTAAATCGAACTATGGTGAATCGACTGTCATAGACAAGACTCCCTTTAGTTGAAAAAAACGAAAATACATTCTCATAACTAATACTTTACCTGAAATCACCGGTATCATCCATAATTATAAGGTCGTCTTGGGTTATCGAGCTTGAACGTGGGAGAAAATTCTGTACTAAATCAATACGACTGTGTCTCTATAATTTACTCGGGTGCATCGAAAATGAAATTGAATTCCGTAGCCACAAATATACATAAAATGAATGCTTTCATTAGATATAGTCAGCCGAACAATGTGTAATAATTAAATCGGATAATTATTCATTATCTTTTTAATTCTACCATGAAAATAAATCACTGTACGATATTGAGCCGCTTATACACCACGTAGCCTCCCGTGAGGTAATCAAGGGTGGTCATCTTTTATCGCGTATGATCGTGTTTTCATTAAGGGAATCATTTTGTATGGGGTGGTCACAAAGTCATCAAATATGCCGCCACAGCTTGGAGGTCCGTGTCGCGATTAATGAAGCTACCGGTTGAATTGCCAAGCAAAGATAGAGGTGGTCAGTTTTTGACCGATTTTCAATTAGGGCATCCCAAATGCTCCAGCGGTTCTCAATTTGTCAAAATTATTCTAATTTAAGTTCTTTTTTCGTTATGTATTAATCTTGATATTATTATTTCGGCGATGATTCTCGAAAAGTCGATACAAATCGCGTGGAGATCTTTTAATTGAAAGAATGAAACTTGTGCTTAATTAATACGAACACTAATTGGAATTATATCAGATTTTGGTAATTAGAAATGAGAGTTTGATAACATTATACGAGCACGATTAAGCAATTAACCACGGAGCCGCTCGAGAGGCACCGGCGATTTTGTTTGGCAAAATTTAAGACCCCTGTAGAATTATCCCGCCTTTATCGTTCAGATCAGAGCCTTCTATGTTAGAGCAAATTAATTACAAAGATTACAAAAATTGCTTCTTTGCACTTTTCGTGCTATTTGAGCATTGCAAGGGCGTTTTCAAATCAATGTTTGCAATTAAAACTGATTTTAATCTGCACAGATTTCTAGTTAAGAAACGTGATTTTTGCACACGTTGCTAATTCGACGACAATAAGTTCGAGAAGCAAATCTCATCACGATATTAAGATTTTCGCCATACTCTCGCATGGAGATCTCGTGAATCGCGATGGCCTTGCACTCGCAGGATCACGTTCCTTCGTAGTGGGGTCGGGACCTCAGCTTCCCACAGATTACGACGAGGAATGCTCAGCGGGGAATGCCATTACACTTGCGATCGCCGATCTTTATGATTCCATCCAGCCAAAAAGGTCGAGCCAATTTTAAAGCCACCATTCTTCTGCTATCCTCACTGACGAACGCGGTGTAGCGAACAATTCGTGGTTAAAATTCCTCTAAACATGAAAAATAAACATTTAGACTCTGCTATAAAACTTTAAAAATACGTTTTAAAATGTATGCTGGCAATAACAGTAGCGATATTGCGTTTTGATTCTTTACGGACTGATTAAATGAATAACTTTTTTTCGAAAGAGATCGTTATTTATTCCTTAAGAACTTCAAGTGATTAGACACATTGACACAACGCTGTCAATAGGTTTTCATTGACTTCACGTTTTCTTTTGCGACTAAATTTTTATATCCGGACAATTCATATTGTTCTCTACCTAGAAGCAACTAAGGTCATAGGGCATGCGTTATACGACCGACTCTTAATTGGGTTTGCGCCTCGTCGAAGCGCCAAAGTTAATCTGAGACGCGTTTACGATCACAAAAAACTATTGACTGAAATTGGAGACGCGTCTATTAGTCGACTGGTGCGCTAGCGGTGATAGTCGATAGGATATTGGCGGTAGCTGATCAAAAGCCAGCTAAAGGTGAGTAGCTGAGCTTCTTTTTTTCTGTCGGGCCACGAACAACCTCGCAAAATAAATTTTCACTATAGAATTCGTCTCGGTGATAATCCCCTAGCAGCTACTGGTTATTACCAAAAGTATCGAAGCCCCGGTAGACTTGAGTAATCCGATACTTTAAAACCCACCTTGATATAAGTATCGCCCTAATCTAATTCAATATCAAACCACCTCTTCGTTGCAATAACTCCACACAAATTCGCCCATTAAATAAAATTAAAAAATATTATGTGATTTTTTTATTTATGTAACAGTAACTTAAAATTTTGTCTGGTGAATAAGAGACAAAAAAATGAAAGATAGCAATATGAAATTCTATATATAAAAGTCACTATTGGACGACTGTTATGGAACATATGTTCCATTGGAGAAGAAATCGGTCTGCCGATAATTCCGTTTCGATTTCGGATTTGTAAGTTACGACGAAATCTATGAAGGAAAACTGGCGAAGGCCATTGTACGCTTCGAAACGCCTCGCCACGCTTTAACGCATCTACCACTTTCCTCGCACATAACTTAACGCGGCGGTAACGCCTATGCCAACTGACTTACGCCGAAAAGTTATGATATCGGTTTTTGAAGCAGGTAAAAGCGCTCCTTTCTTCTTTTTATTCCTCCTTTCTATCGCGTTCACGGCGGAAGATCGGTGATTAGTTGTCACATAAAGTACGAAAACGCTTTGTTTGGATCTGTTCTAATTTTCCGAGGATATCACGCCGCGTGAAAACACATCGTTTATGCCACATATTTCAAAGCGGCGCGGCGGCTGATGAGAACAATCGATTTTATTGTTAACTCTTGCGAGGTGAAATTTAATCTGCCATAAATAGCGATAACATTTGGAAGAAAAGCATCGGGTTCATATTCTAGCCTGATAGATTTTCGTTAAAGTATAATTTCTCTCAATTTTCACGGTATTGGAATTGGCGTAGATATTGTACTATTTATAAAAATTAATTAATGGATAAAATACCGATCGCGTCACAAAACTTACCTATAATTATATCAAAGCATTTTCTTTCTTTTTGGTGTTCTTAATTAACTGAAGCATAATATTTTCTTTTTTATGTTACATCTTGAAATTTCTCTCTCCCTCTCTCCTTTCATATTTTTTATTTTGATAGATACGTATATTTCATTAATATGTAACGCAATTACTTGCCCTGATATGCCTAATGCTACACAAAGAACGGCAGGTTGTATCGCGAATCTCTAATTTCGGGCCAATTCATCTTTGGCAGATTTCTTTCTCTCTTCCTCTCTCTCTCTAAGGTCTAGGATCGATCGCTGCGGAGATTCTATGGGCCTCTTTTATGTGGAGAGCCCGCGGACCGAGGCGCGGGCATCAAAGGGCTCTCTCGCAGGGACCTGTCTGTAATTACAGACACGAGGCGTGGCCCCGTGGAAGAACAATAGGGCCGCTCTCCCTTCGTCTCTTTCAGTCTCCCTGCCGACGCGATAGGATCTCCGATCTCTCCGCTTTCGGGCCCTCTGCGATCCCATCTACTCGCCGCGGAATATCGATCGCGACTATCGATCGCCGATAAAGCGATTTTAGGCGCTAAGGAGTTTCCATTCGGACGGCATACATTAAGCCGGATGGTTTCACTGTTCCACCACCCAATTCGCCAGACTATTTGTCGAAGAAACTGTCTGGATATTCGCAAGATTCCTTAAACAATTTTACTTCTGAGAACCTATCGAAACCTCTCATTTCTTTCAACCTTTAAAGAGACAATGTAGATTTTTTAATATAAAAAAATCTACATTGTTTATATTTTTATTACATTCTAATTTCTTGTGGAGAAATATGAATAAATTTGTACTATAGTAAAAAATTAGTTTTATATCAATTTATGTTCATATACATGGAAAGATTTTACAGTTTCATTAATTAATCATTCTTTTTTAATGAAAATGAAAAGTATCGAAATTTTAGATTGTGTAAAGCCTGTATCGTGTTTAATTTAGATAGCCATCGAGTGGATCAAAAATTTGAATGAAGGGTGAATGTAATAGACCCCGCCAGCGTGATAATTAATGAACTCGGTCCTTCCTTGCAAGTCTTCCTTTTTCGCCGCTCTGCCCATCGTTGTATTGTCTAGCAATCTTTCTGCTAACCCGTGCAAAAAATTCCATTTAGAACGGGGTAACGTAAAGGCATGCTATCCTGCCGATGAGCGATGGGATTCGGTCAATCTTATTAGGCAGAACAATGGATTGTAAAAATACCGAAAATAAACCATGAAAGTAATTGAATACTAAATATAGTAACGTCGAATTAATGACGATGCATTACACATACGTGGACAGTATAGATTCATATACACGACATTTATAATAGTAATTTATTAATATTTTGAAAACTAAAATTATTCCGCTGATAATATAGGTCCATGTCCTGAATCATTGTCTATTTGGAAGTTGGAAGTTTGATCTCAACTGCAATCGTATTAGATCCACGAAGGGGAATTTATTCTCCGAACTCTTTTCGCCTTAACGAATCGTCGAGTCATGTATAGAAATTGCTGGGCGGTACAAGATGCGAAATGCAAAAAGAGATACAGTAACAGACAGAAAGAGCCGTTATTCCTATACATGAAGACATTCTGCGTAAAAAGAAATATTAATTTATCGTGACGACGTGATGTGCGCAATAAAAAGATATATTTCTTCGCAATAAGCAGTCTTACCGTCTGTCATTATATTGATCACATTGATTAATGAAGCACTCAATATTCCTGATTAATTGTGAGCATAAATTAAAATAAACTGAAAAATTATATTCAATTAATTTTACATGTAAGATAGTATGTATTTATCTAAAATTAATTTTATTATAAAAAATAGTATATTTATCAGAAAAAAAACTGAATATGTTTACTGCGACTGATATGCTTGTGTTAATGCTAAATTTTTTAAACTATAAAACGATTGTCACTGTCATAAATCATATGCATTACAATTATGAGGAATGAATGTCTTCAGAGATATATAAATTATAATATTTTAATTTTTTTTAATTTGTATCAAAAGTACATACAACTGCATAAAAATAAAGTTTCGTTTTTCAATTGGTTTCTTCGTTAAGGTCAATTTATTTACATATAATTTCAATTCAATCGCATATGTCACAAATTTTTCTAAAGAAATATGATTCTAAAGAAAACTTGTTTCTAAATGCACATATATATTCATACATTCATTAAATGACCAGACTTAATCTTCTGGCGAACGTACGGTGAACATAGGCTAACGTAATCGGTAATGCATAGCTCGAGGCGTGTGATTTTTTGAGTTCTTTGAATCGATTTTATGCCGAATACAAGGTTTGACCGAGCAGCGTCCAATCAGTCCTCGTGTCTCCGTCAACGTCTAATTTAGTCGCGACGAGCAAACGAGCAATACGAGGGCGACTTTACGCAGGCCTTGGTCGTCGAATCCTTTATATTACTTATTCATCTCGTTAACCGCTCGACGTCACGCGATAGCTTCTGCTTTTCGGTCGTAAAGAGCAGAGCCAGCAGCACTGCCGTTTTCAGACTACGTCGCCACCAGCAAGCAACACCTGCTCCCTCAGATTTTTCGGACAGCCTCCATTAGCCGAGCGAGGGCGAGTCATCGCGGTTTATTGCAATAGTTTCGCATCATAAGATCCTCGCGCGAGCACGTCTCACTGGGAATGGTACCGACCGCTTATTGATAGTACCACCTGTCCCTATTAGCTGAAATAAGTGCCCCGTTAAACCCCACGTAAGGATGCACGCGAGTACGCTATTCTCCCGTTTGCTATCCGACGTAAACTAGATAATAGTTCCATCGTTTTCCTCACTTCTACAAGTAAATGTCAGTCACTAACTACATCCTCGGTGAGACTCGTTAACTTCGACATGGATGGATAAAAGAGTAATTCGCACGAGATGCAGCTGATGGGTCGGGCTACATGGATCATTTTTTAAGATACTTGGTCATCGATTATCGAGTTTCTTCCGACGATATCTTATTTTGTTTTCGAATTTAAACGATCAGAAAAGGGTATTAAGATAATCGTGAAATGAAAGTTGTTGTGTACTTTCGAATATCCTGCAGTTACATATCGCTTCTATAAAAACGTGCTCCATAAAAACCGTTCATTCTTTTATTTCGTACATCCCCAATTTTTTAATCCTTAAAATCTCGAATACGAAATACATCGAATAAATTTTTGGCTCAAGTAATCGTCATTCCTAAAATTTTGATTTCCGTCCTGTTTATTGCCATTTTCCCCGTCACGTTTACATGCAATGGTATGAAAAAAACAGTGGCACGGAATGATCTACCCACGTAGGTAGCTTCGTAATAACGGCTAAGTAGGATCTTTATATTCTTAGCCGTGAGGCAGAGAGACTCACTCTTCAAACGAGCGGCGTCAGGTAAGAGAAAACAAAATAGGGGAAGGGGTCCGCGCAGGGGAGTGAGATACTGCATGGTATAGAGAAGGTGGACGGAGGGGGTGGCTAGGGTTCGAAGCGAAAAGAAACGAGAGAACGCGCGGCCAAAGTAAGCCTCATTTTAATTAGTATCAGCTGGTGCGACGTGTACTTAACAACTCGGTGTAGAGAAGCCACGAGCGGGGGCCATCTCTCTCGCTCACTCTCTTTCTCTTTCTTTTCTCCTCTCTCTCTCTCTTCATCTTTCTCTTTTCTCGGGCTGAAATTCCTCGCGAGATGTTTTATTCAGAGACACCGCAGGCCTCTGCCAAGGTAAAAACGAACTGCTGCCTTTCCCCGTGGTGCGGCTCGAATGCGGCGGCGCTCAAGTAGCCGCTACCGCAATTTGCATACAATCCACACTGATTCGGCTGGACCGCCGAGGAAGGACGAGAGGGTACCCACTTACCCTCATCTCTACGTACCCCAGCGTCACCAACTTCTATGAATTTTACGGCATAAACCATCTCGGTTTAGATAAACCGATTTCGCAGATCTAGTACCAATGACTCTCGTAGATAATTATTACTTAAATATTTCATATATTATGTGTTTTTTCTGTGTACAATATACTTCACAGCCGATGTCGAACATTGCTGCAAATTTTGAATAATGTAGCATACTAGAGAATTATGTTCCATTGAGATAGACCTCTATCGTATATCTCTTCTTACATCTGCAAAACATGAGGCTGAAAAACAGACCTCGCGTATACATCTGCAGGTAAAAAAATCAGCAACATTGAAAGACGCGTTCTCGTTTTTGTGCCGCGTGCGGGCATTTTGAACCCTCTTCCATGCAACATTATATCCAAACCCACTTAACGAACGCTGAGCGCACTCGACTGCAACCTGTTGTTTTTACGTTCCATGCAGCATGCACACGATTCTTGTCAACATCCAGGGGAAAAAAACGTCAACTATCGCAACAGGTTTGTTTTCGAGGACGCGTTTCCTTGTTTGAGAGGTTGTTCAAGCTTCTACCGTGCATGAAAAAACTGCAATTTGATATTTGATGTATAGTCATGAATAAAAAAATATCTCGCATTTCAAAAATACTCGAATATATTCAATGTATCATCGATTTTCTGCAATCTATTATCGATTCTTTTACCCTCCACTGTCCCATAAAACAAATAAACTCGCGCAGAGAAACGTAAAGGATATATATATTCCCGATGGCATTTTGGGTTCATGGGAATATCATTGTTGCTTACAATGCATTTGACGTATATCGCTTTCCAAAGCGCACGCAACGTACGCTGAAGGCGACTCGCAATACCCCGGCTACTGTTCCGCAATTACAATCACTCACTTCTGCTTTACTTCTTAGTTGCCGACCCCCGCCTTTTCCTTGTCAGTCCCGCGGGAATTCGCCGTCGGTCGCCACAGCGGAACAGATAATACTCCGTAAGACGCGTCCCGCACGATCTAATCAGGCGATGTCAAGCTGACCCGGGCAGCAAGACGGGCAAGAAGGGCAGCAGGACGCAGGAGGTGGCGTGCCACTTATGCATTATTCATTTGCTTGCGCTGCACCCCGAAGGGCACTTGCTCAGGATTGGATTTTGATGAATTTAATCTCGCATTTGCTCAAGGCTCGGAACGCGCTGAGTGGGATTAACGAGTCGCTCTGGGTTTCATTTGGTAGGCTCGCTGCTCTCGAACGAGCCAGGCCGACACGCAGCGTGCGCGTTCGGTTAGTTCTATGGATCCTTCACAGTGAATGAAGTGGAAAGGATAATGATACGTAATTTGTCTTCCGTTTCTACTACTTTCTACTACCACCGGCGGCAGCGGCTCTCAGCTTTTTGCGCTCGCCCGAGACTGGAGGTGCGCGCCTCTGAAATGATTTTAACTGCTGCACTCATCTACCATCACGTAATGGCTATTATATGCGATAGTAACTCAACACGGTAATGCTTATACTAATTCTCATATCTGTTTTAATAAAACAGGAAATAACACGTCGACGTAATAGCGGACGATTCACAAGCGATGTTTAACAGTTCCGATAAATTGCAAAAAAATAAATTTATTATTGGTTGATAAAATTGCAATATTATTGTACATGGAGTATATACTCCATATACAAAAATAAATTTATTTTTTCGCAATTTATTTAAAAATATGACTTTGAATCCTGATATTTCACTCGTACCTAGAATTTATACTTGTGGTTGCAAGTCGAACGCAGATGTCCCGCTAATTTTCGCCACAAGACATAAGGATCTCGTCGTGATATCTTATGAGCGAATTTATAAGCGCGTGGGTGCGCTTTACGATTCGTCTGGACACTATCGACCGAGCATTTGTTGTCCCATGTAAATGCAACTATAACGACGGACCCGTGCCGCGAATGTTATCGAACGGCCATTAACACAAAAAAAGCGCGTCCAATGCGAATTGTTTCGACGAATGAAAATATACCCGACGCCTCGATGCGAGTGTAATTGGAACAGGTATAAATCTCGTCCGCGGACAATAGTTTTTTTTTAGATACTGTATTTACAATGCATCTCGGTATCTGCAGCTGCCGCGTACGTCTCATTAATTAAGCCCCACGGTTCCGCCCCTCATCCCTTTGCTCGCCTCCTCGTCGTCCTTCGCAGCACGTGCAAGTGACTCTCTTTCTCCGCCTACACTAACCACTGCATTCACCAACGCCATCGGAACGTAGGGACAAGCCAAACGATCGAGCGATCCTGGAATGCCTTGCGAGTTCGGAATCTTTTTAAACTCACCCTTACTTGTTCATCTTGGAGCAGCTCTCTCTCGGATTCATCTTGAAAATCTGCGCGCAAAATCACGACATGCTAGACAATTACAGTTATAACAGGCTATTATGCTTTTTGTACAGCAAGCAAGTCCGGGCACGAGTCCGGGCACGGGATGGCAACTCGTGTATATTCCATCTTTCCCGCTTTATGAATATTTATCGGAATAACTGTACGCCGGCCGTCTCGCGTTCGTCTGAAACGCGCGCACGTTGAAGAGTGCATCGCCGATTACGCCCAAGCGTACAAATGCGAAACCGACCATTGCGATAATTATTCGTTCCGAACAAGATGCTGCAAGTCTTCAAGAAGACGAACGGGAAGGCGACAGGAGAAACCGACACGGGAAAGGAGAAAGAGAGATGGAGAGAGTTTGGTAAAACGGCAATAATTTCATCGCGTTCTACCAGTGGCTAGCTGTCAGGGAGTAATGATGGCCTTAAACACCGCAAGTGATAGCCCCGGAGACACGATAATACCATACAATTACGTCCTCGTGTACTTTATGCGACGTACCAACACACGCAAAACACTGATTTTATTAGGGACGCTGAGCATCGTATTTGTCAGTCAGCGGATAACGAACCGCCATTTCCGTTAATAATAACCGCGAAGGAGTCTTCGGAGTCCCTCCATGAGCTACCTACGCCAACGATGAATACCTGTGGATACAAGTTTTCAATATTATCGTTGCTTATTATCCCGCTAAAGACCGCGGTCACCTTCCATCTAAGAATGCCGTAAAATATAATCCTACAACGACGGTGTAAATATCTGTTAATCGTTTGTCGACATCGCCGCATCTGACAGTCGTCTGCAGTAATTTCAGCATTAATTCAGTAAACGGAAATTTATTGATTGTTGTATTAAACAGCATCTGCCATGAGACGTTTGATAACGCGACTTCTGAGGATTATCTTTCTTAAATTATAAGCTTTCCTAAAGAATTTTTAAGTAAATAGGCTTTCACACACGACTCTCTTACAAATATTCATTTAATCCGCGGCATTCGCGGCCGCGGTGTACAAAGCTGCGTTGGCGATTAACAAGATCGCGGTTGCTGCAACCGATCGGCAAAAAGCCTCGTATTTTATCGCGAGTTATGATCTCTGCTACAAGAAGATCGCGCCACAATTCATCAGACGGCCGCGTCTGTCGAAACTAAATCATTTTTGCTCGATCTCGTTTACTGGCGTTCTTTGCACAGCTGGTCATGAGGGGCAGCATACGAAATCACTGAATACGTTCTCGCGCATGTGAAAGATGAATTGCACCCGTTGCCCACCTCACGGAGATTTTACGGTCATCGATTAATATAATTTCGATGCGGGCGTGCACCACGTTCCGTGGAACGTGAGTAGAAACGAATGTTTCAACGACACTCGTCTCAACGAGTGCTCCGCGACTGAATGAGGCGGATGTAAACGAGAGCGTAATGTTACTGCAGAGGCGGTAAACCGTAATTTTCGCTCGGAATTGATTTTATCATATCCATTGCAACTAAATTTATTATATAATTCGGGAGGCTCGTAAAACGGCGCGTCATAAACGTGCGCTTGGCAAGTAACGCACTGCGAATGCGATATGCAAATATTCCAAGCGCGGTTGTCCGACGATATTTTACCCGATGCGATTCCGAAATGTCGAGCTTAGGTAACCGCGAGGTGCTACCGACTTGTCGCGGAAAAACGCTCGATATCCAACGAACGGCAAGTCAGGTACGTCTGGCGAAATGTCAGATAATTGCATGGTGAAAGTGCACGCTGGCTAGACGCACACGCGAAAACTGCGTGAACTGCTGGATTTTATTATTTACAGCGTCATCAATATGATTTCTTGTAAAGTAGAAGTAGCCTCTCGAAAAAGCAATAGCCAATAATGGAATGCCAGTCCGAGCAGGCAGCGGCGGCGGCGATGGCAGCTGGCCGATACGCCGCCAAAGTGCTCTCGTTATTGATTTACGTTGATAGCCTCTCTTGGATCTTCGCAGTGTAGCTTCTCGCGTAACTGCCGTCTCAGTGTAAACAGTGCGTAAAATTACTTTTTGAGCGCGTAGGATTGCGGCGTATATCCCGCACAGCTCACAGGTCGGAGCAAATTGCCTGTACGTTAAGGTCTACAAGCTTAGGGCTCTGCTTTATATTTCTCTCGCACCATCATAAACCATTATTCTTCTATTATATTGTCTTGCGTATTATATATGAGATACATTGCTACATATGCAAATGTATGTGGTAAAATTTGAAGAACTAATTGGTTGAATAATGTAAATCTTCAGGAAATTTTATAGAAAATATTTTTTTGAAGTTAATACGATTGTGTGATGATATGTTACAAAGTACACGCGAAATGAATCTTGATACACGCGTAATCGTTTCAAACATACAATATCTGTCGAAAATATGTTAAGCTACCACAAATCGTATGTATGCACACGGGTATAAATAAATAATTATGTGCAGATGCGATTTTAATTGACAGGCACGTGCTGGAGAAATTAAGAAGTATACCGCATTCGTAAGGAGCGGAATTTAACATCTTGGGTGTTCGTTGCATAATTTGTATCCTGGTTCGCCAGTACATTTCAAGCGATGGAATCGCGACGTGACCTTCTTTTTTTCCGTCTTCAAGCACAAACATCGTTGACCAACTCGGTGATGCTCGTCTCTGCCGAATTTTTCGAGTTCCAACTAATTACGCGTTGTAAACGTCGGGAAATTTATGTACCTTGTTTCGTCCGTAGGGATGCTTCGCGCGATCTCGGCTTCAGGTGCACTGAGCAATTACGCAATATTTCCAACTGCGAGTCGGCGCGGGCGCTCGGCTCCTTTTCGAACGAGCGTCGTTACGTCTTCATATCTCATACGCGGATATCGGGCCAGGGACCGAATTTCGAAAATTACGTGGCCCGCGTAGCTGCCAGCTAACCGATATTTCACGTCTGGGCTTCCCCTTTTTTATAGGCGTAAAAAGAAAGAACGCGGCATGTATATCGAGGTATTATTTAAATTTATACCCGCTTTAGCTTTTGTCCGCGAGGCAGTCTTCTACTTCCATTTAATGATGAGCGCTAGAAAATTATATCGCGCATCTCAAGCCGAATGGGCGAGGAATACCCAAGCCGACGACATCTTTAAGGCCCGGTTCCGCGCGATTCCTCGGGCGGAATTTAGCGAATCATAAAATCTCCGCGCCGTTGAATTTATCGAAGGGTGAGAACGCACCCTCATACATCACGCACCTTTAAATTAGATCACATAATAAATTCCCTTCCCGGAAGGTTGGTAGCAGCATTCTGTATGCATAGGGTAGCCAGCACCTTGCCGGGTTACTTGTTGTTTGCCGCTGAAGGTTCTTGCTGGGGGCACCGACATACCAATTTCGATTCCGCGTGGTAGGACCTGTCCCTCGTATCACAATGCTTTTAAACCACTATAATCGCCTTAAACAACGATTATACCTCGGGGGAGCTACAGTTTATCGCCGATATCGTACTGCATCTTCCATTAGGCTTTTCACAGTGCACTTTTTTATGACTTATTAATTTCTACAGACAAGTACTACGTCTCCTGTCGCAAAAGAATGGAAGAAAGAACAAAACAGAGCAACTACGCAGAAACGAATCACATGATCTTCCGATTGCCTCACGTGTTCACCAGTATTATTTCGCCCGAAGCGCGTTCAGTACGTTCGTCTTTACATGCCTGCTCATATCTGCCCGAGTTTCACCTGTTCGTACTTCATCGAGATAGCCGGCGATTCCCATCTCGTGCAAAGCCGGTTCCATTGAGCGTTGTTGTTCGCGCGAGGAAGCTGAATACGACTGATGTCCGACGAGAATAGAAGCCTCGGCGATTAGACCCATTGTCCAGGAGATATTCAGCGGCTAAAGTGATAATTTGCGATGCGATTAAGACGTGGGATTATAAACTATGTCGTGCCGTGTTTCGTGCGTGACTCATCCGCCATTAAAGTAACGTTCGAATCACGCGAGAGGTGCCAGGTTAATTTGTGAATCGTGTTATCCTTGAAAGCTGCTCTGAAATTATTTTTGGAACCATCTGAAATCCGCACGCATACTATGCGATTTCTCCACCCCTTGGTAAATTCATAGCAGCTTCCGTTGGTTCTAGCTTATTAAATTGTTAGCCTCTCATAAGCCTTCTGATACTTTCGTTACTCTCTTTAAGTAGCAATCTGCTAATTATCTTTTGCACGAGTATTTGTAAGAGTTAAATAAATCGTGAAGTAAAAATGCTAAAACATCTAAGCGATTTTCTTTATTATTATACATTTAATACGTTCAATAACTATAACTAAATAATTAAACAACGCTTTGTTTCGGTTTTTCGTAACATCCTATATGCTATATTCTAATATATGTATATTCTAACGTACCCAATATTCTATATACCATATCGCGGAATATTTCTAGTTGTGAGATGAAACTGATGAATTAGGTGGAATCGTTAGAACATTAGACCGACCGATGATCGCCCTTAAACGCTACAAGCAGGCGTTTGGCTCGTTATTTTCGCCGACATCCCACTTATCGTCAGTCTTTAGCTCGTCCGGTTAGCTATTTTTTTATTCCTAGAAGAGCGGTAGCTCTAAACGCTAGAGACGAGAAAGAAGTTCCGGCGCGTCGAGACTTTCACGCGAGCGCGTGCGTGACACGAGGCTCTTAGACGAGATGGGTCTGCATCAAAGTTTCGCCGCCTCTTTTGCCGGATCGCCACGTATTCTCGTGACATCTGGCACTCGGCAACCTTGTTTGTCCCGTTGAAGTCAGCATAATTGGGTACTGTGCAGCAAGGACGATCGAGCGGCTCCGATTCTGTACGCCGAATTAATGTACACGCTCTAAATATTCCGTCTTACATCCGACGCAACCAAAAAAAATATATAACGTTACATGCGCTACATTTTGGGATACACGATACTTTCTCAAGTCGCGGTACTTCTACGGACATGAACACATATTAATTATCTGTAACATTATACGAAGTAAACATATTTATATGCAACCTAACGGCACGAAATTGCAAGCTCGTTTGCAAAAATTATAACAAGGGATTCTTACGACGTAGCGAGATTGGCAAAACATTGAGTTCTTGAAAACAACCTATAGAGATAATTTACAACTCATTATGGGGTTACGCTAACAAGACGTCGGAAAAAAAGGAAGGGCGCGTGCGTCCACTGGGGGAACGCGTTTACATGAAATTACAGGCACATTTTGTGCCCGAGATGCGTCCGTAAAGTCGCGTCGAAAGGACCGCTCGTGCAATCCCCTTGAAGAGGAGCGCACAAGTATGCGCGCGATTAATTCATCAGGTTATGGGGAACCCTCGTCGTAGGGCTCACTCCGGAGGAGATCCTGCAAGCATCTACCGAAAACGAGTTCACGCTGCGAATCGCCGACAGACGACCGGGCCGCGGTCCGAAAATTGCTGGACATTCGCTTTCTCGAGTGGAGAACAGTCGGCGAAACATTATGGGCACGCAAGCGTCGGAATCCGCAAAAAAGAAATCTTTCCATTTCGATCGGGGTGAAACTGGCTGCTGCCCGAAGTTTAAGCTTCGTTTACAGGTGCGTCACGCTATCCGCCGCGCGATCACGCTATCACTGCTATCTGACTTCCCGACGAAACTGAATCGTCGTCTTGTTTATTGGCCCTGACGCCCGTGACGAGCACATTTTATTACCGCGTGTAATACTTAAGGGAAGAAGCATCGCTGGGGTAGCAAGAATCGTGAGAAGAATCGCGGACCGGTTAGCCTTCTTCGAATTCCTGTCCTTTTCCTTTTGGGTATGTGTGTTTTTAAGATCTCTCATTACATTCCTATAATCGTTACAAATTACTCAATGATTCATCAAACACACGCAGTACTTTTCATCATTCCCTTAAATTTTATTTTTGTATGTACTATCTATTCAGTCGTAGATATATTTCGCCATAGAATATTCATTTAAAACGAATTCTAAGTTCTCAACACTTTGTAAAATATCATCTTAGAATATAGGAAGTTCATGAAATTTAGGTGAATTTTCGTTGACTGTGATCGCGAAATTTGTATGCATGCAGTGGCGCATTTCTTCGAAAGAGGTCAAATCATTGACCGGCGTAAAGTTTTCGCGAGTTTAGAGTCACGACTTGGTTCGCTGAATACGAGCAAGTACGAGTTGGTAGCTGTCGTTGCTTTGCGGGACCATGGACGTGACTTTATACAATGCGGGGCTTGGCTTATGCTGATGATAGAACGTGAGAATGCTCCGCCACAGACGAGTTCCGTCATTTCCCGATGTAATAATATGCGATCGCATTTCTTCATTCTTTGACAGCAGCGTATTAAAACTTTATGTCTATTAAAGTTTTTACAGATTAATTCTTAATAAAATTAATATATGCTCTAACACTCTAATATTCTTCCTTAATTGACTATTAATGATGACGAATAATAGTAACATGTAATGATTAATAGTTGCTCGAATCTAAATCAAAACTTTTATTCTTCCCATATCAAATTGCAATTATGGTTGTGTCACATACTAATCAAGTGGCGTAACAAAATTGTTAGTAAGTTCCGGTGCCCTTTGGCGATGGCGAGAAATTAAAGGGCCAACCGTTAATTGATTATTACAGTTATTTAATCGAGTTACTATCTCATGCATATAAATCAGGATGTAAATCAAGAACTATGTAACGCAGTCAATCTAGCATCTGGATAAAATTGCGGCTGTGGACGCGGTAGCGCGATAGTTAGATTCTATATAGATCGCTCGTATAAGCTTCGTGTTGCCTTGACTTTACGACGACGGCACCGACAGAGCCGACGGCGATCGTCTTGCTACCTATTGCAACGACGACGACGACGACGACAACAACAACAACGACGACGCGCATTGCTCTCGGCAATGATTTGTAACGCCGCGCGGCCGAGGTTTCTCGTTTTCTAATGCCGTCCCGAGAAACGGAACGATAAATTAACGCCGATACAGCGCACGATAAACCGAGAACTCGATCGCCGAGCGAGAATGAATTGCAGGCGCGTGTTCTTCGCGGAAAACGAAGAAGGATGGGATGCAGGTGTAAATGCCAATAAGCATAACGAGAGCGCGAATATTCGTCTGTAAATCTTTCGCGCCGTGATATCTCAGGGCTGAAGCAGAAGCTAGCAATCTCCGTTTGTAATATTGTGAAAAAAAGTTACCGCGATGAAGACATAGAGAATCTAACCATTCTTCCCGCGTGACAAATTAAAAGGCCGAAAGATTTATCAATAAAATTGAAAACTGATATAACTTTCCTTAACTTAACTAAATAAAATATAATTAACAATTAATAATGACGGCTTACTTAATAATTCTTTATATTCAGAAATTACAAAACCGGCTTTTTTTAGTTCGAGCGATGTTTCATAAAATTAAGAGGAGAAAAACGAACGAACCATCGATTAAATCACTATTTTTTCCACCGCTAAGTCCACCACGGTGGTCATTGAAAGAACATCGTTCGTCCTCGGCGATGCATGACCACCGAGGCCGGACCACCAAGGTACTTTTCTTCGAGCTCGTTGAAATCGATTTGAAGCGTTTGCTAGCAATTGTTACGGACCTCGTGCCAATATCGTGGGAGAACTGATTCGTGCCATGCTATGGCATCTTTTCATTGCCAATATCCGTGGTTCCGTTCGGCAAGACTGAAGCTGATAAACTTAACCGATTGTCACGGATCGAGCTTGCGCTACGTCCGTGACAATCACAATCCCCTAGGTTTTAGACTTCTTTATAGCATTCTCGCGAGTTTCTTTCCACGATTTCGATCGCTACGTGTATTCAGAAAGAAAAAATAGAATCATTATACGTAATCAGTTTAAAAGCATAAACGATAATAATATTAAATCATTAAAATCAACTTAAAAATGATATTTAATCAAACTATTTATATTTTACAAAATAGTTAATTATGCGTTTACAAGCACAGGGTATATATTCACAATATAAGTGGGTTATATAAAAATAATAAATATTAGCTATAAACGGAATAGTCTCGCTAGAACGAGGCTGATTTGTTCCGGCCAATGTGATCGGTACCGGTCAACCGAACCGATATTCACAGGCTGCAGTCGACTGTGTCCGTGACAATCACGATTTCCAGGCTTCCTAGCAGCTCCTTCCGCGATATCCAGAAGAGATTCCTCCTTCGCTCGTGAGCCCCACGTTAATTGGGGAGTCTAAGAACCACCTTGGCTTCCAAGAACGCCTGACTCGGACACGAATCGTGAGCGGAACGTGCAGGAGTCTGATACTCCCGGTACAAAGAGTACGATACAGTCGTGATAGCGCAACACGAATACGGGATATGATACAAGAAAGATTTGCCATGTAACTTAATGATTCACGCAAGTACGTATACTTCTCTCTTTATCTTTCCGCTGTTTTGCTCGCAGAACATCAATCGCATGTTCTGATGCGATAAAACAAAAATATACTACAATAAGAGAAATACACTATGTAATAAGAATGAATTCGGCCGGCAATTAAAATTATTCACCATGAGTTTCTAAAACATTGTGCGAAGTCTTTATGCAAAATCATACCTGGCATACCATCCGCGCGAGGTAACGAAAAAATCACACGAAGCAGCTGTGAAATCTAAAATTATGCAAATTGTAGCCCGTAACCGAGAATTTGGACGGTTCTGTGTGTGCTCCAGATTAACATTAATTTAATTTCTTACTCGCGGCTATGGGAGCAACCGCATCCATTGCGCGTGGTCTTTCGGAGGATGCCTTTCTTTTTACGCGAAGACTAATGATTAAGAGAGCACGGATGGGTTGTGAACCTTGAATCTTGAGCTTCCTTTATGTTCATTTTATAAGTCTCGTTTCGCGTGCGCTCTCATGATTCTCCGTTCACAAAATCTTCGCTCGGCTTTCTTTAATCTACTTCAAATTTCGACGATTTTGTAAGGCAGATTCTCGTAATATTTCGTAATAATAAATCTCACACGTATAATTTAATACAAGCACGGCAGGCAAGATTAATTTCCATCCCTATAATTTCATTTCGTCGATTTTCGATAAGAATAACGACAGAGAAAAGTCAAGGTGCACCTACGCAGCTTGCAACGTGAGAAACTAATCGGTATGGCTCGTTACGGGCGTCAATCGATTAATTAAAGTACTGTCTATTCAAGTGAACGGGTGTGGGAAGAAGGAAGTGAAACTTGCAGATTACGAATTCACAACCAGCAGTGTAGCGGAAAAGCATCGAGCAATTATAATGTAAATAAGTTGTTTGTTGTAATTAATATATTTTTGTTTATATGCAATTATTTGCCGGTTGTTAAAGTTACAAATAAATTAGGGTCATTAAGTTCTCATTTGTATGATAAACTTTAAAAAATAATACTAAACGCAACGCGTTTCTCGAAAAATCAAAGATCAAAATTTCTTGTTCATTGGCCGATGAGAGTAGCGTTGATGATTGCTTTTGTGCATCGACAACTTTACGAGTCATCGCAAATATTGAGAACGCGAAAAAAATACGCTTGCGAGGAACTGTAAGAAATATTGATAAAGCAATACCTTGAGAGAAAGTAACGAATTACATCCTGCGCGGAGGTTAAATGAACTTGTCATGATTTCCATATACATTCGTAACCGCCAGCTGCACCGTGTACGTTGCCGACTACGTGAGACGACCGTGCATCACATCCGCGCGATGCGTCGAATTCAACACGCCGTCTCGAACGGCAGCCAATTTTACGTCTGTCGAACAAATTTCTCCCGTGGAGCGTATTATATCGGTTGCAATTTACCATTATCGAAAAATGATTTGGATACATGAATGTTGCATGAATTTGACACAGGGCTCGTTTTTCTGCGTCAACGGAGCCCCTTCGCGTAGTCCACCCGATGGTCCGCCTTGCATTCTCACAAAACTAATTGTGAACACGTGAATTTCTTTTTAACAAGCACAAATTTCAACACTTTTTCAAGTTTATAATGTACAGGAAAAAAATAAATAAAAGATATAATAGCGATAGTAATGTACGTCTAATAAGCAACAAGTCTAATAAAAATAGCTTTACGATTTTCGTTTTGAGAAAACATATATTATGTTCAGCCCCGAATACGCCTATATGTCGACACCTTTTACTGCTATTAGAACGACCTTGCACATAAAGTGAGAAGCAAAACGGACGCACGTACTGAAATTCGACTAAAACTCAACACGGACTTCATGTTACGTAATTCACTGTAAAACGTCAATTTGCAGAGTTTTGCCCGCGTGCGAAAGTTGAATCGTCCGCAGAAAGACGCCGCCGCAAACCGCGGAATGTGAACGCGTGCGCGCGTGGAATCTCATTAACGCGGCCCTTACGAGTGGCGGCGAGCGCGAGCGAGAGCGAGGCGCGTAAAAGTGCAATGTACACCGACACGCACGATACGCGTGGCGTGACAGTGCACGTTCGCGGCGTGACCCCGTGCATGCACCTGCCTGACCCCCGGTCCGGACCACGTGCACACAACCGACACGGAGGTGCAACGCCGGAGGAGCGAGTGTGTGCAATATGTGTTGCCCACGCGCCTCTACGCAACGCTTATGCAATTCTCGGAACCATCCTCGCGCGGGTATGTAAAGGACGTTGTTCTGTGGCTCTCGAGTAAAGCGGCCGTAAATGAAACACGTGAAGTCACCTTTCGAGTTACTTGCGCCTCGGGAATGTCACTTGGTTGCCTCACAGATACATTCGCGCCAGAGCTAATTAAAATAGTGAGCATGTACGTAAAAAATTGTAATCTTTTTTTCTCTTAATAATGCTGTGAAGATTAAAAGATTTATTCTTGACAAGTTCAGCTTATAGAATATAGCTCGCAAAACTTAAAATAGTAATATAAAATTTTACTAACGTCCATTTGTCTTATTAGTTAATAAATACACCGTTATGCATATATAAATAATAAATAAATATAAGATAGATGTCAGTAATAAGTATGAAAATTAGTTGATGAGAATATACATTTGCCGATGCAAGAAGCACGGTGTTCGGTAGCGAATGGCTGGAAATAAATTGCCCCTATGCGTGTACACGCTTAACACACACAATGAAATGAGCTGTTCATTCATCAGTTCGACGTTGCGCTACTCAAGTTACATCGCCATCTTAATATTTCCGCATTTTTTCTGTAAACTGATACTGTGTATAAACATAAACCTGCAATGTGTTTCTCTTTTTTGCACTTGTAAAACTTCAATACATGATTTCAATACATGAAGCTGCGTGCAACTATCGTGACAAATGAGTTTTGAAAATTTACTTACAAAACTTTGCAATATTCTAAGAATATTTCAGGTTTAGAAAAAGCACTTAATTTTTGCAATGTCAGAAAGAAATAATTTTCTATATTTCAATTTTTATGTTTTATTTAATAAACATAATATTAATTCTCAAGAAATGATAAAAATTCGAAACTGTTGCTGGTATAATGAAACGTAGCGTTTTATGATTAAAATTTTACGGAGCATGTTTGCCTCGCGCAGTGTAAATCTCGACCCTCTCTCACGCATCAACCGTCATCTCTTAGTACGCTGAGTGATTATTAAATTTTCTTTTGTAATTAAAGGGAGAGGCATCCACGGATTAGGAAATCTTAATTAAAATTTTATGGGGAATAATTCTCACTTGCAGAGCTGCACGTGACATGCTTGCAAACATGCGAGAAGAATCCCTTTTGCTATAAAATCTCAAGGTTCTAGTAATATTATTTATGTAATATTATTTTTTTAATACATCACGCTAAAACGCTAAACAAATAGAATAATTAGCATTGTCACATGCGCGTCTTACTAATATAATGTATTTGTGCGATTTGTTTATTGAAATATGAAATATTAATGACATGATCTTTCGTTTGCTTAGTGTAACAACAAGAAAAATCACTCTTTTCTTCTTTAACTCTGACATTTAATTCTGTCATCTAAAACTTAATAAGTTTTACTTAATAAACATGGATATACATTAGCTACGACACACCATGTAACAGGACTTGTAACAGGACTTGTTGTTAAAAACATGATTCGTAAATTCGGTTCTAAGCAGATAACATTATATTAAAAGCTTACAAGGCGATAGATCTTATCTCGATTCAATAACATGTGTGACTGGAGACACACAAAAAACACAGTCAGCCGCGAGAAACTTCGACACGCTTGAATTCCTACATAATTTCAGAATTTCTAACAACTTTTATCTACTCATTGATGCACCCTATCAAAACATGAATCTTCTAACCATGAGACCAACCATAAGAAATCCATGAGAGATCCGTAGTACCCTAAAATATGCAACCTGACTAACACGTAAGCATTTCGCAACGCTGTTTCCTTTACGTTTCGTTTCAAGTAATTATTAAAAATATATTGCTTATTAGTTTATGATAAAAATAATTTTTAATTTGTCATTAAAATTTCTATTGGATTTTCACAATTAATTCGACAAAAAAGTGACTAAAGATTATACACGAAACAATTTAGCGATTGAATATGTTTAATGCGAGTCGTAAGTTATTAAGAATCGTTTTGACTATTAATTCTCATAAAAGATATTTTATTATATTATATTTCGTTGAACTTTTCTGAGTTCAATATGTTAGAGAAAAATGTTAACAATTCTAATTATCTTTTTTCGTTTTGCCATACTTCTTTACCAATTTGTCATCTCTCTCAACCAACTAATCTCGACATTGAATGTTCATATCGACACACTATGATGCCGTATTTTTGATTTCCAAACGTTTCACCTGTAGTGTGCCGACCTGTTGACCCTCCACGTCAACTGCATCGGGTGGGCTTGCGGACGGGATCACGAAAATAAGAGGAAGCCATGATTTATAATGGTGTAATGGGAGTACGAGATGATACGGCTGTTATTGTTGCCAGGGGGCATTATTGCGGGAAGCTGACCTCGACATTGCCCTGTGCAAACCAGTAAAAGAAATCGACAATGCAAAATCGAATAAAAATACAGCCTTCTATTACTTATAAATATGTCATAAAAAGATATATATTATATGGAAGATATTATATAATGATATAATATATACTATACATATATACATATATTAAATACAAAAAAATGTCTTTAGTTAACTTTTGCAATCCAATTTTTTAAACTTAATTAGAAGCTTTCGTAAATCTTGTATTTAATTATAATATGAGAGTAAATGTATGAAAGAAGTGCAAGATGGAAAAACTTTTAAATTTGATTTTTGAATTATGAATTTTTACTATGTGACAAAAGCAGTTATGACAATTACTTACAATTATAATAACTGATTTAAAGATTCTTAACTCTCGCCTTGCTAGTATTTGACCTTATCAGAACTAAGTCGGACTGTAAATGTATGTACTATATAGTACTTCATAATGATGTTAAATATAATAATCGCAAATCGATTGACAACAATCACAGATTTTCTAATTAATCGATTGAATACATTAATGTAATCGATTACGATTACCAATTGCAGTTGAAAAATAGAACAATAATGTTCGCATCTTGCTTATATTCAATATTGTGTAATGTAGCGACCCTTATGACGGACGTGAAACAGTCTGCCGTTATTACGGTAATTATGGTATATACAATTAAGCACGACCTGTATGATCATCATTATCATCGGCATTATTATCATCAACGCAGGCATCATTCGTGCCTGCATGCACCCCGAGAGAAATTGTATTTAAAGGTCGGACATAAGCTGTAATTTACAAAATAACTCACAAAATGATGTTTTCGTTGATTGAAATATTTTTGGACATGTTCATTGCTTTTAATAAATTAATCGTGGATAATAATCCTGGGGTTAATTTAGCTTGAGCCCTGCCTGCTTGCGAATGTAACGAGCATCATCGAGAATCAATTTCAAGATAAGCAATTCCTGCCCCTTAATTTTCTCTAAAATATTATTGTGTACTATGATCTTTCTTTAGCATCGTTTAAATGGACCTTTTTTCTGAGTGAGTTATCTTTTTCTCTTCGTCGTTAGAGTAAATTCATAATTTGCGAATATTATTTCGTTTTCGTGCTCTTAAATACATCTGGTCGCGTTCAACGGGACCGCCACGAATTTGTTTTGCGTCCGACGAGCCAATTAGGAGTTCTGTAGAGATATACTACTGAAGGCTAATTAGGGGGCCTGCCAGGATATATACCTATCAACGTGAAATATGCCCGACTCTTAGTAAACACGATCCTGCGAGAACCTGATGCACCGACATTATGCGACGCTGCCCGATTCACGGAAGTCAAGCGCGATTCAATTCGATTATAATGATCGGTTTCGTACAAAATGGATGAGATCTGACTCATGCTATTATTGCTCGTTATGAGACTTATGAGCAATACTGACAGAACCAGTTCGGTCAACAGCATTCGGACATACGCTTTCATCTGCGAAAATTATCCCAAAGATGCTCTTTTGTATTTTATTACATAAAAAATGTTAATTCCCTTTTTTATTTTGCCGAGAAGTTTTAAGAAGGTTTAAGAAGTTTTTTCTTGCCAATATATTGAGGCGAAGCAGGAGGTAATTGGAGTCGATATTTTTGAAATAACATTATTGACCATTGAAGACAGCTGCGCCCTCGAGAAGCGGGCAGCGATGCATGAAACGTCGAAAGGTTCGCGGAGACCCATAAGTTTGCAATTTTCATTTTTCTTTCGTTACAATCTGTGATCCGGAGTTTTCTTTCGAGATCAGTGCCTCGCGACGACCCGCGTTCCCTTTCCGCTATATTGAGCAATGTTCCGCCTCGAGACAGCCACTCCAATCGCCATTCAACTATTTCATAAATAACCATTATTGTCCCGCTTACTATGGCGACCGGCTCTCCAGAAGAGTAAAGTTCGATGATCATATTTTCCGGCTGGATTTTACCAATCAAAAAATATGTCCTGTTTGCTTGTCACATGTCATACCTGCTTCATTCCAAATTTCAGTCTATCCTGAAGTAACGTAACGAATCATCCCTATAAAGAATCGAAACCTAAAAGATTCCAGCTGAAGGACGATTGGATATAGAGGAGGGAATATTATTTTCACGGTTTATTCACACTTTCATTTCTTATTAATGGTAGGATGAAGCCCATTAAGTTTGTAAGATCTTTATGATACTATCTATATCGTCAATATCTTACATGTAGATGTTTTATTTCCATATTGTATTATTGGCCGGCGAATTAAATAGGCGGATGCCAAAGCAATCGATGGAAATCACGCAATTGCAATGAGGAAATAACCTTTGCACGTACTTCGCCCGCACATATTTCTAAAGACGTAAATCTACGTGCGAGCCTGAATGCAAAAAGCAAAAACTATTCGAATAAGAAAGACGCAAAACTATGAAAGCGTATACGGCTATCGTTCGCTCCAAGTCATCAGTCGTGACATAAATGCTAGAAGTTTTAAACTAAATTTCTGCTGCTAATTAATTCATTATTTCATCGCAAACATGTCATCTATTATAGTTTATATTTTACATTAATATAAAATATAATAGATAGTAAATTACGATTAAATATGCTAAAAGGATCTTGCTCAATCAAAGTCTAACAATAAGTGAATCGGAGCAAGTCAAAGTGAAATGCAGCATCCGCTCGAAGGGTATTCGCGTGCCCATTCGTCTATAGGTGCCGTGGAATGCCGTATCAATCCCCCAGCCCCGATTATTTTCGAGCTTACGAGAAAATTACACATTCCTCCCACCCCGTTGCGAAGACACGCACGCCAGGATGCTCTCTCTCTCTTTCCCTCTCATGGTCGTTGGTGGACGGCCACGATAGAGTACGTGATCACCGGCAGCCTCCATGGCAGCAGACATTGCCCAAGGGTCGGAGGTCGTCCCGCCTCGGCTTACCGGGCAAGCTGCAAGTAATTGCAGCCGACTGCAATCCCGGGAAACCGCATCCTGCTCTCTCGACTCTCGGCAGACGAAAAATTCGACGGCTCCGCGTGAATGGGCGCGATGTAGGTACATGCGCACACGATACGCCGATTGCTTCGCGGCGAGATGAGAAAGTCGGGTGGGATCCTCCGGCAGCCGCCGCTGGAAACAGGTCTAAAAGCGGATTATCGTGTTCCACGTTATGCGGATTATATAAGGCGCGCGCATTCGATTTGCGAATGTATGTTAAGAAGCGAGGCGATTATGCGAGTTACGCTCCGCTGCCATTATAAGTTGCTCAGTTGCTTTATCGTAACCATAATGCGCGGTGTTCGATCAGTACAAACTTTAAAGGTGCAAGAATTTTTTTTCATCAAAATCTCATACTTTTAATAATTTCTAAACACAATATTTATATGAAGTGAATGTATTATGTGTTGTGATATAACTATTGATGTATATTTTTTCCATTTTAATGTAGAAAGTTCAAGGGTCAATAAACGAGCAATCGAAATCGAGAGATGTTAAAATCAAAAATAAAAATAATTTAATAACTTAATAATGGTTTAACATCTCTCGATCGCTCGTTTATTAGCCCTTAAACTTTCTACATTGTTTTGAGACACACGAGTTTGAGTCTTTTACAATTTATTTTCCATTTTATACATTGCTAACTGTTATATACTTAGCTTGTTGCATTTAATAAAGTTATTACTATTATTATTACTATTATTCTCTTATCATCATCATTTTTATTATCATGGTATAACGAATATTATGTATTCAAGATCGACACCGGACTTCCTCAGTTTAAGTATACTACATTGTTAAAAAGGTAGACAATCTGGACCTTCGATACTTATCCTCTAAAAATTGATTGGATAATGAAAAATAATGTATGTAAAACCTCGTTCTCCGCACAAGAGAATCATCCGGGGATAAAGGCACCGGCCAAGATATCAGACTCACGAATATCCGTCGCTAAGTACGAGCCTATCAGCGATTCATCGTGCTCGAGAAATTGAAACACGCATAATTTCCAATAACTACCGGCGGCGCGAACTCGTCACAATGAGATGCCCGCTAAATAACGAGCTCTCGATAAACCCGTTCGATTGAGCGGCCGTTGTAATCAAGTAATAATTCGCACGATGCGAAGAATCGCTCGGAGGAACGGCGAGCCGCGCTCGCTACGAATATACGAATCCCCCCGATGCGGCTTAATCGACCCCCTAATGATATCTCCCCTCCCGCAACGGGCTCCGATATCCGGTGTATATTCTTGGCCTAAGTAATAATAATTATCGATCATTTCCGTGCCGACGGCTTCAGTCTGAGGAGGTCAGAAGTTAATACAAAACCAACGTCAATTCAACCACGCCGCGCCGCGCCGCGCCGCGCCTCCTTAATGGCGATTTCCGATAAAGCGATGAAGCGACGTGCATCGTGTCCGCATATATCATCCATTATATTGTTATCGCTGGATATCGCATGATGCATCTTTAAACCTATCTCAACAAAGTTAGTTTTTGAAGCGACGATGCATTAAAACGTAAAAATTGAAAACGTTTCGAAACACCATGTCGGATGACTCATCGAAGAAAATGTTTCCAAAATATCCTTTGAATATCGACGCACTTACTAAGCTGTTTTCGATCCTAGAGTTAGTTCCAGAGGATCTTGGATTTCACGCATCGCTTCTTTGATGTGTCAGAAAAGTCGACGACGACAATAGAAATATCTGCGAACGATGTCGCGCATTGTGGCGTTCAGGGGCTCAAACTTCAAGAATACGCCAAAATCTGATTTTAGAAACGCGTGATGACACTCGCATAATACTTTATTAACGACCGGACATCTGTCGCGTTAGTCGGCGAAAATAAGCGACATAATGCCTTTTACCAGTGGTGTCAGAATTAAAGCAAACGATGTATATCCGCAAAAATTAGAGATTTATCAAAGAAAACTCTATGTCATTTTAGAAGTATGAAAAGTAGTATTTTAACGCGATACTCTGGCTAAGATTTTATTATAAAATATAATTTAAAAATATTTTATATGTTAATATCCTCGATACAATATTCAAGAATATTGTTGCGCACAATTAAATCTTAATTGATTCAGTAAAATAATACATTTCTTACATGGACCAGGCTTTCATCGAACCGAACTTAAAGCGAAATTTGTTTTCTGCGATATACACCATCCATCATGCAGCTTATCAGAATTTAAATAAGTCGCGCGCGAGAAACTCGTATAATTTGTATTCCAATTAAGAATCATCTTATATCGTTGGCAATCTTTTAATCGTGATGATGCTTGTCGTATTCGGAAAGGCTCTTCTCGAACGAATAATAATTAAGCGGCGACGCTCAATTTCGCGAGCGGTAAATTCAACAACGCTCGCTCCGCAGCGAGCGCGAGAAAAGCAGTTATTTTTACAACCGACGACACCGATAACCGCCACGCGTTATAACGCGTGCGAAGATTGGTCAATCGCGATTGATATGCAAATCGCTCGCATCATTAGCACTCTGAATGTGTGTCGTCAAAGAGAGAGGCACCAAGGAGGTGTGACCATCACAGGAAGAAGATTTCAAAGGGTGCCATGTGCATTCAGCGACGGCGATGACGACGACGAAGAGGAGGAGGAGGCCGGCACAACCGGTGGTCATCCGTCATTAAGATGAAAAATTATGCTCTCCTACGATTGTCCCCGTCGTCCACCGTCTCTTGCATGGATCGAAACGGTTGCATCTGCGCCATGGTCAGCTGCGGGTCAGACCAATTAGACTCTCTCGTGAGAAAGTGCGCCCGGGAAGGAGTGAGCGAAATGGAACTCCCTTCAGTACGACGCGACGGATGTATAAATAACTCGTGACTGTAAATTCCAAGTACTGGGATTGGATTGGGGCCTGGCATACTTTCGCAATTTCGATTTATATGCCAATTCGAGAGACGTAGATGATGCAAGCATTATTCCTTTTTCCGTAAATGTTATTCTCTGAAGTATATTGCGTACATTGCACTCAAAGGAACAAAACAGACAGTTTCAAACGATCCTCGTTTAATCTTTGAAGCTGTCAATTCTTTCACGGTATGATGTATGAGGCTCTACTCTCACTAAAGCACTACTTTGAAAAACATCTAATTACAAAGTGTCATCTGGTGATGCGACTGGTTCCGACGTGGCCGCGTGAACGAACAAGACGTCGGGCAATTTACGTAACTTTCATCAGAACAGATAAGATGGGAGTGGCAGGAAATAATCCTCGGCGAAGTTACCATCGCGAGAGCCGGCCATTATCGCGAGCGCTCCGAGTGCTCGTTCTAGATCGCGCGATTCCAGCCGGCTAGAGCGTAATTATCGCTCCGCTCGTGCACGGTATGCCACCGCACGGCTCTTCATCCCGGATCCAGCGAGATAGCCGGCGCGCAGCGGGAATAATGAACGCACTTCTGGTATTTAGCGTGAGGGATGGCGCACGTCAGCTTGATAAATAAACTCGGTTTTCAACCGTATTTTATCGCGCGGCGAAGGCGGAGGGCGTTTCGCGGAGGCGCACAGATGGCCGCGACTACGCGCGTTATTCGTGCCGTACCGGCACCTGAGCGAAAGCTCCCGCGGGAATAATTAGAAACATTCGTTTCCACGATGCGAAAAACGTAGGTAGTTTCCGTCCGCGCCACTGGCGAAAAAGAACGGGCATAATCCGGTGACCTAATGTTCAAGTGGAGAAACTCTCAGAACTCGGTATTAACCCTTGGCATCGCGCGATACTTACGATCAATACGGAATATATTATATCTGAAGGCACTCTTGAAAATATTATTATATAATTACTAAGATAACATTATATTATTATTTGATTATTGTATTATTATTAAAAAGTAAACAAAGTCTTTTGGTTAGGTAATCATTGAGACGCATGACATATGTAAGAGGATTCTTCGGAAACCCCCGTAAAGTCAAAATGTTTCCTACCCGACTACTTGATTATGCTAATCCCGCGTGTTTTAAGCTCTATGGCCAAACGGTCGACCTACTTCGTGACGGACCGCCGCGGCTGCTTTCCCCACGGGTATCCTGACAGGATAATGGAGCATCCTGCGAGTATCGGATTACGTCGAAAGAAATTACGGAAAACAAATCGATACGAGCTGGCAGACGTTCTTTCATCGCAGCTCGCAGTTGTGGAAATAAATTGCCGCAACGTGACGTATCCTTTGCTATTTTATGATGTTATTACTGCCTTCGTATCAAGATATCGCATTTATGTCGCGCTTGGAAAACTCTGCGAACTTTTCTCACCGACCAGCAGCAAGCCGCCGCAAATAAGACGCGCGTAAAAATCACTACGAATTTCATTGCGGGCAGGGATCGTGAAAGGAAGTATAAAAAAAAAAGGGAAGAGTCTCGTCCGAACAAATCAGATCAAAAAAGCGGCCATCCGGGAGAAAGCCGAACAATGGGCAAAAGCCATTGAACTACTCGGTTGAATAGACGCTTACGGAATAGATCAATAAACCACTCGATATCTCTTAGCGCTCCTAGATGCGAGATCGGCCGAAGGAGAAAAAAAATTTAGCAGAGTTGACCGGATGTGAATAATCCTCGACGAGTCCGCAATACGAAGATGTGAGGGAAAGACGAGCTCCGCTAGAACGTCACTGAAAAAAACGGATGACACACATTTGCAGGATCATATAGGGGAGAGAAAGAGAGAATATGTTATACACCGTTCTCGAGACTTGGAGAACGTCTAATCCTGTTTTGAAAACTCGGTCTCGCATGACCGTGACAAACTCGACACCTTAAGATAGTTTATGACGATCCCTTGATCTCCTCGGCCTGCGCACCGCTATTATCTTACAGCCTGTACGGATCTTACCACCGCCAAAAACGAGGAACGATCCTTTATCGCGTCTCGGAAAGTCTCCCTCCATCAATATTAATATCTCCTCTCTTTTTCGACCATTAATTGGGTCGCTATCTGTTGAAGGTAATCAAGCTCGTCGAGCTGGGTTGTTGAGTAAATATCCACGGTGTTTTGCGCTTTTTGCCGAACACTGTATATAAATCCCGCAAGATTTAAGAATACTTGTTTCCCACGTTCTTAAATTCGGAATGTTTTTAATAGCCCTTTAAAAGCACTATATAATGTAGGATATATTTCTTGTGAATTTTAATGTTCTTAAATAAATAAAGATAATCCATGGGATAAATGCAAAAGATAAAGAACGAAATAAGAATTTGACTGACGGTGCTACATTATCATATGTGAACGAAACGATGGATGGCAACCACTGGCCCGTTCTCGAAAGGCGGGCATTGTGTCGAGCATCGTATTTGTAAATTTTGGCCGCGCGGTTATATCCCTCGATTTGCAAGGCGCCGTGGAGAAAATTGAATCCGGCTTGAAAGGAGAAACAAACGAGTGGAAGAGCCGGGCAGTTGATTTAATATGGCCGTCCGTCAAGGCGCGTACGCGTCACGCTCGATTCACGTGTAAGAGACGGACGCTTTCTTCCCTCTCCGAAATCTGTCTAGTCGCGTGGCACGACGCGGGCGTTACCCGCCGTGCCTTTCAAAGATCCTATCGCTGTTCGCTGACGTTCCTTCGCTCGGTTTGCTAAGCTGAACTAACCACCTCGACGGAAAAGAAATTTCGCGAGGCCGACTACGTCGGTTGAATGAGAATTGGATTAATTACGGCATGACCGCAATGCGAAATATATTCCCCACTGGAGACCACCTCTCATAAAATTGCCGTATAACCTTGGAAAATTATTTTTATGGAACGGACACGCGCGGAGATAAAACTTTAGCATATTATTGCGCACAGATATTGCTGCAAATACTAAAAAAATTATATATGCGATACGTAATTCAAGCTTCCGTTGTACCGCGATTCGCGAAGTCGTTTGTATGCCTACGAAAACAAATAAATCGCCAAATTCATTAGTGAAATCTTTAAAAGTCCATTCGTCCAGTACCCATGTCAAGGCAGATCCCGCTATTCCGACAAGACGCGGTGTCGTGTTCGCGCGGATGATCTCATGCCGTGGTTCCCGGTTTCTCGTAACCGGACGACACGTGGTGCGCCTTGACGCACACACACGTTAGAACGCATCTGCATGCTTCATTGAACATTCCGCGCACGGAAACATTGTTGAAGCAAACGGCTCCACGCTAGACCGCATAACGCCGACGCCCGTCGATATTTATGGACGCAATTCGGAAAGCGACCGCACAATCGAGCACGCCCGTCGATTCCTTGCGTTCACCTCCATCGAACACACGCGCGTATTACTCCAAGTTATCGGCACGTGCTTTAATTAAATTTATCGGTTTCGCGAAACCATGCGCGCACGGGCGTGGGATATACGGCTCGCTGTAAATCTCGATGTTTGCGAACGTTGTGGCCCCAACAATGTATACGGTTTTAGTTGGGCCTTATAGCGCATTGTTTGCAAATAAAACCCGAATGGGAATTAAACTTGCCGACAGGTCTGTGTAAATTCGTATCGGGTTGCATCTGCCCGTAAAGTTGAATAACTGCCCCTTTAAATCCCGATGGAGTCTAATACATTTCGATTAATGCAAACGGTTAAATATACAGGAAAGGAAAGGATAACAAGGGTAACACTTTACAGATTTAATAAATAAATTCAATCTATCGGTTACATTTTTCCTTCTCAAGAATTTTCTCCTAGCTCATATGAATATTCAGCTGACAGAGCTGTCGCTGGCTTGGTCGCGGTCGACCAAGAGCCTCTTCATAGATTTATCGCTGGAAAGAGAGACTCACGGAGCATTTTCGTGATCTCGTCGTCGGTCCCTTTGATGCGTGGGCGTGGGCCGCGCAAATCGAATCGCCCGGAGTCTCATCACGTTCCCCGTTGTAATCATGGCTATCCCGCGCCCTGATCCGGGGCTGATTATAATTTATGTTTCGTATTCAGCCGCGTTGCATACACCGCTTCCGCCGTTCACGGATCCGCTTCTGCCGGCTTATTCCATGCCGTCGGTGGCTAGATTACGTGGTAACATACTGCCGCTGCAATTTCAGCCTCCGTCAAAGATAGAGACTCGTCACGAGGGAAACGATGAATCGCGAAACGTTCGCGAGAAAGAGGAACGGCTATATTTCCATCGTCGTCCGCCATCGTTTTTATACACGCAGCCGTTATTGTTACATCTGATTGAAGTTTTTGTGCGGTATCTCTCGCTAAAGATATTTCATCCCTAATAAAATCTGTCGCCCGAGAGTAGCGAGACTCGTCGGCGAAAGTCGAAGTACAAACGGACTTAATTTCCCAGCGCTACCGGCTCGCAATCACCGTCGCTCTTTGCAACCGCGCGACTCTGATTATAATTTATTCGTTTCCTATCCGAGTCGCGCTCGGTTGTCAGCGCAATCATGCTCGTCCCTCCAGGCGTATATGCCAGATTACATGCCGATATATAGCGACCCATAATTTTTGTCAGTAACCAAATGCAATAAGTTAGTCGAGACAGCGACGCTTACAATTCCGAAATGCGAAATAAATCTGTGCTACCGCTTACCTTTAACGGAACATTTAAGCGACAATCGTTCCCAAAAATCAGATCAGATCGGTTCGCCAGTCCGCCCCTTTTCGTCGACGAGCACACGCGGGCGCGCGCTCGTACGTGAACATCTCGTCGACACGCCGCGGGCATGTTTTCTCAGCTGGTGCCCCTAACCCTCGGCGGTTCTCCCCTCTCGTTGTCCCCCGCCACCCCCACAAGCAAATCCTGGAAGATCCTTTCAGGACACGGTCGGCTACCCACAAAGGATCCGGCCTTTCATACGCACGTTATTATACTCTTTACACAATATCGTTCCAGCTCGCCCCCACCATCGCCGAGGAAGAAATACGCGTTGCCCATACACCTCGGTACTGTATACCCTACGCCCACGTATTGTAGCCGGAACCATAGGGCAAGAGACGTCGGCGGAGCCGACGAAAGCCTCGAGACTTTCTCGTTTAATTTGTTGTTGTAGCTGCTTGAGACGTGGATCGAGCCATTCGTCCGTCCGCAAGATCCCTCAAACATTCATTATATTTTTTCTTCTTCTTCGTAACGCGTACGACCGCGACTCGCGGTGTGGTGGGGTTACGGCCCGTCTCGCTCGCAAGAAAGGTCTATATTTGTTCCGTATCTCACGAGCGGTCTCTATTAATCGAGAGATCGCGGAGCAGGTGGAACCGGCGTGCGATCCGCGCGATAGAAGAACAGCCGAGTATCCTTCGGGATCCCTTTCTCTTTCCCTTTTCGCGCTTTTAGATTATATCATCTTTTATTTTACAATGTTTATACGATGTATAACTAATAACAGATTTGCAAAACACAGTTACGATCATTGATCGATGCATCGCGCATAAATGGCATGCGGATATATCGATCGATCATCTATTCACGCTGATCATATAGTAATAAGATTTATGACGATAGCGAGGGCTCATTAAACCATCGATTCAGCTCACCCGCTGATGATCGTATCGCGGATGCAGCCTGATGCGATTAGGATGCGGCATTATCGCGGTCCATTAGCGATTGTTTGCGAAGAAAACGAACGAGTCAATTGCCATCGTTCGGTGAATCGTAAAAGCCGGCGTATGTTGCGCCGATGGTCTTGAAAATTTATTGGAGCATCACTCGTTCAGGAGGATTTTTTCTGTCTGATTTGGCGCGTTTGCCCGTCCGCTGAAGATGCACTTTTAGGTTTCCTTTTAGGTTGAATAGTTCCTGACAATATAATTCAAGCGGCTTGTTCATATATTTATTTTTATTATACAAGACCATTATTATTTTTTTGGACAAAACAAGGATCGATGCTGCCAAGTATGCAATTATACAAATGATAACTTGTTTCGTAAAACGTACGGATCAAAATCGCCCGAGTCGATCCGTAAATGTACTCAGGAATGTTCGTCGCGCTACTCTAGACGGGAACACCGGTCCCATACATTCTAACAGCAGTAGGTTTCTCTCTTTTATAGCCCTGTGAAATTCTTCTTCGGATATTACACCGTCGCGATCGACGTCGAGCTTTTTCAACAGTGAATCAATCAAATCCTATGACGCCATAAATGCTTACTATTATTTTATGTAAATTTTATGTGTTTACAGCTCTAGACTTTATCTGTTGTTAATTAATTAACCTTTACAGCATCATCGGGATCTTCGTCTGTTTGCAGTTTGATCAAGCAACCTCGCATTGACGGAAATATTTGTTCTTTCTTCAATTTGTTAGTATGCATAAAATCGTATATCTGCATTTCATAAATATTAATATTCTTAATTAAAGCTTAACCCTTTTCTAATTTTTCAAAGATATTAAAGTAATTTTAAGTTTGTAAAAAATTGGGATGTAAAATCAATTCTTAAATAATTAGAATACTATAGAAGATTACAGTAAAAGCGAAATGTATCCTTTCGTTCAGATTGCCGCGAAGAATTGTGGAGAGCCCTTCAATCCATTGTTCTAAATGAATCTATATCCACATTATTATAATTTTAATTACCATAGAAATATAAATTAAGTATACCTTACGTTAATTTCTCATACTTGCAGAACGTTTTTCTTGTCAAACGCAGAGAATATTCTATCGATATATAGATGCCGAATATTTTCAGTAAAATCCAAACCAGAATGTAAAACATCTCTAAACACCAATCTTGTCATAGGACCCAAAGTTTGTGTTATTTTTCTATGTATAACAGCTAACGCTACGGTAAAATTAATCAGCGGTAAAATTTATCGAACATATACAGAAATTATATTAAATTAAAGAATACATTAATACGTATAATGATATATTTATTTTATTCTACTAAATAACCTTCGACTTCCCTCACATTGAAGTGAGTCTTTCGCGCTAGTTTCTTGAATAAAGCATTATTTTTTCTTCTGAAAACAATCTCCGACAAAGGTTTATTTAACAAATCAACGGGCAATTCGGCCGGCATTTTACTCTTGTAAATTTAAATCTACACTTATAAATTTGTCTAACGAATTTTGATGACCAGAAATGTCAATATAGCTGAAAAAGAAGACTATCAATTCTGCAATACATTCTTAATAATTTATTATAGAATATCTTGAACACTTATACATATATTCTGTTATGTTAACATTTCGATTTTACATTTATTTCGCGATTATTATTTAATAAATTGCTTTTCTAATAATTGCATTTATACATTTAAATGACAAGTATGTCACGATCTGACTCAAATTACTAAAGTTGTACCCTGTAGCCAACAGGCCCATTAGCTCAGTTGGTTAGAGCGTCGTGCTAATAACGCGAAGGTCGCGGGTTCGATCCCCTCATGGGCCATGTTATTTTTTTTCCAAAATTTTCTGTAATTCTAGCACCTTTTTGATAACAGCTATCTTCAATGCACAAATAATTTAATATTTTCACGACTAACTGATATAAATACTTATTTCGACACTTATGCGTTCGAAAGAGTACAAAGATTATCATGAAATTGATTAACAACGTTCAAAATAGAAATAAAGATTATTTAAACAAAGATTATCAACAAATATTTTTTAATGACGATGTGTGTCGTGTTATCACAAGATATCACAACAATTTTGCAATTTTTCATTCTCATGTAATAAAATTTAACTTCTTGAATTATTTTCATCAGTTTCGTAACAGCTTCGTAGAATTAATCGGACAACCGCGTCAGTTTTTCGTGTTTTAAAATCCATGGATACCTTAGACTTCAGACGGATTTCGTTGCATTCGAGATGCATGTAACGCACAAAGACTTATCGTAAAAAGATACGCATGGCATGTACAGAGTACAGGGGAACGCGTAATCTCACACGGAAAGCTGCCACGAAATATCCGGCAATATAAAGGCAATAAAACAGTATAGCTGGTTCTCACGTGGCCGTGAGAAGAAGGAAAAAAAAGCTCTAAGACTGCCTGTCCAAGAAACGTGAGCGAGACAGCGAACGAATTTCGGTGTGATAACCGATGAGTCGTGAACGCTCAGCACGAATTCGTTTCACGGAAGCCGTCCGACCGGCATAAAAGGCGACAATAAAACCCAGCCTAAGTATATCTAATGACATCATTTGGTTGGCAAACGTAATAAACGGGCACAAAGCCGCGGGGATTCGTCGAGAATGTAAAAACGCGGGAACGGCTTAAGACGGCCGAGAAAGAGTGAATCTGTATGTGCTAGCTGTATATGTTTTGCGGGCCGCGCGAGAGGACATGGTAAGGCCGATGGGCGAGAGGAAGAGGGAGGAAGATGTCTGGAATTTCGTGTGCGGGACCAAAGTCCCTGGCGAACAAAAAAAAAGAAGCAAGGGAATACCCACCTCCAATCCTTTCTGCTGCCACACGTGAACGCTCGCGTCGTTTTAAGAGAAATACGAGAGACAGAAAGAGAGAGACTCGGCCCCGATGGCCCCGCTTCAGGGCGCATTGTTTGACCGTCCGGGAGCAAAGCCTATCGGCAAACGGAATACGCGGCTAATCCTCTCGAGATCATCAAACCTTAGTTCGTAAATAATGGCCTGAGATCTTTACGCGAGGTCGCGTAATACGGTGTATTTTCTTAATCTTTCCAAGTAGGAGATAAGAATGGAGAGAAACCCGTGGTCTTGTTGCGTGGGACTTTTCGTCTCAAATAAGAAAGTAGATAATATTTTACATCTCACGAGCGCGGCTTAAAGATGTTTTCAGTCGGACGGCGATGGCGAGACATACAGATTTTTGTTTCGGAAACATCCATGATAATTTTGAGAAGCCCCCTCGAACCCACGTCACTCTGCTAAATCTAATCGAGTCCGACGCATCCACGCATCCTCCAGTCCGAAGCCACGGAATGCCGGCTCGCCCGCCGAATCCATCCTGCTTCGTTGGGAAAAAAATCGTCCCGATACACTTTCGCATATTCATTTTAGGTAACAATGAACCCGAGATATATCACCAACGCGAACGTCATCGCGCATCGGCAAGAACGCCCTTTTTTATCCCCGATCCCTATAATTACGAGCTCATTAGTCCCCGCCGGCGGATAATTTACGAGCTGGACGTTGCTCGCGCGGCCAATCGCCGAGGGACCACATTGTTTCGCTTAAGTAGGCAACGAGCCCGCGAGAACGGCGAAGGATCGCTTTCGCGAAGGGCGCTGTAATATCCCCGGCCGATGGAAAGAACACGAAGGGCGAGGAGAGGCGCCCCGTGTTCCTACAGCGTATAGTCGAGCCTGGAACGACTGTAATCTTGGGCTATCTAACGTTGTAAATGTAGCGAGGTGATGATTTGCGACCTCCCTGCAGCTCCGTGGGGAGGAACGGTGTGTGGGGATACTCGGACCTTTAGATTCAATTTCGCGGGGCGTCAGCCGCTGACGCGACGTCCGCCCACCTTCCGCGAGACGTTGATGTACGACACGGTAGACCGCAGTAGACTCCGGATCCCCTCTGGAAATTTTCAAACGCCGAATCGACCATGGTGTAGAATAGAATAATTCTGACCCATAAATTCGATGGGCTTTGTAAGAATTGATTTTACATAGAATTAATTTCACATTTTCGAAAAAATATTAATTTCTAATGGATTAGAGGATATTTGAGGATTATAATGGATTATGTAAATTAGCTTAAACCGAAAAATAATTTCCGCGCTGTCTCTTCTTATTTATTTCTTATATCTCTCTTTCCGCATACATTTAGAGTAAAATCTATATATCATTGCCGCGTATTTTAAAAAAAAGCAAAAAAGAAGAAAAGAATAAATGTGTCTGACAAATATGATATATCTGTGTGATACCATCATTTAAAGATTAGCTAACCACCGTGGGAATCGAGCGAATTCGTTTGGTGTCCAATGTGCTTGAAAATATCCGCATGAGAATCACCGTCTATATCGGCGCACCGATGCCAGGCGATGCGGACGCGTCGATTTCGCTTGGTATGCCAGGAACGCGAGGTAGAGATGCAACGATCCTCTCGCGGAGCTCGATCATCGAGAGGAAAGGCTATTCGAGTTAGCCGAGCGTTACGCAAGAGTCAGACACGGCAAGAGGCATGCTATCACTCAACGCACATACATACACGCGTCAACACGCGCTAATATACACGTGCAGGTAGAACACGATATTAAAGTCACTTCGGACTGAGAGACGCGTGACTTAATCTACGAGGTTTCTCTCTCCTTTATTATTTTCAAGCTTCAATGATGTTGAAGATAATGCTCGATAGAAATTCAGAAAAATAATTTAAATATTTATTTATATTAATCTATTTAAGTAGCCGAATAAAATTACGTATCTAAATGTGCTGTCGCGATATCGTTCATTATTATTAGACCGAATTCGCGCGAACTTCTTAACACACGCTCAATTTTCGCGCTCGTCGCTTCGAGTGGCGATATTCATAGCTCGGCGCGCGCGAACGAGCTCTCTCCTCTACGTCATTTACAAACGGCAAGCGGTCCATCATAAATTTAGCGCGCTATCGCCGGCTGCGATCGTATTTATCTAACAAATAATTATTCCTGATTATCTCGCGGGTGATGCATGCCTCGGCAAACAGAGATCAAAGATATGGCGCCCGACATCCCGTGGGCCTTTGTTTAACGCTTAACCAGCCGAAAGGTACCGGTCAACAATTTCGTTTTATTTACGACGCAGTGGTGGCGGAGCTGGTCCGAAGCTTAGTTCGAGAACGGAAAGAGCGTGGGTGCGAGGGTTGAGGGCCTATTACCACGGTTGCCTTGGGGATAGCCCCTATCCCAATGTCTGCTACAATCAAATTTTAGAGTTATTGCCACGTGACTCCATGTGGGCCAGCTCGGGGCAGCCTGGACCATGGAGAAGCCTCGAGAAACGTTAGGCTATTTTAGAATATTTTGTGTCACGGATTATTTCCATATTAGTTTCGATGACAGCATAGAATAATGGAACTTCAGGAAGGGCATATAGGATTGCGCGGCATGAAACGCAGGACTATTAAATGACGGTTGAAATAATATAATTATATTGCACGTTACATTCGAAAAATAAGGAGATTACATAACTTCTCTAAAATTACTCTTTTTTGATATTAATTATATATCATTCGTAACATTCAAATCTACTTTTCTCACGCAAGTCTTTTATGCCTCACCATCATTTAAAACGTCTTTCTATTGAGCTCGCTCGGGGCTATAATTATGGGCAGAACCGGCCGCGATGCGACGGAATCCCATGGTGGTAGCCCCTGCGGACTACTGCTAGATGCGAGAAGAAAATGAACCGGGCTACCCATAATAAAATTTTACGTGAACGATCACAAGCGCAGTCCGAGAAAAATATATGCTGGTTTACCGACAACGGGTGGGACTTGATGTCTCCGTGGACAGAGAGAATCGTTATGTAACAACATCGAAGTGAGTTGTACGACAAATGTCGAAGGAAGACTCGAACTAAGTGAACCGTGAATCGATGGGATCAACGGGCAGAGGGGACCGTGGGGATTTCTTTTCCTACGCTGTATTCCGCTATTGTCGATGGAACACCTTGGACGTCATGCCGCGGCTTTGTGCAACTGTGAGACTCACGAGCAGCGATGGACCAAACACCCGAGCTTTTCGGAAAATTGAATACGTGGGTGGCGGAGTCACTCCCTTGGCTGATGCCTGAAATCCATCCTAATCAAGGAGCGGAATCCGAGAACGTGACCGAACAGATTTGTGTAAGATGATGATTGGGCAAGAACACATTTATATTCACACGCGCCGCCAAATATTGATAGATGTAAATATGCTAGAAGTTGGGAAAGCTGAGAAGATAGACACGCATAATGTAAATAATCCATTTGGGCGAAGTAATAAATGAGAATAAAGAAATATTCCGACAAATAAGTAATACGTATGTATAAAAGAAATAATTACATAAAATTTCAAGAGAACTACTTTGAGATAAGATAGTTTTTTTTTTAGAAATTGGCAACATTTCATGCAAACAGAGAGCTAGACATGTTTTCTGAGCTCTCTAATGTCTTTGAGATAAAAATAAGACCGACTATGTACCTTGGCCGAGACACGGATGAATGTCGAACGATTTCCGGTTTGTATTTTTACCCGCTGAGTGCATTTGTACAACCCTTTTTATAAATGAGCGGGAGATACCAACAAATGAGGTGTTAGATACCGGTTATCCACATCTCAGGGAACGACTGTTCGTTCCGTTCCAGCATATGGGGACGCTCGTTCATATCACCCCCTATCGATGTAGCATAGCTGAAAAATCACTTTATCACCCCACGCTTGGGCTCGACTAACGCAGACGTGTTTCTTTAATGGTGGTAGGCGTCGACGTGTGGCGTGTCTAGTTGCGAAGAAGCCCGTCAGTGAGCACGAGGGGGGAGCTGAGGATCGAATGGATAAATCGCTTAAGTCAGCGAGAAAAATGAGAAAATTATTTTAGACCTTTTAAACACGCATTCGTGTTTGCCTTTGCGTTAACTATCCTGTTACCACTCTGTTCTCCCTGCTGGTTATTTAGGTATATATTAAGATTGAGGCCCAAAAAGAAAAAATTTTATTTTCTCTATTTCTCGATATACTGACTGTACCTTTAAAATGTGCCTATTTCGATTATATATGTGTATATTCTACGTTAAAAAAAAATAATAAAATAATAAAATGGATATAAGGAAATTTTGGCGCTTTTCCTGCACGAGATCTCTTTGATAAATCCCACGAGACTAGATAGCAGATGTCCTTCCTTAAAGGAAATATTTAGCATACGAATGAAAGGAACACGTTTCTAATTTTCAGTCTGGCCTACACCCAATCCGTGTATCCGAATGCCACAATGACGCTCTATTTCCTTGACGCGTATACAATCGCGTCACAGTAATCCTGTTAGCAGACGCTTCGCTGGTCAGAAGACATCCTGCTGAGAGGGTAAAGAGAGGGTGTTTTCTCAGTCGTATCCAATCGATATCACAATCTACATTGCCCGTCTCCGATTTTTCGCAAAATAAATTTTATCTCCCTTCGAATCTAGGTCCGACGTTGAAAATTGCAAATTTTAAAAGCGGATTTCTATAAATCAAATTATTTGAGAAGCGAATTATATTTCAATTACAGACATATGATCGTTTCGTTCCCCGTGATCTGATGTATTAGCAAATATTTCATGGATTTTTCTTCAAGATGTCTTTCAGCGTGCACTCAATCATGAGATTACCGTTACGCTTTCGGTATAATTCTCATATTGTGAACGCGTAAAGAACGCATTTGGCAGACGTCTGGCGAGGAGCTTTACTTGTTGGATGGATTCCGCGTCGCGCATAATCCTTCCGTAGTAAATTACACTTTAGAGAAGACTTTCGCGGAAATCGGCCCGGAGTCGCATTAAATCCCGTATGTCCCGTATTATGGAATTTGCCTGTAAACAAGATTTAGGGATTTGTCCCATGGTCAGAAAAATATGGTAAGCCTTTCGTTTCTGGCGTTTTCTCTTCTCCCTCGATCTCCTTGCGTTGCCCTGCCGCCTCGTCGCCGTGTTTATGAAACGTAAAACCGTGAAAAAGCTTTCAAAGAGGATTTTCAACTTAACCGCGAAGATCATCGCGAGCGAAAGGTGAATCGAAGGGGGTACGAGGACAGTGAAGGGGGGCTACAGAATTCACCCTGCGACTCATCTGCCTGACGGCATATAATGTCCCGGAACATAATATTTTTAATCCACTTTTTTATCGAATATATCAAGCACATTCAAGCCAATTCAGGAAATTCAATATACGATCGACGGTGTCGTGTTCCGACCGCATTCGTATTATTTTCGCCGCGCGAGAAAGGATTATCGTGAATGGCGGAATCTTTTAATCCCATCGGCAGCAGCCTGCACACGTAACTGGATAGGCTCGATAGATTGAGGTTTATCGATCTTAAATTACCGATACACCGTCGAAACTGGGTCGCGCGCTCGCACCGTACGCGACGCGTTGCGTGGATCTTCTTTTGCTGCGCGCGAGTGTTCCGGGAGGAACCCGAGAGCGGCCTTATTGAGGATTATCATCGGTGAACGTCGATAAGTGTCGAAGGAAGGCCGGTTGCAAAGAATCCTTTTTAAGGCCGACGAGCCTATCGCGGAACGGAGTTCTCTGGATTAAGTTTTTGCATCTTAAACTGCAATTGATGTAATTCTCTGGTCGGATGCACGTAACTTCGGCTATTTCGCATTTTACGAAGTAACATTTCGTAGAAACGCAAAAGCGAAAGAGAAATGCGGAAGGGTTCATGTAACGAGTAATCATAACACGGGTTAATTCGTCGTAATGACTTTCATCCGAAGTTGACCTTCGGGATCCGATAATTTGTATAATTGCGTCTTTGGGTCGAAACTTTCAAATTAATGGTTATTTCGCGATGGTTACCTGCCAAGGATAAATCGATGCCCGGATCGCCAACCTTCGCCACCGAGACTATTTATCAAGCGAATACGTGTGTGCGACCGAGTCCTTAATTAAACCTATGCATATGGAATAATTAGAAATACCTCCGCGCCTGTTCTTGCCCATGCTAGGCAAACAATTTGTCTTGAGTCGGTGTTAACGAGCGTCGACGAATTAAATATCGCAGAAATTTATTTGCATACTTAATCACTGTGACGCTATTGAAGCTCATCTCAGCACTCTGTATATACGTTATTAAAACGATCATAATTACATATTTCGATAATGTTACATCTAAATAACTAAATAATTCTGCTTATTTTATCTTTACGCCTAAATGAAACATATTTTCTTCTTCAAGATATTATGTAAATTGCTTTTCCACTAAAACGATTTTACCGGACGAAATATATGCTTATTTATGCACAATGAACTTATTACGTTTCTCAAAAGGCCAGAGAAATCTAGCAGAGAAATTTGTACCCGGGCCACAAGTGTTAAATTAGTGGGACGTTATCGAGCAATCGTTTAATTGACGGCTGAAACAAGTGTTAATTTGATGGTGCTAAGCAGATGGTCGATACGCATCTTTAATTTCGTCCCTATCCGTTGGTAATTGCTTCGACGAGATAAGCTCCGGTACTCGCAGCTCGTGTATCTTCGGCTCTCTGTTTGCTTTGTTAACATGGTGTTGGTCGATAGGAGTATATTGTTCCAATATTGCTTTACAATGTCCAAAGCACAGTACTATTATCAAGATGCTACATAGTGACTAGCAGCGCAAGTCAAACATAATTATAAACCATTTATTATCGTTATCTATTATCGTTATTTGTAAAACTGTGTAGTATTTACTGATTTATTTAAAAATTAATTTAATAAAATTTTACTGTTTTGTTAAACATATCTCCCTTTTCAATGAAAAGTGTCACTATAGATAAAGAAGGCGAGGAAAGTTCATTATGTCCCCACACAACTGCATATAAATTAATCTTTCTGTGCTCGAAGAAATCACGTTGACATGTAATAAAAGATCCGCACTGATTCCGCGAGGATCAGTTCGGCCAGTCGCGTGAAAGTTTTTTAATTTGAAGGTGACACTACTGCGCGAACGGGGAATATATCAAAAGTGAAATTCGTCTGGAAGCAAGGCGCGGCCTTTCCTTTACCGCCTTCTCTCCGCGGTGCCCATTCCGCCTCCCGTTTCTTTTTTTGATATTTATGTACCGGTAATCACGGTCCGGCCTAATCTCTCACGGTGAGCGGCGCCATTGATCGACCCGATGCAACCAACGCCTTCGGGGTCGCGGTACGTTATCCGTTACAGTGGACCGGTGCCATCTCGATAATTTAAAATTAATGTTTTTGATCCGGGACGGGCCAATGTGATCTTGATTATTTCGAGGCACGATCGGGTTCGCTGTGAGAGCGCCGCGGGACGGACCGCAGTGGCGCTCGTCGTATTTTTTGCAAAGGGATACGTGAGAAAGAAGACATGCGAAAGTCTCCTTTGCTCAGAATAATCTTATATATGTGTACGATTAATTTTTTTAAAACATTCTGGATTTAGACTTTCAGAAATTAACTCCTTCTATCTACTATTAAAGCTGTAACTTCACATATTACATAAATGTAATTAATATTTAAAAAGTTTTTCTATTATATACTATTATATTTTATATACTGTATTTTATAAATAATAATTGATTCTATTGAATAATTCTTCTGACAAAAAAATATCGATTTATTCTGGTGATAAAATTAATGTCCTTCTCATTCCGGTGAGAACCTCTGGTATAGCCTAAGATCCGCATGGAACCTTATATTTGTGGTTGTACCATAATGCAGCTTTATTGACCGTATTAAACAATAATAACCTTCAATCTCGCGGTACATGACCGCTCGACAATGGATTTCATTGGTATCGAGGTGAGTGCGTGGGTTGTCAGGATGTGTTTCGCGCACATCGAAGAAATCTTTCGATCGAGACGAAACGAATGAAAATTACGCTAATGGAACCGGCAACAAACATGTATATCACACGCGACGCCATGAAATTCGATCGAACGCTGATCGATGAGATTGATCTTGAATTACTCTATCATTACTTCTCCTTGACCATAGTAATAGCACACAGCGAGATAATTTCGCTTATTTCTAGTCTTCTTATTCTTCGCTCAAGATGTACCTTTTTTGAAAATAATGAGCTTATCGGCTGAAACGCACTATCACCGATTGCCATAATATGCATATAGGTAACGTAATTATATCTATTATTAACATTACATTCATGAAACTGTTTAGAAAATTAACTGTTCGTAACAGTTACATTCAATAACCAATATTATAATTAATTTTGTTTAAAAAAATAGTCATATTTAAAGCCTAGAGAGATAAGATAGCAAAAAATATTGATAATATTTTCTTTATCTTTATTTTGCGGTCAACTGTCAGCTGTGCATTTACACTGTTGTGAGTATTTGAATACAAAAGATATAAGATAAGTAGATTTTGTACGGATTACTCGAGAATACGTATTGAAAACCTTCAGATCCTTCCCATTGTGGAAACTAAGCGATGGAACAATGCGCGCCATTCTTGCAATGTTTCTTTAACTGCGAATGCGACGGTCATAACGTTTCGAAACTTTCCGGATTTCGATAGCTGCCGAATGCACTTTGTTTGAAAAGAAATCCGATAATACTTTGAAATCCTGTGTCCCACTATCTTTTAAAAATATTTAGCACCGTTATCTGTATAGTTATCTGCGATCAGAATGGCGCATTTCTCCACAAGATAAAAATACGGTGGAGATAAGCGAACGTATCGAGCTGTATGTTTATTTGTTTTTGTCGAAGCTATAAATCAAGTGGATCCTGAAAAATCATTGAATACTGCACAATGGGAATCGTACGAAGTGTAAATAAATGAAGAGAAAGGAGAATTTTTTCGAATGACGGCGTTCACTGCCATGGCATAATCGCAAGGAGACGTCTATAGATCGCAGAGAGATGTCCCGACTTTGTTGATTTATGCCCGTTTATTCTCGCCTCTTCGCAATCCGCTCAAGATGGAATCAATAATTATAGATCCGTTATTGTAACCTCTCATTATTCCGACCAAGAGGCGCAAGAGTTTTTATTCCAAGCAATATCACGTATAAGCTTCGTAAAGCTCCTTTAGCTTCTGAGAAGATTAAATTCGATCTCGCAAACGCTCTAGCAATATTAGTAAGCGGATTGTATAATATTGTGCATTTTTTAACACTCCATCTCTCCTTAATTCACATAATTATTTTTTCAACTAGATTCAAGATCTAAAGTATCACAAAATCTTACTGATGTCGGTTGCCTCTCTCCCTACTTTCAATCTTCAATAATTTGCGAAACTTATTTCTTTGTCGAAAATGCATAAGACTCCGCGACACGCGTGCGAATCGCATTGAGTATCGATGACAAACGTACGAAAAAGAGAACGTTATTTCTATATTCTATGGAGAACTGGTTTTGCCATCGGGAAGAGGTAAGCGCGCGCCGCGCGTGCCACTCGCGTGTGTCACGTGTCCCTATGCGGAGGTAACAGGTAAGAGGTAACAGGTAAGGCGAGGTCTTAGAACCGCAGGTAGAAACGCTCTCCCTCTCTGTAAAGCGTAAGCGATCGTAAACAGAGCCTCGACGGGCATAAATTAGCCGACACTATCCATATGTATTTCTAGCGCAATCGATTTAATTAATACTGATGATTAATGGTGTATTATTGAGTCCTATCGATTATCTCACGCTTTACGATTCTTTATCGCAAGCGATATGAAGGCAAACGACACACACGAACAGAGAATTCCTCGTTCGCTCTCTTTCTCCCTCTCTGTCTCTTCCCCCATTCTACGAGTAGATCCTGCACGGTCCGTCTGCGATTCGCGGAAGAGGCGCGATCGAGAGGATACTCCTTATTATTCCACGTAGGCTAGCCTCGTAGGTACCTATATGCGTGCCGCAACCGTGGGAAGCTACGTACGGCGTCGGAGAATGCTAATTTTATGCGAATTCATGGACTCGACTCGGCTGCACCTTCACCTACACCGGCGCGGGCGCGCTGCTGCTTCGCGCGTGCTTCGCAGCATTGCGCAATAAAGTCAGTCGACGGATGTGAGAGAACGCGGCTGTTGCGGTTGTCGCGACGACAACGACGACGACGACGTCACGTCGCTTCGATGGATGACGCTTCGAGTTCGAACACGAAGAGAAGAGATTTGCGAGTCTGTTTACGAAGACGAGACTAAGGGAGAGCGTCCTCCGGCGCGTACGAGATTTCGCGACACTCGTCGCGTGAGCGAAATGAACGCTACGTTGAACGTATCTCTTCATTAAGTGGACCACTATGGACCACGGTGGACCACGCGCGTAAATCGATACTGGCGGAGTACAAGAGCGAGCACCAAAAGCCGCGCCGAAGCGTCGGCGAGCTGGAGAAGCAATATTTCGTTTTCCTTAATCGAAAACTTAACTCAACTCGAAGGCCTCCGACACACGCCGCGCGTTACATCGGCAATAAACTCGCGTGGTTGCGCGCGGTATTCAGAAATAGTAGGTACCTTCCCCGCGTTTTTAATCGAATGTATCGCGAGATGAACGGCGATTCGGTCCCAACGGCTTCTAAGAATGCCCCCTTTAAACTATGAATATGCATGAGATATATCCTGAGCGACGAGGAACGGAAAGCCGAGATGCACCCTTTATGGCGCGTCTCCCGCGGCTTCTACAGGCAGTTTTGTTTTTCTGTAATAATAGCGTTCCGAATGGGGAGACGGAGGGCGCGACGGCGCTTAAACATTTTATCAGATCATTTATATCTCATGAAGAGCCATAAAGACACGCGCGGAGGGGGGGCGTTGTGCATGGGAAGTGGCCGAAAACACATAGGAATTAATTAAGCTGCCATAAATAGCGGACCCGCAGTTTTTTACGAGCACGCTTCGCCGATTCCCGCGACCGCCCTTTCGCGTCCGAGGGGCGCGTCGTCGCGAACGGGGACAGAAAGAGGGCGGCGTACAGTGGACTTTTTGACGCTCGAGAGTAGGCGCAACGCTCCGCGACGAATGGTTAAGTGCAATTTGTTTAAGAAGATAACGAAGACCGATCTCGATCGCTGTCTCTGGCTCGGAGGGCCACTCTTTATGGACGATCGTTAATGTACGCGGCAAACTAACGAGCGAGCGTGCCGTCTGGCGACATAAATTTCAATAATTTTAATGCCCTTTCTTAATTCTCTCGAAGAGCCAGACCGATAAAACTTTGGCAATTCATCTTTGAAGCATGTATCTTCGCCGCGCGATTTCGCGAATGATGCTCTTCCACGAAAGAAGTCGATCAGAGATGCGCAATTTGCGCCAATAATAATCAATAGCGTTCTTTACAGACCCGATAATTATATCGCTACTAATGTCCTAGTACCGCAACACTTCCCTACTTTCTTTGATAACCTCCGATCTCGTCGTGTTAATGCATATTCTTCACGACATCACGCGTATCTCACGTGCCAATCAGTTTAATTACAACTTATCATATACGGTGGCAAGACTACCAAGAATGCACAATGCGGTCGCTCGCTCCTCCCCCGCCGCGATGCAAATTTACCTTTAATATTGTTAATTACAGACCGCCGTTCAAACTCTTCCGTTATCAACGCTTCGAATCGGCTATCTGAGACCTAAATCAAAAATGACAGCCATGGCGTCTATCTCCAGACAGGATTTTCCTTCGCGCTCAACCATTTCTTACTTGCACGTTAAGCTTTGACATGGGGTCGATCGAAGATTTCTAAGCTTGATACGCGAAAACGTGTGGGATGAGATTCGTTCCGGAGCTTTTTAGATGGGCATCTTTAAAATACGTTTTTGTTTCGTTAATTATAGATAATTGTGATCTAAGGACGCTTACCTAATTATCGAAACGTCAAATCTTAAAGAATCGAATAAAACAGAAGCTCTGAAGTGACGCATTAGATTTTTACAAAGAAAAATTTTAAGCATCCCATCATTACTGGATCATTCTATACATTGATAGACGCAGCTAAAAAGAAACAAATTGAGATTCTATATCTTTTAAATTCTAAAAACTATTGGATTTATGTATATATTTTAAAACTACACAGAGGAGGGAGGTCGAATCAATACTTATATACTCGTATATGTATTACGCAACAATCTATAATCTTCTTATAATAATTTTAATTTTTTTCTTTTGAACTATATAAAACTTTGTATAACTTTATAAATGACCTCATTCAGGCAGGTTTTCTTCATTTAACGCAATATAATCTCAAATCTCATTTCAAGATTATAGATTGTTGCGTATATACGAGTGTATGGGTTGATTTGATACTTCTTTTTTCTGTATAGCAAACATGTTAAATGCAATTCAAAAGAAGAATCATTCAAAATACTACATATATTTTTTGTTGAAGCATTTTTGCATAAAAATTGAAAATACGTTGCTCTTTGCTCCGCTTCTTCAACATTAGCGTTCTCGGAATAAATCGAAAGGACTTGATACCGATCTCTCTTACCTTCTACTCCCTGCTGAAACTATCGTGTTGCTAAACAAACGTCGTGCTTCCTTTCTGTCTATTTTTTAACAGCATCCGCCACCGCAGGCATGCCGAGAAGCGTGTCATTACGGGAGCATAAAAGGAATCATCGATAAGGAAGGTGTTGAGAGCGAGATCGAGATATGCGAACTGTCTTAAACCGTATGGCGTCCGAGGTGCTAAGCGGCTCACGGCCGAGGTGTTATGCACAACATAAGAACGCCGGAACTACAAAACGGTAGGCGTTCGCCGGTCTTTATCGGACTGGCACACAAATCATTGGCCAGCCGAAAGTTTACAATGGTCGACCAAACCGCGCTATTCTATAAGATCGAGATGATTTTCAATGATAAAATAACACAAAATGGATATAAAACTGCGAGCGAAAAAGATTATGTGCTAACACTATATTTAAATGTATAGGTAGCAATATTTTATAACGATAATTTTAATATTTTGAAACATGTATCTGCATATAATAATTACATACATGGAGATAATTATATATAAAGATATTAATTTGTTATTGAATTTAGCGGTTATATTCGTTCGCCTAACATTCCACATCTTTCTACAATACTGACACATTTGGAAGTCTAGAATTCGATCTGCGTTCTGGTTCTAGCTGAGATTCTCACACTGCGCGTCGCCTAATTTGAACAGAGGAACTCGTGGCCGCAGGCGGCTTTTTGCGCGGACCACGAAGCGTGGAATTAACCGGTGCTTCCCCCTTTTCTAAAACCAACACGTAATTATCTCACCGGCGGTTGCGTTCGACAATTCCTTTTGCCCTGGCCCCTTTTTCCGCCGACAGGTTCGGCAAACGACGATACCCGATATTTACATGGCAGGTGATATCAATTATCGCTCGAGAGCCGCCAATGCCCCGGAGCAGAGATTGCAGCCGAATCCAAGTCTTGAATGGTTCCTCGCCAATTTTGCTCGATTCGCGCCTACGTCATTTTTTTCGTATCGCTCTAGTATAGTTTGCGCGATGTATCATAACTAGCGGTTTGATCGACCAGTGGATTACAAACTTGCTAAGATCAATGATGAAGGAATGCCGGGTGATTTTCTTCTGCAATCTCTGCTTTCAAACATAATTCTCGACAATGTAACAGATTCTCGAATGCGTTTACAGATCATACAATACAAAGTGGAGTATATGATAGAGAATGAAATCATCTTACTTAAAATATATACCTATTTGTATATGTCTTCTGATTCTCATGAGAAGAATATAAAAAAGTTTTAATCGATATGTCAGTCAATACCTTTGAAACGCAAAAGATGTATTATCATACTTTGGGCGACGAAAATTGCGACTCCCACACGTGTATGTTGTCCAACGGGACGGACGATTTTTCTTGTTTTTTTTTTCCGAAACTGGGCGTAACGTTCCGTTGCAGCTGAAGCAAACGGTGACTCGATAAGCACCGTGATGGTCCCCCGGGGCAAAAACAAATAATAACTCGGCCACGAGAGGCCCAGGGCCCTCGGTTAGCTACAACGTCCGGCTGCGGTGCCCATCTCTCGCCTTATTTGCAGGCGACTATCGCAATTTTGAAAATGGTTGTCTCATCACGAAGGGAGAGCCCGGGTCTGGGACGTTGTCGATTACAGGGCGCGCCGCTGCTCGTCGTATTTCGGTGTTGGTTTTCGAGCCTTTTGTGTTAAAAAGACGCGCGTAATCATCCCCCCCTCTTTCCCCTTCAAGTCGATACTTTTACGAACACGTAAGAATCGAGTAGGGCTCCAACGAGGTGGGGAAAGAACGCCCATAGTCTGCCCCCCTTTCGCTCGCCCCGTGCCGCTTCCGATCGCCCCCAGGGCCCCGCAACGAGCCCGACTGGCCGACTTTTTGCCACGTCGCGAGCTTAGCATAGGGAATCATCAAGCGTATACTTCGACAACAGGTGTCGGGGTGGCCGGTTTTCGAGCGAGTCCACGAAATTGCAGACTCGCGCCGCCGTTGCCGTCGCCGACGCCGCCGCGCGCCGTCGAGTCGGTCGCGTGAGTGACTTTGCATGCAAACGCGATTACGCGCTTGTGAACCACCGCGTCCGCTTTGCCAGCCTCATTGCGCGGTTACTGCAACGGAGGTGCAATTCATCCCAAGGCGGTGTGACAGCTTTATTTAAGGGCCGGCGATGTTACGAATAAAAGGGAATATTAATCTTGAAGAAAATGACTGTTTTCAGTAAGCAAGAACCGATACGTTTACGAAGATTATATAAATCTGCAAAGATTATTCATATTATTCATAAAAAGTAATCTTTAATAATTTCGCACGATTTAAATACACAATTAAACATAATTTAAATATACAATTATTTTTACGATATCTTATTACGTTTCTTAAAATAAAATGAAAGGACTTCTTCGAATCGATGGACACGACAAAATACGAATTTACAATACCATACGAAGAATAATAAAAGATTATTTTAAGGCTTAAATACTTTGCTTTCATAGCCTCTTCAATTTTGTTGAGGAGTACACTTTTTATGTTATTATAAATTCAAGTGCATCGAAGACGCGTTCGTCGAAAAAAGAGTAATTTAGTACCTTCGGACGAGAGGGAATTTTTCGGCCGCGTTACGCTACAGCGCGGAGGCTAAACGCGTGGTTTGTTTTATGATTTATAGGATTTGTCATTGCGTGACCACGCAGTGCGGAAGGAGGACCGTTGTTAGCGCGACGCGCCGACAAAAGAATGCACACGCACACGCGCGCACACCTGTGCACCCCATCAGGCGGAAATTGCGGACGCTTCTTCGGCCCTCAAGTATGTTTTAAAAAGATGCGATCCGTTTTTGCACGCCAAATCGGTTTGTCCGCAGAAACGTCCTTCGCTGCGCACACGTATGCACACACGTATGCGCACGTCTACGGACGTACGAGCCAAAAATGGGCTTGTTCGGGCTACAGCAGAACGAAAGAACGAGAAAGGGGAAGGGGGGAGCCAGGAAGTGATTCGATGAGACAAAAAGATGGAGCGCGCACAGCTACAAATTCGTTTCTCGGCAAAGTGGCAGCTGTGCCCACGGTCATGGCCATATCAGCCCTTGAATCACGATAATAAAGATGGTACCGGCGACGTATGTATTATTGATGAATTCGCATTTATCAATTTCTTTTTGTTCGTTCTATTTTAAAATTCATTTTTTTATATATATAGTTTGGGGCTATACATTTTCAATGTTTTAAGCATATATGGAAGCTAGTCGCTCGTATACAGAGGCGCTCATGAAAGCTAATTGCTATCGTTGCAATCGGAAACGCACACATTGACGTATCCTATAATTTTACAATTAAATATAAAACACGAGTTTATATATCGCTCATTTATTTATCGAATAAATTTATCGACCGGTGACACATAATTATCCGTTTGTTACCGTACGAAAGCTCTAACGAACGCTTGTAAATATAATTTTCGTTGGGTGTACTCCTCCTCCATTAATATGCCGTGATAAAACTTCGAGGAACGGCGTCATAAAAATGGAAAAATAAAATACGGTCGTGCGACTCACGATTATATCGTGACGGAGACGAGACGCGGAGGATCGACGATGTCCCCCTCCTGTCCCGTTTCACTTTGCATTTTCGCGCCTACTTAATAACGTCGAAAAGAGAAACGGATGGAAGCGAACGGACGATCGGGCAGCCATTAAGGCGAATCGTGGGGGCTAATCGCTGTCGTTGATGGGACTGCTCCTCGGAGTCCGCCGGGTGAGTGGCTCGGCTGACACGTCAACAAGTGAAACACTTTTTAAACTGAAGAGTGTTTCGCCGAGAGTGCACTTAAGGACAGATGCAGTTTGCTACCGCATCCGCGGTGAGACCGCGTTGTGAGACGGATGACGGAGGAATGGATTTCTGATGGAAATGAATTCATTAAAATAAAATAATATATAGAATTACGCGGTTTCTATACGTTAACGTAACGAACGAGTGCCACGAAAGCTACGAGATATAGTCTTCACCCGATGAGCACTAATTACGAGCTTCAAGATTACCTGCTTCCTAGTAACGAAGGTCTGCCTTTCAAGGGCAAAGATCGTGTAATCTAGAAGAATCGTTTTCGTGGACGTGGATTGACGGATGATTGATGAAGGCTCACGGTGCCAAAGCACCGCCTACACGATTTTTATAATTAAAGACCGGAATACTAATAGTTATTTTGCTATCTCTGTCTCACGCAGTGAGCGAAGGGAGAATTCCGTATTAACCCTTCCGAGATGAAAGAAACGAAGTATTGAATTAAATTAATTTTGTATTTTAATTAAAAGCTTTAATTGATTTTCCAAAAGAACTTCGTTCAAATCGGCAAAAATGGTAATTTAATATTTAAGAACATTTCAATAATTCTTTTTTGATGTACGAATATAAAATAATTATATTTTTGGATTTTTTTGTACGAGATAAAAATTATGACGAGAGAAAGTCTCACATTCGAAAATTACATCGTAGAAATTCGCGCGTTTGTTCTTGCGACGACGTTTTAAATCAAATTTGACGGAGATCAGTTTAACAATTTCCGTTGCACTCTCTTTTCACACAGCCGCTACGTTTAGAATATATAAAGTGTTCGATATTTAGCAATAGCAAAGTAAACAAAAATTCATATCAGAAGTTAACCTATAACAGACAAATGCATGCGCTAGAAATCATACGGTAGACGCACCAGACTGCTAAACGTCACGTATAAGTGAAGGTATTTACTTAATGACTTACATTAATATTTATAAAATTTAAATATAACAAACTCGTAATGTGTAAAAATTTACCAATAATATAATAATATTTAACAATAAAGGCATATTAATAAAGTAAATATTAAATAATAAAGACAATATGTTCTTAGCATTTAAAAAATACATGCCATACTGTTTCATCAATTTTTACAAGTCTTCCAAATTTCTAACAAAAAATTGCATAAATAATAAGTAACAATAAATATATATAAGTAACACATTAAACAATTTTATAAATATATAAGTTTGTGAACACAAATCATTAAGCAAATACATGCATTCATGCATGGTATAACGCATAAATATATTTCACACTAAAATTGTTTTTTAATATATAAATATATAATCATTTTAATTACTTTATTTTGATGTCTTATCATCATGCATCTTTTTCTTCTGACTGATTGCTTTTGGTATAGTGCTTTGAACATGGGCGTATTTCGGATTTTTCGTAACCTTAGGTTGAAATTCAACAGATGAACCTGGTGATACCTTGTTATGTGCTAATAATGTTAGATTTGATGACCCATTTTGGGTAATCGAATAATCCAATTTGGATTTGTTAGATTTTCCAATAGATGCTTTAGTCCCGATTCCGCCAGTACTTTTACGTCTCGCAGAAATATTTCCACTTTCTGTTGTAAGCAACTTAGGAGATGTTGGCATTTTAGGGAAGGCAGAACTTGACCTGCAAATGTTAGGTAGCACCTTTGTTTTGTTTATAATTGAACTACGATGGGGACTAGAATGACCACTAGGCACAGGTGGTTGATGAAGTTTTGCTGTAACTTTTTTTGATCTTATCAATTGCGGCAATCGCTGTAAAATAAATAAATGCACGCACAAATAATATATATTTTGTTATACAGATATCTTATCTTAAATTTATATTTCTGAATTATACTTCTAAATTTCTCAGCTTCACCATGATGTCCCTAGTGGACTGTTGTAATTCGCTCACTAATGTTTGAAAATTATCACTTGATAAATCATCCATTTCAACACCATTTGCAACATCTTCAAAAACATCTTCCTGGTCTTCGGCGTTGACTTGTTGGCTTTCTTCGCGAACAAAAGTATCAGATCTGCTAATGTTGCTAATGCAGATCACAGGATTCGACTGTGAAATAAACTGTAGATAAATAATAAATTGAAATTAGTAACATGCTAGACAACCAAATGATCAGAATTAATTTGCCAGCTATGTACTTGAAAGTCAAATTACTCATTAATTAATAGCAATGGATAACAGTTAAAAAAAAAAATAACGAAATTTACCTTTTTACCGTTTTGCAATGTACTGACAGAATTCTCTTGTTCCTCTTTACTAGCTTTTGAGATGTCAGAAAAAACAGAAGCCTCATCATCCGTAAAAGCATCTTGAGACCTAAACATAACACACTGTCGTTATAAGAAATATATATTTATAAATAACCGTTAGGCCATAAACTAAAGTTTCAAAATAACGTGTACGTTTTCTCAATATCTGGTTCGTGTTTGTTATGTGTAACGACCGATGTTTCTGGAATATCAGCAGCATTTGCGCCATTGGATGTTTTTAATAAATACATTTCTCTTTTAATACTCTCAATCTTCTCAGCCTCACTATAGAAGCCCTTTATATTGAGTGCATGAAGCACATGATGCATGGTGTACACTAGATCTCCACTGGTTAAAAGCAAGGGAGCATTTTTCGATAGATCGTCCTGAAAGGCACGCGTAATAATCATCGAGATTATATGAAAGATTATACGAATACGAGATTATATGAAAATTTTCACCGTATTTGCGATAACTTGTACTCGTTAAACACGCATACGTACGTGTAAACATGTACAAATAGAATAACAGCCATGCATATTGACACACTCTCTCATATCGACTATATTTTCCTCTCGTGTAGAATAATGATTTTTAATCGAGCAAATACTTACGTTCACTGAAATTCTCGTATGACGAATGATTAATCGGGTAAATTCTTCAGCAAATTCTGCCATGGCCATATTCCGATTCGGCTCCTTTTTGGTTTCTTGCGACATTTCTAGATGATGTATTCAAGCGAACTAATATCGAATGACTGCTCGCTCGAGCGCCTTTGTAACGACCTCGTGATATTTATTATTCACCGTAGCAGACAATGCCGTATTGACAATTCTCTTGCCCTGTTCAACGCGTTTCCGAAGGAGAAAGTTATAGATATTTCAGAAAAGAGATGAACAATTTAATATCTGGCTACAGTAAAACTTCTCAATAGCCGCCCCTGAAGTGTCTGTCGCCTCTCAATAGTTTTTCTTCCATGTAACCTAGCCTCAGAATAGTCTGATTTCCACTCTTATCTCTATTGATCCTATATTCCTTAAATGACGCATGCGTAGACTATTGGGACCATTGAAAAACTATCGAGTCTGAAGATGATAACTATTGAGAGGTTTTACTTATCCGTATTTGCATGAGCAAAAATTTAGTAAGAAATCTGAGAAATATAAATTTCTCAAATTTTTTTTTTGACGTCTCTTTTAATCATTGCACTTTCTTTAGACTAATTCTTTATTATTTAACAAATGAGTGAAAAAATTTTGTCTCCAAAAAAATCTGATTTTTTCATTATTTACGACACGATAATATTAGCATAAAAGTTTGCATAAAAATATACTTAAATTAACATGCAAATATCAAATACGCAATTTTCGGCTTCGCAGATTACTTTATCTATATTTGCGGGAATTATCGTTTTCTCCGTAACTGAGCTACTCTGCTCCCACGAGCTATCTCCGAAGTAGTTTCTGAAGTACGATGTGGCCACTCCTCCGCTCTGCCAATTATTCCCTGCCACACGTCGGGCACTGATGGAGCAGCCCGCGAGAGAAGAGGCGTAGGGACATGATAAATCTCCCTCGGGGGAAAAACTAGCCGCCCAAAAATATATGCACGCCGGAGATGGATGGGTGGAGTGCAAGGGCGGTGCCCGGGTACGGAGGGAGAGTTTCGTCTCAGTTTGTTTCTTGGGACTCTCCTCCGTAACCTGGTCCCTTTCTCTTCTCCGTCCCCTGTCGTCCTCGCGCACGGCGTGGCGCCTTTTTTGTAAATTTTTTGGCGATCGAACGATTAGGGGAGGGCGGCGCTCGTCAGTCAACTCGGTGGATGAATCTTCGGCGTATGCAGATATGCGCGTCGCCACTTTTGGGACCGACTTAAAAATAAAATCGTACGCGCGCGATAAAATTCAACAACGTGTTCGACACTGTGCCAGCTGCCCGTTGAAAGCGCGTGCGGCGTATTCCAGCTGGACGCTGAGCTCGTGATTAATAAAAGTCGTCACGATCATTAAAAAAAATATTAAAAGACTCTCAAAGTGTTAAGTTCCCTTATAAAAAGAAGTTCGAAAAGTGATAACCAGACTCACTATAAATTCCACTAAATTAGAGAAAAATAAAATGTACAATTTGTAGGGGAGATTGTAGAGGAGACAATTTTGACATTTTGTTTTGTAGCTTTTGTTTTTCAAAATTTTATCCCCAACAAGTGGAATTTATTTCTTATTGTATTCAGAGGTAATTTTTATATATTTCGAGTCGTAGAACTTTCTTAATAAATAAGAATACAATAAAATAAATGGTAAAATTAAATTTTGTTCTAATTCCCCCCATATCAGGGAGACTTGGGACAAAATAATAGAAATATATAATTGTACTATGATTTTTAACGCATACATTTCTTTTAATATTAGCACTAAAATTTATGATAATTATGCATCATCCATGAATCATAGTTCAGCAATATAAGTATTAAAATAAAGTATTAAACATTTCTTATATTCTAATAATTTAATATATTCATAATGAGAAAATAAAATTTGAAAGTAGCACAAAAACAAATAATAGTTATTCTCTCTCTCTCTCTCTCTCTCTTTCTCTATTTTCACAAAAATTAAAATAAATTTAGCTAAAGAAATAAAATAGCTGGGACGTCTCTCCTTAGTTCTCCCTCAATTCAATGTCCCAACTCTCCCTTCTTTAAATTAAAACAATTGTTAAAACTTTTAAGTTAAAGATTAAAATCAGATTTTTTTGTACTATAAAGCTTAATGGCTCGTCTACAATAGCCGCAAGCGAGTATGCAGTAAGCTATTGACTAATATGATTTTTACAATTGAAGAATAATTTACTGTGATTGGTCAATTGCTTAACTGCTTACGTCTTAAGTTAAGATGCAATTACATGGTAGTATCAAGCGTCGAGCGTCAAGCGTCAAACACGTGCACAGCACCCATGTGCAGATGTCTAAACGTGCAGATTTCAGCGCCTTCACGCTAATTCTAGTCAGTAGCCACTTTTTTCAGCATCTTGAGCTGAAATCACGATCTGCATGTTTAGACATCTACGCAAGGATATTGACGCTCGACGTTCGACGCTCCCATATAAAAGCACCTTACGACTATTGTAGACGAGCCATAAGAACTACATATTAGAAAGTGTTGAATAAGGTTCTTCTGAAATGTAGCCATCAAAAGAGATATCACGAATATTAAATATAGGAAAATAATTATTTTCAAAAGTAAAAAATAGTATTAATTACCTTGATTTAAAACTGAGTTCTTTACAACGTAGTCAACAAAGTCTTCTGACGTGTTACATCGAAGATGATCAACTGTATTCTGGTCAAAAGTATACTACCAACTATTAAAAGAAAATAACTCTGTTCCAACTCACTACCGATACCAACTCAATGGCAACTCTCCTTCATCTCCCCTATGATATCGAGTTCCTATAATAAAAGTTAGGACATCGCAAGTTCGATTTTTGATTGGCCCACCATTTATAGACAAGAAGTTAATGGGAATGAGACATAAAGGTCTATCCAGACAAACTTGCATAGGTGCATAACCATATGCATAAAGAAACCATTAGTCTATTTCCTTATGCACATGCATATGGACCAATCAATTCTCTTATGCTTATGTTTATGCGTTATGCAAGTTTGTCTGGATTGACCTTAATGGTGTCCTAACTCTTATTATAGGAACTCTACTATGATATAGAAGAAATATAAGTAGGAACATATACTCCAAACCACATACACACACACACAATTTAAGGAAGTCTCTTTCAGCAAACTACAGATATATAATTCTATATGTTAGGGTTAAAAACGCAGCTTGCAAGGCCAGTGTTTGGACGTTCGCGCTGCGGTTTGATCCTAGCAAAATATTCTCCTTTTACCATGTATCTCTCGTTGTTGCTTCCGATACACTAATTTCGGCATGTCCTTACAAATGAAAGGCTTCGCCGCGTCTGCACCGTTCCGTAGCATCCTTCCCAAATATTTTATTAACTACGATGCCGGATGTTCTTCGGCCGAAGCTCGAAAGGATACGACACTATGGAGGCGCACTTTCCTTCGCCGTTGCGAACCGCTAATGCACGTGCAGCCGCATCGAGAGATACGCCGGCGGTCGTTTGAAGTCCGAACATGTTTGAACAGCGGTCATTGTCTTGTTTTCAGTTTCTTCGTTTTCTGGTCTTCGTCATTGCCGCTACTGCCTTAGCTCGGGCATCTTAGCACGGGTTGAGATAAGAAGAGAGTCAAGAACCACGCGAAAAGCATTTTTTACGATTTCGATGAAGAAACGTTTCGAGCAGCGAATCAAACGACACGTTGTATCATGCAAATTTTTTTATAATGAATGAATATACGTGCGATTGCTAACGTTGTTTTTTTACACTGCAGTAATTTTACTGTTATCTTGAAAGATAAATTAACAAAAGAAAATCTTTCATTACCATTTAATTTAAATATAACAGGAAATATCATAATTGTATAAAGTGCCGGAAATTATTGAAAATTGCTTGGGGGGAGCACTACCGTGAAATCGCTTAACTCGCCCGAACACTAAGCACGTCTTATTTCGTGACCTAATATTTGACTTTCGCCACATTGAACGAGTCTTCCACGGTTCGACTGCCGCCGTTTGTTTGCAGTCTGCTTTCAGTTTCGACTCGTGCCAGGTTGATTTAGGATTTAAGGATTTCGACGTTTGTTATTCGACGATCACGTGGATAAATATACTTGAGATGATTCCTCTATTTAGGCAACCGCGGGTGGGCTCGTCTCAGTTATTCGCGTAGATCTCGGTTAACTATTCGCGAATTCTGGTAGAAAAGTTGATCGAATAAAAAATGAACAAAATATACATTTTGTTAAATATATATTTAAAAAAGATGCGAATGGAAACAATCTGCATACTAAAGAAAAGATCGACTCGGAATTTTTTCAAGAATAAATAGATACTAAACTTAACGAATCTTATATTATTATTATTTTTCTGAAAGATTAAAAACTAAATTTCAAATTAACTAATTCGATGACTGTCAGTTCAATGTGCGAACAAAGGATTCGATTCTTCAAGCGGAAGACTTCGAACCTGAAGACACTCGGTCATGAGAAAAAAGGAAGACTCGGAAGTTCATCGAACGAAACCGGTGGTATCCTCTGTTTGGATAGTCTTTAACTGACCATTACACCTGAATGGGCCGTCTCAAAATGGAAAAGGGCAGCCTGATCCTTGATCCGACCGGCCTACTTCCTGTGGAACCCGAATGGGTAGACCCTAGGGACCAACGGTCAATGGTAATAATGACGAATGTTCTCTCACTGTGATTCCCGACGAGCCGCGTGTCGTTTCTACGTTTCCAACTGGTCTTACCTGATCTCCTTTTAAACGTATTCGTCCACTCTCCGGGAACACTCGAAGAATCAAGACGCGCGAGAGTCTCAGATCGCGTGATCGCAAAAAATCGCACTACTGTCTCTCGCTAACTGTGAGGTGCGATTTTTAATTTTTCAGAAACGACTCCTTCTAACTCTTATGAAGGAGCTTCACAGAACTGACTTTAATATAATAGTTACATGTGGCTGATGCATTTATCCATTATTACTTTTACGTGATCGCGTACATTTTTCTATCAAAAGTGCACAATGGGAGCGTCGTTCGCCCAAATAAAGAACGTAAAACAATACACTTAAGCGCTTTTTGTGCACACAATTGGTCACGTTTGCGAGTGAGAACTGCAATTTCGAAGTAATGATGAGCATCCGTTATGGCGCGTAGATTGTCGCTATTATCGTTTACGACTGAAGATGCAGTGTCGTATCGAGAGCAAGTGATCCTTCTGACCACAAACCACATTTACCTTGAGCGTATTAGAGTGTCCAGCATCAGCTGCGCGTAGAAAGTAACAATCTTCAAAAGTATTAAAGTCAATTTTGCTTAAATTATATGAGCATACATTATTTGCATATCATTATATGTAGAAAGGATAAAAAAATTTAGTAAAACTGATATCGATAGTAAGATAATAATAATTTCGATAGTTTTGTATTCGTTATATTAAACAAAATAATAAACGCGTCAAGTTAAAATGCATTAATTTTGCAAATCTCAAGTATGAAGTGTTATGCGCTCCTCGTCGCGATCAACTTGTCTCATCCATCATTTCCAGCAAGCTGCAACCGTCACTGCTCTGCTTTCGTCGTCCAGGGACTTGTCGGTGGGTTTTAAAAGAGACAGTTCGTGACATAACACGTCTCATGAAGGGACGCGTTCGGTGCGCGACGAAAACGCGGAGGCCGCTTGGAGGTAGCACCTTTTCCACTCTTACACACGAATTCTCATTCTTCTTTCTGCGAATCGAAGGACCGATCTGCTGCCCTTGTACAACAACACCGGTCATTGTCGCTTTCCTCCCCCCCCCTTCCCATTCGCTTGGTGGTTGCTTCGAAGGAATTGTGCGAGCACGAAGAAACTCCGTCGCAGCATGGTGGGGACGTGAGTCGTGTGGCCGCACGCGTGTTTACTTAGGATCATCCCCCTCAGCCACCGGGATAATTCCGGAATCCCGTGCAAATCCCCGCGGCAGGCCCGATACGGAATTATAGGTTGTACGAAAATCGTTGGCAAAACGTGCACGAGGCAAGGAAGTCGAAGCTTCGAATATAATGTTTTATTCTTCCTATTCGAAAATATGTTTTATTCTTCCTGTTAAAAATCTTACAAAACGCGTTACTTCATGAAGTGCGACAATATATATTCACGAATTCGGTGACATAAAAATCGGGACATCTGTCGTCGTGAGTCGTGATTTTTATGATTACGGTATGAGGTTGAGACTAATCGACTTCCGCCAATGAATCAGCCATATCAAGCTAAGCTGCGCCGGTAACCCGATAACTGTACCGCCCTTTGCAGTTCCTGTTTGTTGTCGATCCCGTTGGCTCGGTGTCCCCTTACAAGTCTCCACTTGCCGTCCAGAAGTCTGCCGGTTAGTTGGAAACGGGTCTCGAAACCGCCACCGCTGGAAAGTTCCGCCTGTAGTTTCTCCCGCTTCGTCCGACACAAAGAACGCCAACTGTCGCCAACAGAAACACTGTCCAGATCACCACTGGTGGTTCATTAAAAATGTTGGAGCAGCACTTGCGGCTTGGCCCACCTGGTTTCCTGTCGTGCTCCGGTCGATAGATTGATGTTGGGCGACGACAATTTAAACGAACGATATCGTCGTCAAAACGATTATCAGATTTACACGCATAAATTCACGTTGAAGATGTTTCTTTTGATGATTATCTTTGTAATAACATTTACGATTCGCGATTTGCATATCTCGAAGATATGTTTCTACCGCGAAACAATATCGCGTCCGGATGAAATATATCATGAGTTTATTGAACGAGTGTAGCAATAAGCGATCTTCTTTTTTTCAGAATAAAACACTAATTGTCAGCCAACATCGCCATTAGACGTACTCGCGATTGGCGTGATCGTGTCGTTACCAGAATCTCGTTTGAGTATACAGCCAATTTCGGAGCGATTCGTGATGCTGTAAAGCCGTTCTGGTTCCGAATGATTTTGTCCGAGCATGGGCGCATGCCAGTTTCCGTAGACGTGCGACTCTCGTATCTTTTACGAGGTACCGCGCCGTTTCCGTTTATGGCAGATCGAGCAATAAAACGGAATCGCAAATAGCAAGGCACCAAAGCAAAGCGTGCAAGGTAAATGAAACAAGGTAACTGAACTGATATCCTTCTTGGATATCTCGGATGTCTTGAATATCGCGCGAATTGCAATATACATGGAAATTATTGTCTAAATTTAAATTGTTACGTATAATATCGAATATTTCAACAAATCAGATTGTATATGATATTATATGGATGTTACATTAAATATATGTATATTTTAAACTAATTACATTTAATACATTAATTAAAAATATTAATGATATTGAAAGAAGAAAATAAGTAAAATATTAATACACTAGTTATAAAGTAATATTTATGACTATATAAAATTTAAAGAATGTCGATCAAAGCGAAAATGTACGATAAAATTGAAGAGTATTTAATAGTCTACGTGAAACTACGTAATGTAATTGATTGTATATTCCTCGAAGTGCGCGTTGAAAGCGGACTAAATTAAACTTAACGTAGGAGATATTTAGAGTTTGTTAGAAAAGTTATTCAGCTTCTAGTAAAGCCATGGTAATTATAATTTAAATTTGCATAACAATGAAGCGTAGCCTTTGTAGTCGAGCGGCTTTGTAGCCTCGATCGCATGGTTTGCGTGCACTTGAAGCGACGTCATAGTTATCGCTTGTTCACACTCCGTTATCGCGCGCATAATTTTCGAGAACGACGCCGTAGGCTGCACGCGCCCGTTTTGTTTTACACACACGCCGCACGTGTTCGCCATGACCAAGTCTCGCGCGCGGGCGCGTGTGTCCTTTCCAGAAAATAATACGTCCGTTTAACTTCTTACGGTCCGCGGTGTCCCATATCCAAGCTAGAAGGGAAGTGGGTGTTACGGGGGTGCCCGAGCCGGCGAGAGCGCGATCTTCGAATAACCGTAGGTAATAAAAACCCCTCGAATAGAGAAGATCGCGTAAGGGTAGAAAAACGTTTCACTTGCTTTCCGCCCGCGACGATTCGTGGGCGTTAGTGGGCGGGAGGAAGCTCTCAGCAATACACTATACGCACCATAAAGCACGAAGTTTATACTCGCAAACGTATAGAGAAACTCGCGGAAAGCGGAGCGAGGGTAATCGCGACGTAAAAATCCACTTCGTTCGATCTGAGACAAAGCGAGGGATTTGCATAATGGGGTCCCGAAGAAATTTACTATCACTCGCGTGCGATCGGTATAATATACTCTTCCCGACATTTTTGAGACGTCCGTGCTACGAAAATACACACGGCTTTGAGTATCCATGGTAATCGTACACTGCGCGATGTACACTTTTACCGGACTGAAAGAGGGAAGGAAAAAAAAATTGTACCGGCAAAAGGACACGTCTCCACGTTTCACGTGGCTTAACTGCTAAGGGTAGTTAGACGAGTCGAGAATGCATTCAAGGCCCGGAAGTGGGCGGAACTGCAGCCTGCGCTTCAGCATTGTACACGAGGACTCGGTTTTTCCTCGCTCATGGGTCGTCCTGCATTATGCGGAGGATAGAAAGAAAGAGTGAGAGAGAGAGAGAGGGCGAGAGAACGCCTCGAAGCATCGGAGGCACCAAAAAGACATCCGATATCCGTAAATGCCGTAATAACAAGCGCCGCGTTATCCTCGAAAACTTCGACGTCTCTTTCTGCGAGAATCGGACAGATGGAAGAAAATCTTTGCGGAGAATCCGTGTGTGTATGTGCGAGAAATAACGTCACGACAATGTCAACGTGATTTTTAAATTTTAGCACGTATTGATAGAAATTGCATACGAGAGGACAATGGTGCGTTAAATCGAAATTTTATGCGCAAAGTGGCGCCTGTTAATCGAGTCCCTCGCTTATTATGCCGAAATGAGTAATGGCTTGGTTTATCGAGTAGTCAATCAGAGGCGTCGGGGTTGATTGCGATATGCAAAAACCAATTTCTCCTCCGGGTGCTGCAGTATATGCTACCGTGCTACCGATTGGCAGAAAAAATATTACAAACAACCTTGATGTTATATTCAACCGCCATAAAAAGCCAATTTCGGATACAATAGGCCTCTATCGAGGGAAGGCAGATCATCTGCCGTTCGATATACGCGGAGGAGGTTCTCTATCTGCAAGGAGCGCGATCGGGGCTTGATTAAAAATGAGATTGCGGCAGCGCGATTTCAAGGTGGAAGATTAGACCGTGCTTCTTATTTGATTTGCAATTCGATATTTTTAGGTTCTTTTTAGGGTTCGAGCGCGGCGCGGCCTTCGAGCCGAGGCATGATTTCGTAGAACTATGACGATCTTGCGGTTTGATTGTGCGAGACTCGGAGAAACGGATGATGCTGTAACAATGACTTCAAATCTCCAATATACCGAAGCTATTCGATGTTTCGCACATTTTTATCGTTCGATCAAATAATTTTGACATTACTCGGTAAAGAATATCATATTGCAAAAACTATAATTGATCTTGAAATAAAATGTTAATTAATATTTTATAATATTAATATTAAGGTAGAGATATCGTTAAATGTATCGAAGTGGCATAAAGCGGGGGATTCGCTCGATACTCTTTGACACGTGCATATATTGTGACAGAAGTATTGACGCTCTGACAAAATATGGTCGGCTGCGCTTATTTTTGATGTGCGAGTAGCGGCGAGCCAGATAATCTCCGAAGCTCATTTCGAACCCGTTTCTTTATGCCGCTACTGGTGAATGGTTTCCCGCAGAGCGTCTCATTGCGGACTGCCCGTACCGAATTAGACCGGACATTTGGAGAAAGGATTTACTCTAATTCGCGTACAGAGTTGCTACGAATACGCGGTTGTCCGTTGGCGGGACAATGCCAGAAAGTAATCCGGCGGGAGATAAATCTATCTCGTTTTAACAACGATTCGCGATTCGCGTCCTTTCAAGTGCCGTCAGGCTTCAGCCGGATTTGCCGGAACCTGATCACTCTTATTCGACTCTGTGAAATTTGGCGCGAGAACTATTTTGGAAGCTGACATTGAAACCTCGGAAGTCTAGCCTGTTAGAACGTTAGACGTTGCTATAGTTTTACGATATAGCTAATATATATTTTTACGAAAGTCCCTATTTCAAAACTCACACTTAATTAGCTGTAATAGAAAAAACTCGTATTATTTCTCGTTGCAGGGATATGAGGTCGAAAAAGTTATACGGCTCGATGGCAACGCAAACACGGAAAATGTAATTATTGCTGTGCCATCAAAGACTAATTATCCGAACCGCACGCCTTCCCGAAGGCGTCCGGTCGTCACCTACGGTGCCAGTCCGCCGTTAGACACGATGATTAGAAGGCGCCTTTCTCCAATTAGTTTATTTCCAGTTGACCGTGGCCTCTCATTAACGTAGCTTCAACAGAAAAGGGTAAAAAGTGCCTTCTGCCGATAATTAGCGGCTGCAACGCGTGTCGAATTCATCGAAGACTTCAACACGCCGATTCCGCGTCCCTTTTTCGGTGAAGGGGTGGAGTTCTGGCAAAGTTTCGACGAGATTAGCCGGAATGACTGGACTGCGTGACTCGGACGCCATATGTCCCCGTGAAATCTCAACGCAACGGGTAGGTGTTTGCAAGCCGAAAATAATTAACGGAATCAGGCGTGAAGTCGTCATAAGGCAAGGATGGCGAGGAGTGTGGCGCCAATTTGCGAAATGGACTTTCAACCTCGCCGCAGGAGATTTGGAATCCTTTTTACGTTGACCAGATGTCGTGGTCTACACGGAAGGTGTAACCGATATGGCAGTGTTCTATTGGCAGATCTAAAGCAAAACTTTACTATGATTGACGTATAAATACACTATGAGAGACTTTGTTAATAGAAATCTGAGAATAAAATAAATAAAAATAGCAGAGAGAAGAATGCTTGTTAAATATAAAACATGTTACATTTTCTTACATAGAAATAAAGAAGAAAATCGGTTTATTTCCGCTAATTCGGTGGATCTATAGTCGTGCTAGTATTTTATATCCTTGACAACATCTGGACCCGACTCGAAGGGAGACAATAGATGGAGAAGTACAAAGAAACATAAGAAGAGGGAACTGTTGAGCGGCAAATTGGCTGCGAACCAATTCCTTCGATGCCACCAACAGCGCTAATTTGCTCATTACGTCGGAAACGTAACATCCTTATCACCTGCTTCCGTCATTTCCGTGCGATCCCCTTGATCAGCCCGAGTCCTTGGAAGTCACCGCGACGATCCTGGAATCTCGATGCCCGCCGGGCTGGCCCCTCTGGCAGCGAGCTTCCGGTTCGCGCCAGATAATGATAGGTCACAAATCTGAAAACCGTAGTTCCGAGCGGAGGGGAGAAAAGACCCTCGAGACTTCTATTATGCCACTATTTTACCGCGAAAAATCTGACCTGCAAACGTGCAGTAGATCGAGGGCAAATTACGTTGCCCCCGCAGGGATACATGCACCTGCTTCTCCCACAAGAGAATGGGATGCTCCTATAGATTCCACGATTCTTTATTTTGGGAGAGGGAGGTTTCTCAAGCGTTCATCAATGGTTCATTCTTTAGCTCTGCACACACAATAGAACACACTTCTTCGTACATATCAAAGTGTACATTAAAAAATTTTAATATTTCTACGACCACATTTCTCATATTATTTTAATTCTGCAATTACTATTAACAAAGCAAAAGGCGAATTAGGATAATATTATTGTGTTACTGTACATTCATGAGAATAGTTTTATAATTACTTATGACACATCTCCAAAAATAGCGTCGTCTTTCCCCGAATTTAAATAAAACCGGCCAACGCGTCTAAGAGTCACTTTCGTTTATTTTTTATTAGACTGTCAAAAAGCGAGCTTTTACTGCCGAAAATCGATGATTTGTTCCCGACGAGCTCAGCGGGGCGGCGAGCCGACTCGAGGCGAGCGAATCTCGTGTCGGTCGATGATTTACACACGCCCACGTAACGAATCTATTAATTATTTATGGACTTGCAAAATTTATTTGCGGCACGCCGCGGGGAACCGCACTGCCCTATGCCCCCGAGGGCCCTTCCTTCGGAATATGCGCTTAGCATAATGGCGATTCCTTTACGTGCTCTTATAAAGCTCGGAACTCATTCCTCGCCTCGAGCGCGTGTTATCCCCTTTTTAAAGGCAGGATGCGTCACATTAAAACGGCAGGTCGTTTTCATAAATAATTTTTAGTCACAATATCCTTATCTCGCGTTATTCGAGGATTATACTAATTTAAGCGCGCCATAATTCAATGTTTTTATTACGAAAGAAGTGGAAATGCGCGTTAAGCGTAAGCCATTAAGCACGAATGCGAATCCCGTATGAAAGAAGAATGAAGCAATTAAGTCGGTAGCGAAAAAACGGCAAAGGGAGATAGTATTTAAAAGCAATTCACGGTAAGCCCAACACCAACGAACGCGGGCGAATTCTTCGGGAGAGATCTCGGCACGACAAACGATCACACGCCCATTTGACGAAAAAGTCAAGCTCATCGAGTGCAGCGGCAGCGAAACGTAAGATGCACTTTTCTTGCCAGCGCGATGCTCCACCTTGGCATTTATGGTGTGACACGCCAATTGCCGCGGCAGATGTCTGACGTTGCGGCGACATTCCGTTTCAGTGACAATTTGACGTCTACGGAATTCCGAAATTACTTAGTTAGGGCAGCTCCGTTAGATAAATGCACCACAATGTTTGCCAATATCATTATACCCAATTCAAAAATTAAAGTAATAATAGGTATGTTGAATCTTCAATTTATAAACATAATATTAGGTACTAGCAAAAAATATCAGATATACAGTAATAAAGTTATAAAATACAAGGTGAATGAACAATTGAAGATATTATTATCGCAATTATCTTTCGTTTGAAAATATGAAGATATATTCTCGCGACTGAATTCGAGGAATCGCATCAGTATTCTTTCGAGGAAGTCGCTTAAGTCTCGTAGATTGTAATTAATTAACCATTCATAAATACATAGCAATTTATTCTGTCTGACTGCCAAGTAAGTAAAAACGCCAGCAAAACACAATCTCATTGTTCGCAGCAGCGAATTACCTTGAAAAATATCTTGATTACTTAATATTATTATATATAATATTATTATATTTGTATTCCTCATGGCGCTTCTAATCTCTTTCGTGAAAAGAAAAAATGATTCTCATTTGACTTCGTTAGAGAATTCTCGTCGTGCAAATCCGCGAAACGGCAAAGTGGCTCCAAAAGCAACTGCGCACTCGTGCACCATAGACGTAATAATGGCGCATCATACCTTGTTTGCTGCCACGCGCGTCTACGTGTTTCAATTACAAAATAATTATCGTGCCTATCTGGCGCTGCGAAAAGCACCGCTTAGTTTGAACGACGTTCCAAGATGTTGCCTTTGATGGTTTCCTTGGCCGGCTGGAGCGAAGCCGGCAATTCCGACCCGTCGAAAGGCAACCGGTTAGACTCGAAGGTACTTCGGGCCTCTTCTGAGATTCTATCCAGCAGAGGTTTGCGCAATCGGATCGAATTGAAATACGCGCAACCGTAGAATACGAACGTTAAGACCTTGATAGACGAACGAAACATGCAATCTCTCATAAAGAAAAAATGTACTCCAGCAATATATGTATTTAAGCTTCAAGGATACTTTGTTCTTCGTTACTTTGTTACATGCAAAGTAGATTGCGAATATAAGATGAACCTCGATTAAGGATTTTTTGCATGCGGCGAAAATCGCGGATGAACCGGTACGTGACATAAATCGCTGGCGAATTTTCTGAACGAAATCGCGCGCATTCGTCAGGTCTACTTAAATTACCCAATGAGGCTGAATCAGGCCGTCGGTTTTTCTCCGCGAGGTTATCGTAGTATCGGCGGCGAGAGAAGCGCAACAAAAAGCAAAATTGCCGTACTTACAAATGATGCGCCGAAACGAGCGACAAGGGGCACCTCGTCGTTGAAAAACACTTCGGCCGCGTGATCAAAGGATCGCTTTCGATTCTCGTGTAAGAACATAATTTGCTGTAGTTTTCCCCGCTGCCTACGTTGAAATCTCTCACTGTTCCTTTTATCGAATTATTTATATGGACGAGACATGTATATACTTGCACATTTATTTTTAAAGATAAAATATAGTCAAAGCAATCTTATACAAACGTTTAAATTTAATAGAAATATTCCAATGAATTGTAATAGCCAAATATTTATTTTCTTTGATAGGTCCTTTCATAACCTGACACCGATTGTGCGTGATGAGTGAACAATTATCCTCATCGAACAGTTTTAGTCATCTGTAGCAAATTGTAGCAGCTTAAGCATCAATATCGACATAATGCTCTCGTTTAATCACGATATTTTAACATAATTACATGTAAATTCTCAGCAAATCTGGCCACGTTGTGTGACAAGCGAACCGGTTTTAATGAGATTGACGTTAATTAACGGCCCGTTAATATAAATCGTCCGACATAGCAACGCAACTTGAAAGCATCCCGGTACACCAACCGACAGAATTTCAATTTAACGGAACGTAATCGTCCAAAATCTCATACGTTATCCGTGCGCGTGACAAGTAAGGATCATTAACACAGCGACGTTTAATAAGTGCTCTCATTAATTACTGCCGCGCCACACAGAATGCCACCGACAAACCAAGCCAGGTTTCATCGTATTAATGATTGTGAAAATCCGGCTCTGTTGCGATTAATTATTCTCGCAAGATAAATTAAAAACAATATATACACCGTTTCGTTTACAAAAGATTTCATGAAAAGGTAGGAAGTTCATGCTTTAAATAAAAGACTACGTTGATAAATTAAATTTTATATAAATACGAAATGAATTGACGGTGAAATAAAATTCTGATCTTAATTGCTTTCAATATTGACTTTCTTGCAGCCGATCAGCTTTTTATCAATGAAACTTGATCTCTTCGATCATGAAGAAAGCCGATCTGGGTAAGTGGTATTTTTTATCACACCTATGATACCCGCGAAAGAATGATACTCGCGAATGACGGGCAGCCGCATTAATTCTAATTAAACGGCGTCCATTCGCACGTCTGCGTTGCTCGGTGCCCCGATTGCCGTCGAATGTGTGAGGGGAATCGAGAGGGCAATCGACCTGATCCAGAAGGCTGGCGAGCAACTTTCACGCGCACGCGCTATGGATCTCGTTGCGCGTGCCTCTCTCTTCTGAATCTTCGCGAGCACCTGCGTCGCGTTGCGTGACTCTCCTCTCTTTTTTTTTCCTCGCAATCACGATCGCACGACCGCGATTTAACGTCAGGCTATACGATTGTCAATGCGCATCTATAGAGTGCTCGTCAAGTACTAACGATTATAAAATAATTAGGTCGTAAGATATGTTTTAATATCGTATATCATCTAACAAACGTAAAATTTAATCGTGCAATTTACTCTTTAATATTTAGTGTATAATATATCCCATTATATTTGCATAAAAAAAGATAAAAGAAATCTTATTTTATATATAACTTGAGAACAAACACAAACTGTAAAATGTAAATTTATTCGTAATTATAGGGAAAGTTACTTATATCATGATGAACCATGTAAGTTATGGACTGTAAACAATTTCATACGCGTACATAAAAAAACATCAACTCATGTCGATGATTTCTTTTCTATACAAAAAAGTATTTCTTAAAGTACTCAATATCTCTACAGTATCTTACAATCATAAGTTTTAAAATACACCCCGTATACGGCGAACTCGTTATGCCAAGAGCCGTATTTATATATAACGTACGACTCACCGCTTGCATTCATTAAGTTCGCATTTGCGCGGGTAATCGTACGTGGGAGCCATTACCGGCGATACTTCTTTATTTATTAACCGTATAACCTGAATACATCAGTTACGGGTTTTTTTTCTTACTGCGCGGGAACACACGCGGAAGCCATTTCGAGACGGTGAATTTTTAATGAGAGACGCGTGAATCGTGAAAATCGTCACCGAACAACTTGATTCGCATATCGAAGTAATTCATTTTACTTGCTCTATTAACATAAAGGTTCATGCTGATGAAACGCGTATGCAATCAGCGCGGAAAATACTGGGGGTGGGGGGAGGGATAATGACTTTTAATTTACAAGATTAAAGTCGCGAGGGAAATATGTTTGTAAGTGCTTCGGTGCAACGAAATCAAACGGAGCGACCTAATCAATCTCTATTACTTCGTACAAATCGTCATCACCGATAGAAGAAGCTCGTGCTCGGTCTGTTTCGCTCGGGAATGAATATGTATCAACGGTCGCGCGATGCCCCCCCGAGGACCGCTCTCTTTGAGCATATCCACGGACGGAACAGGCAGGTGTTCCGTTCCCGAGATCGTTCTCTCGCGTTTATGCGCGCACGTGCTTTATTGCTCCGTCTCTCGGGCACATCTCAGTGACTCCGGTGCTCGTCAATCAGCGAAGGATGCCGGCCGTCTCTCTTGATCTCTCTCCCTCCGCCCCGCCGTGCCCCGCGCGACTTTTTCTCGGGGGGCACACTGCTCACTCCTTCTCTCGTACGCGCATAAGGGGTCACGGCCCATGAAGCAGGTGCCCAAAACCACGACTCCACACGTGAACGTCCGGATGCACGCAAACTGACACGCACTCGGTCATGCGTGCATGAGCCGTTACGTAAATCTCCGCTTGATAGGTGTCGACCTTTTCCTCTCTCTTTCTCTTTCTCTGTCTCTCCGCTCTCTCTCGCGTCGCGTTATGAAGCTCGATATTTGTCATCGAAAGACGGTGTCGATATTTCGCAATGACGGAAGTCACGTCATAAACTGATTGCATCATAAAAAATGACATTCGTTTGCGAATAAATTACGAGGCTCGCTTGTATGTACGTCGTTATTGATTATCGTCATATCGTTCGTTAACATTCGTTGTAGCCGTGATGAGTGAGGCTCCGAAGCATCGCTGATGGAAAACAAAGTTTTTCAAAAATGATATCACTCTTGTACATCGTTTATCACTTATTACGTAAAACGGAAGGCTTAAGTAATGCATTAACAAAGCGTCAGCAATACGTTGCTGTTCGCTTATCATGCACGTTTCTCAAATTTCTATAGTTACTAAAAATTTCCTTTTTTCCGTATTCCGAGATTCCAGATGGAACAATATTGATTATCCTAATAATTTACTTGCCCTCGCTAGGTCGAGAACAATAGTGAGCGATTTATCGCGCTTCACTCCCATTAAGGAACGTATACACGCGGGCCGCGGTCCTAGAACTGAATATCGAGTCGCTGCATTCGCAAGACTTATGATCTCACTTCCCTGAATGAACATCGAGAATGCTTTAAGACGATGGTCGACATAAACTCACTTACGGGTCTTTGTCGCGCTGAACACGGCGCACGTCCGTCAGACCCCACGACGGGGACAAAAAGCGCCTGTCTACGTGGAGGCCGGTGTTGCGTTTCAGCTCGTCAAGATGCACGCTGCATTTACCATTAATCAACGCGCGGAGAGTAAATGATTACGCCGATGGCACTCACGGAACCGCTGGTGTTGGCTGGTGCTGGCCTGTGATTGGCGGACGGACGACCGATGACGGATGAGGGTTTAGCGATCTTTCTCATCTACTTAGCCTCGTCCTCTAGGAGATAAGTGGCCACATGGATGACGTGGTCCAAGGTGGCCCAGATTTCTTTCTGACAACCACGATGGTCGGATGGTTTACAAAAAGTGATGCGCTACAAATGGAGCAGTTTCTCAAGGTAGCGCGTAATAGCTGCGGGCGATAAATTGAAAGACACCTAGCTCATTACGCATATTGTGCATCATGCTGCGCGCAGGAAAATAATTTTCGATTCGCCCGGCGAGACGCGAGTTACATACGATTCGACTTGTTTTTCCCTCTCATTTGCGCGACGACGACACGTAAGAGAGCGTAGCGCGGCGCCTTCGCATGCACCTGTAATAACATCGGTGGGTTTATAGCGACGACCTATGACCCCGCCCGCGTTCGAGATATAGAGGCGAGCGATGCGTCGAAGGCAGCCGTGGTAATACATCGATTATCCAGTCATTTTTCCAGGCCCTTTCGTAGGCGCTCGACGCGTCCAGCTTCGTCTGAGCGTTACATGGAGGACGTGCACGTGTGCTAGTGGGTGTATGTCAGAGCTATTACATTCGGACTCGAGTAGACGGTGAATACCATGGGAGAGGGGAGCCCTCGGAGTGGACTATAAAAGGAAGATAGTATATACTCTTCTTTCCTCTCCATTATCTCGCTCCTTCTACCTCCTCCAGAGTATCGAGCGAGATGAACAGAAAAAGAGAGAGAAGAGAGGGGAGGAAAGAGTCTGGATGAAGCGGGAGACTGAGCGGCCATTGGCGTAAACTAAATATCACTGAATAAATTTTTAATACTATTAAAAATATTAACATATTAAAAGTATTAGATTATCTCTGAAATATAAATAGTTCGCTGTAGTCAATAAACTTTGAAATTATATAAAAGGCCTTCCAATCCGATAACGATTTCGAGCCGAAATGTTTGAGTTAATCCGACACGTAATTTAATTAAGCACTGCGGATGAGGCAAAACGATTTCACGTTTATCTTACGCATTTGCTGATATAAGGAACGCAGGCTCCTTTTCAGGGGCCTCTCGCCGATGTCCGCGCCGATGTCGAGGCGGCCTCGTCTCTCGCCATGCACATTAAGAGGTCACGCTCCGGCAGGTGGTGGCGCGCGTGATTCACTCGGTCGCTCGGTTGCTCGCCCGCTCTGAGCTAGGTACACCACCTCGATTCACTCACACGAGCAAGTTAATTGTCGCGAGGGACGTTGATTTAAAGCCCCACTAGACCGGTCCCCCTCGCCGAGATAATGAGTGGTGGGCCTGTGTGCAACGACCGGGACCTCGCGTGGCTTAGATTACGTCTCATCTATACTTTGCCGCCGACGTGCCTTACCGAGGGTGGATAGATGGAAGACGCCCCAAGAAGATAAGATCCATAAGTCTCGATCGAGCTTCTTCACGGTCGGAATCTTAGGGCAGTGATAATGCGAAATTGGTCTTAATGCAGTAAGCTTTTAGCTCACTCATCAACAAATTATTCCGTGATAAGTCCAGAATGGCAAGGGGCTACGACCGAACTAGATGCAGCTTGCTCGAAAATATGAGTAAGCTGCGTTCGGCATCGCGTTTCGAACGGCGCGAGCAGCAAAACCGTCAGGGCGGTCAGAAATCAAGGTAACAACGGCCACTCAGCCTGGAACTCCGCCGCGCCGCGATGCGAAGATGACACCGCCGCGGTCCGTGGCCCCGAGGTATTACCGGGAGCTCATAAATCTTCTTAAATATCTTCTCTATCTGTTCATCATCCGTACGCCGAGGTGCGGTCCCGAGTTAAGCCGCGCATCGAAACAGCTGCCGCTTAACAGTAGTTGTAATGGGCATGCAGAGTGCGCGGGAGTGCAATCAGACTTCATCTCGTTGCGGGGCTCTGACCGAGCATACATCACGCGTGCGTTCCTCCGGAGGCTGTCACGAGCGGCTCCCTCATTGTTCCCCGGTTACGGCCTCCGCGCCCCGTGGCCATCTCCGTCCGCTCGTTTTCGCTCTATTTCTTCCGCCCTCCGTCGAGGATTCAACGTTTTTTGCGGCCGGTGCGTACGCGGGGACGCATTAGCGCTCGGTGGTGCTCGAGGAATCCGTCTTAGGAGTTTCGCAAAGTGCATTCCTCTTATCAAACTAATGCCACGTTCTCTTTTTGTATTGCCGCATCCGCAGCAAGATTAATCGTAGCGATCCGATAGCCTTCCTTAATTCGAACGCGTACGCGCAGAATCGAAGGATCGGTAGTGCCGATAATGTTCTTCAACGTTACAGGTATTAAAAAGCAACGTAGAATTGAAAAAAAATTAACAAGTTGTAATTGTAGAACACGAAGTTACTCGTTCGCTCTATACCGCAAGACTCGGCAGAACGAAGCTTCGCGATAAGCAGCCTCGCGGCAGAAATAACGTTACCTCGATCTTGCAACAAGACCTTCCACTTCTTCGCGTACACGCGAAGATACCCGCGATACATCCCGATCGATACGTCGCGATCGAGAAGCCGTGCTAAAGGTTAAAGAATCCTCCTCGCGCGCGGCATTCTCCACGCGCGCTCGTCGTAAAGTTCTCCGTGATTTCTCTCTTCTCTTTCCGCCGCGGTACCGAGGTATCAAGGCTACACCTCTACCTCTACCTTCGCGGTAGGCGAGCCGAAGGTGAACACCGAGAGCCTCTCGATCGGACATGCCGCGAGAAACGGTTGCGCGATAGCGCCGCTGCCGCTCACGGATCTCCGTAACTTTTCCCGTTCTACCTTCTCGTCGATCTTCGTTCGTTCGTTCTCTCTTCCGCGATTTGTGCTTCACGCTGTCCCTCTTCTCGGAAGAGTCGCGGCGCGAGTAGGCGCAATCGCACCTGCAATTGCGAAAACGGGACGAGCGCGGTAACCGCGGCTGCGCCCGGTGTAACTTATTTCATGGGCGATCGCAGCATCTATGGGATATCGCGTTTGTCTCTGATATTTTAAATTCACGAGCATTTTATTCAAATAAACAGTTCATTCTATTTAATTACTGTAGATATTTTTTAATAATTATTCTTTTTCTTCCTCTCTCCTCTCTCTTTTTGTCCTACACCGTCAACGTATGATAAATTGCCACAAAAATAATAATTGCAACGAAATGGAAACAGTTTTACCACATGACAGTGCAGCGCATTGATCACAGATGCGGCTCGTCATCTTTCATTTTTCTCTTCTTTCTCGCGTACCTTATATTCCTCGTTCTCTCCTTCTCCGGACAATCACGGTGGGGTGTGTGCATACGATTGCGCTTCATTGCGGCACGAGCAGCATGTCAGGGACCGCACCTGTGCCCAGTCTCCTTCTTGCTCCTGAAAGCGACGTTCCCCACTTCTCTGTCTCGTCGCGGCTACCGACACCACTGTGCCGGCGATGCGCTTGTTAAAAGCGCCTTTCTCCGTGCGATGTTAACGACCATTGTCAAAACTGATCGAAACGAGAAACGCGTTGAACATATATGATTGATCGTAGTTTTATAAAGCTGACACGTAATATAAAATTAAAACTGCCCACATCACGAGCAGGATTCTAAATGGACCCGCATGCCTTGCCAGTAGTTATTACATTGTACACTTACGACAATAATAATCGCTGCGTGTATGTATATTCGCGATAAAGCGGTTGCAAATTGCAACAAAACGTCGACTCGTTGCCGTCGACTTGCAATCGAGACTGACGATAAATCTGACAAACGACTTTTATTACAAGAACTATGAAAATAATTGTTACAAACATCACCCTTACATTTATGTTTATAGAAAGTAATTTTGTTCAGTTTTGAAATTTCCCCAGAGACATCTTCGATCCTTCATCTTGCGACCGCCTCGGCGACGCTCGCAACGTCATTGTCACCCACTTGCCAAGATCGCGCATTTCCTATCTCCCCCCTATATTTTTCAAGGTGCATCTCCCGACCGTAAAATAGCTAATGCGATGGGGGGATGGTGTCGTCTATCTGGCTGTGCCATCTCGGACTGACTAACACCTTGGGTGGCACTGCGTTTAGTGAAGATATCACCGGCAGATCTAGGAACCACGCAGGACCGAGTATTTTGTTTGCTGTCACGGTGTGGTTCCACTCACGAGAGCGTAATTTATCTGCTCGCCCATAGACGGGCATCGCGATGGAGGCGTGTAAAGATTCGAGTACATGAAAAGTCTCAAGTACGACATCCGAGTCATCGTGAGTCGCAGGATCGCGCGAAATCGGTATATCGCTTGACATTCTGCGTCCTGTCGTTCCCTCGTTCGGCAAACGACCGCATAATCTCAGCGAGCCATAAAAATTTCGACAAGTATAATCAAAATGGATGAGATCCCTTTTTTTGTCGCTCTCAGAACGCATCTATTATTCTGTAATAGGAGAACTCGTTTTCCAAAGGCAAAATCATCGCTGGAAGTCTTTCAGAAAACAAATATATCGCATTCTGAGAAAAAAAACGTTCACCATTAACAGAAGAATATTTCAATTTCTTTAACTGATTATAGAAACCGAAAGTATTGACGTTTCTTAATCCTAAGAAATATTAAGATGAATAATTAAAAATTCGCAATTGTGTTATTATTGTTCGTGACGTATATTGGAAATACGTTTGAAGCGAAAAAAGTTACGACTACCGAATGTAATATCGGCGATAAATAATGCAAGGCTCCCCGTTGTCGCGATGCTCATACTGGAGCATTAAACGGCTGAAAAGTTCAAGAGTAGGGGGAAGATGCGCTCGCTGTGAGCGAGGAACGCGGTCTTTTGCCTCGTCTTCTCTTCGTTCTTCAAGCAGCACCTGCCATGACTCACCGCTCGGCTCCCCCGCAAAACTTTGCCGGATTACAAAGACTTAAATACCGCTCGTCCGCCGAATATATAGGGCCATAAGGAATATACGACGCCGAATTCGCGACGCCAAGATTCCGTGCCCGTGGCGGTAGAAGGATTCGCAGCGGAGCAGAAAAAAGGAGGACATTTTGAAAAATAGTCGTCATTCCGCGGGATTAGCGATTCGTTAAGATTATAGCTCGTAAAAATTGCAAATCCTCGACGCCGAAGGGATTTGAAAGGTTATCGGTCTACCGGTGGATCAGGGTCGGTCATGTACGCGTCTTTTTTATCGTAGAACTGCATGCTACGTTTTTTTCGAGTTGGAATATAAAAATAAATAAAATAACAATGCTTTGGAAAAGAGAGATATACATATGAAATTGATTTCCAGATTTAACTCTTAAATTTCTTTTCTTATATTTTTTATACATTTTTTTTAAATCTGTAAAAAAATATTATATATTGCTTTTTCATGCTTATAAGGTATAGCAAAGAAATCATGTGTCGAGAATTGTTTTTTTTTTTTTTCATCGTTTGAAATCTCCGCTATGCTGAGATATCCCGAAAGTTCGTGCGAGGCACACGCATTTTAATCATTTGTACCAAAGAATGATGACAGCGAATAGTGACTGGCGGCATCGAAGGCGGCTCGTTCGAAAGCCGCTGTTAGGCGAGCCGGCATGAGGTGGTAGCAATTATTATCTGATTTTTTCTCTCATTACCCGCGCGCCCTGAAGAAAGCCACCCGATACGGGGGAAATGCTCGAAGACGAAGAGAGGCGGCCGACTCTTGCCTCCGGGGATAGGGCATAAGGATGAGAAAAAGGAGAAAGAGAACCGGCGCATGACCCGGCGAGCATGTAGCATCTTGCCGACGATGCTGCTCTTCTCGCGCTGCTACGTTGCTCTATTCTTAGACGATGGGACAGGTGGCGGAGCCGCGTACGCGTCTCTCTTTGTTCCTACATATCCTATATATCGTTGCCTCTTACCCGTCGCACTCTCGCTATTTCTCCTATCTAGTTATGGAATTCCGCGCGACTCCGTATCGCAACTTCAAGCACCGGCAGATGTTTGCGCGTGGAGAATGTTATAACGTAAGAGAACGGTTGGTATAACGTTGTACCTTTGAAAGTTTCACATTACTAAAATGAAAAGATTGCAAAACTGTCACAACTGACCGGGTGGAATAATGTAACGAATTGATAACGTGAAAATCTAATTTAACTTTCAACTAACATTTATCAAGGAAGAAATAACTGTAAAAATTTTATTACTACGCAAACGCGACTTTTTCACAAGTTTAACTTTATACTTGCCGCTGATTTAACGAGTTGCCATTTACCCACTGTTTTCTTTACAGTTAACCGTTTATTTTCTTAAATCACTTGAAGTCAGTTTTAGAATAAGTTTCCAATCGTTTCCCTACCTTAAATATTTTATCTCTTTCACTCTATTGTCGGTTACTCAAAGACGACGTCATGTTGCCAATGCAGAAATCTCTTGCAAAACGTAAACAATTAGATTCGCACAGTTGTCCTTAGGTTGGACAAAACACCGGAGAGTCCTATTATTGTAACCCGACAGTTTCGCTTTCTTTCGCAGATTTCTGTCGGTCCACTTTGATCGCACGGCAGACGAGTCCGCCAAATTATTTCGTAGTATGCAAATCCATGGACTGGTGACCTATTTCTGGTCATTTAATACGAATAAATTATGGCAAAGAGAAGTTACGTAACCTTTGTGTCGAATGTAAGGCAATGTCAAGCAGCTTTTGAATATTACTAGTGAAACATGACAATGTCGTCTATACGGTAGAGAAGTTTGATCAGCCAGTTTTTCATGTCAGACATTATTCACGATCTTTTGTTTATTCACAGTCGGATTGTACTCTGCAACTGTAAAAATAATTATGTTAAGAAAATAATATGCATTAAAAAGGGGAAAGAAAAAATATTAAAACGCTGTATTAAAAAAAGGGAAGGGTAATTTAATCCTATTTCCTGTCAGTAATCCTACAGCGTTCGAGAAAACATTGTAATACGTGTTGCTCGTGAGGTCGCGTCGAGGAGAATACGATCCTGTCATCAGTCCCTAGGGTCCGAAAGTCACGTCACGCGCAGGGGGACCAAGTGAGTCCTCTCGACTCCCCGTCGAAAAATAAACTTATGTGCCAGACGGAATCGTGCATTTTACTTGGTACACGATATTTCGTGAGATACTTGTAAATACTGGAAAACGCGATTATTTTCTCAGAGCCCGTCACCGACTGGACGTGCCGGGGACACTAAAGCAATCCTTGACTTGGTCGTCCCATGCCCGGGGACATCATTATTTTTCTACCACAGAGAAAGAGAAAGAGGGAAAGAAAGAGAGAAAGGAAGAAAGAAAGCGCGGGCGACCATCCGTCAAAGGAATCGCACGCCGATGAAGATTCCCCTCTCGGACCAATAAAAACAAACTTCGCCATCCGTAGCCATTCTCGCCGAGTCCACCTTCGGGCTCTTTTCTTGCCAGTCAGGCACCTTCGAGCCCCGCGATCCTAAAACAACTGAATCGCCGCGGCGGCGGCGGCGGCAGCGGTTTCCTCCGCGGCGAGACACACGACATATGACGAGAATATATTGATGATTGCGGCAAGCTTTGTGAAGATTCAACGTGTGCGCTTAATATTAAATTTAACGTAACGCACCGCTTTTGTAACCATCAATGCTGATCAACCGCTGAAGATAAACCGTTAAGATAGCATTGGCTGCCAAAACGAAATTGATTAACCCGTTTGCTAAGCGGGTGGCGCGAGGCGAACTCCACGCACGGCCGAAGCATGATTTATTGCGCGTAATAACGTAACGCGTTGTCCCGCATCAGCAGCATCTGGAAACCGGACTCGCTCCGAGTCTTAGACATTTAATTCCGGCCAAAGTAACGTTTGCCCAACATAAATGTTAATAGGCTACGCGGACCCGTTAAGTAATGTTTGCGCTTATCGGCGAATTTAATTAATGGAACGTCCTCTCGGCTCCCACCGATCGCAGGTAGGTAGGAGCCAATTTATCACGCGAAGGCGTGGACACACGCGCTGGTGCACAATTAATCGAGTCCAGCTAGTGACATTTGAATCGCGAGCCAGGTAGACCGCATACCGTCGAGAGAAACCGAGAGAAAAAAAAACATTAATTCGCAATAAAGTTCTCCGCCGCGCATCCGGCGAGCTTCATTATGCGGGACGCCGCGAGATTTAAGAAAAAAGACACCTTCCCCCCTCCTCCCCCGGTGGTGGGGTGAGAGGTTAAGAACCACGGAATAGCGAACTGACGGCCGTGTGGGAGGACATTATCTTCACCGTAGCCGTTCACCATCGTGACATCGGGACACGTTGCCCAGCGTGACTCCGTATTATTTGGCGCGGCAGTCGCATACAGAGCCCCATGACGCGGCTCGAAGTCGTTAGGCACCATTCAAAATCACCTTAAGTCGCCATCAAGTAGCGACTATTTTGTCCTCCTCTCCTGGAACCACAGAAGAGTTCCCACTACTTACCCCCGCGCCGTCCCTCTCGCCGTCCACTCTCCCGCCGGATCGAGGAATTATAATTTGAGCGACCCTTGGACCATGAGGAAGGACAACATGAGCTGCTGATGCGAGAAACATTCCACCGACTTGACGTCCTTCGTCGAGAAAGAAGCGCGAATTGGAGAAAATAATCTTTTCGCGATTCCCCTGTGCGTGTGCGTATAGGTGCGCGTGCGCGCACAACTGTGTTGTATAAGATGTGTGTGAAGATGGAAGATAACTGAAATCTATCATTTTCTCTGAAAAGTCATCTAAAAACTCGTTTATTTAATATGCTATTAAATAAATGAGTAGGTATACATGATAAAAGAAGCTGATGTATTACAAGAACTGTGTACAATTTGTTTGACTCTTATACTATTGAACGCATGTCTAAATGTAGTCAGTGTTACTTTTAAGATTTCTTTTTTATGATGTGTACTATACCCACAGAGAGAGAGAGAGAGAGAGAGAGAGAGAGAGAGAGAGAGACATTGTAAAATAAAAAAACAAGCATTGAAGAATAAAGAAGCTAAGACTAAGCTGATATTAAAACTCATCTGCTGCCATTTATGTATGCCTGCATCTCGAAAACACGCGTTTTTTATACATTTAATATCTTACAGTGCGTGTCACACTTTCGCCGACGTTACTTTATCCTCACTACTTCGTTATCTCGGCAAACGCTACTTTAGTAGCATTGTCGTTAAATCGTACCTACGGTAACGCCGCACTAAAAGGGTCGGAGGTCATAAGCGAATCCTTCGTTACTCTTCGGTCGTGAGTATCGATTAGCGCCTTCGATGGCGGACCATCGGCCGCCGCCGCCGCTTTGTAGCCACGTCGACGAGATTTTACGAGCCGGCCGGTGGGAATATGTTCTACAGAATTTAAAGCTTTATCTTACACTACCACGTGCCCGACGGAATATCACGGAATTTTTGTCAGAAATATTTCCTCCGCCGCTCGTAAACATTCTGTCGACAGCTGGAATCCCGCGTCACATCATAAAAATTGGAAACCAGCGACCTCGTGAGTCCGTATTGACTTATGATCTATTATCGAACAAAAAAAAGAAGAATAAATCTTTTTTAAGTCTCATCAGTCAGATAAAGCGTCAATAATTTTGCATAATTGTCTATAGACCACGTATGAAACAAATTTCAAATTCTTCCGTATTAAATAATGAATGTCTTTCTTACGTTTCCACTTTTTATTTCGAAGACACAGTAACTGCACAAAGATTAAAGAGAGTCATCTTCACGAGCGATTTCGAACATTTCCTGTCGGGAACCGGTACCCCTCTCGCGTTCCCTCCAAAATCGCGCGATATTTATAGCCAACCGCATACAAAGGTCCGTAATAAAAATTCTCCATGACCACAAAATCTCACAAGCGAGCTATTCATCGCCGCGCCCTGTCTCAAGGTATAAGACTCATCATTATTCGTTGATGAAGAGCGTCGAGAACGGTGACGGGCAGCATTCGCTGTCTAAAACAACGCGTTCTTTCAGGTCTCCCCCACGCGATAGACCGACGCGAGGAGTCGTTCACAACGAGAGGAAGACAGGGGATCACGTTGTCGGTCGTTGGTTTAGATTCATCGCGGCTGCGTTCCAATACAAGGACATCGTTATATACTTCGATTAAAAGGATTCGGCTGGCTAGCTTTCGAATTAGGAATTCCACGATCGTTTCGGCCTTTTGCACGTCCGTAATATTAGGGAGCACTTCCTTTCCAATCTCCGGAAAAGAAATCGAGACGTCCTTGATTCGAAATGGTACTCGGCTGCTTGGCGGGCAATACTTATCAACGACGAGGGTGGATCAACTCTGAAAGCTAGCGTGACCAATTCTCATGGAATTCCTTCGAATCCGAAATATATACTTGAGAGTTCTGAGCGGAACAGTCTCTCTATCCAGATGCCGTCTTTCCAGTTAATTGGGTATAAATTGGATCTAATCTAATTCCAATTAAAGCCGCAGGATTCGCCGCGGATATCTTATTTTTTCCTCGATAGTACCTTTCTTAGAAATGAAGTTTATATACTGACGCATTTATTTGTACGACCTTCACTCTGTGAATTAGAAACTTTTAATTTAACTTTTTCTTTTTTGCATTACTAGCTGCAGCGATTTATTGCTATCGAATAGAAAATATTGTTTGCAATTATCTACAAGAAATGTGAATGTTGATGTATTAAAATGACAAATCATGCATTAACTATTTGTATTCATTATTTCCACATCAAATAGGAGTCATATAGAGATAGAGCGTCATATTTCTTTCATGTGTAAATAACCGCAGGTTTAATTCAAATCCGATTCAATCTCGAGCCAGAGATCACTGCGTCCACCTGAAGAGCCCATCCGTAGAGCGCAATTTCGATGCAATCCGAATCTCGAGTCGTACAATGTCCCGACGCGTTCTCTTCATCCCTACATGTACATTTAGTCGTGCCACCTGTGCGCCTGTAAATCCGGTTATAAAAAGATCCACCGCGTTTAGAGACCAGCGCGACGAGAGTGTGCGTGAGAGGGAGAGAGAGAGAGTGAGAGTGGATTCACATGGAGCAGTTCACAATAAGCGGTGCTTTCTACGCGAGATACGAACGGAGACCACCGGTCAGGCTCGTTCTCCGACGAGTAAACGCGTCTCGAATTGAAACGGCCTCACGCGATGGGATTTAATTCATTTTCAAATCCCATGATCCATGAGAGAACCATGAGAAATCCATCCAGCCGGAAAAAAAATTCATCCGCTCGCTCCAAATAGATGCACCGCCGACGATCCAGATCTATCTCATTATTTCAGAAGACTCGGAATTATTCACGGGACCGTGACTTTCGCAGTTAATCCTCTCGCGTAACACGGCGTTCGAATAAGCTGTTGAACGAAACCGGAATCTAAGCAAGTTCTCTCATTATAAAAATCACAAATAAATATAAACGACGAATGTAATATTGACGACGAGTGAGATGTCCTCATGAATATTTTGAAAGCCGATACCTTTGTACTGTATGCAATGATATTCGCGTGGTTTTCAGCGGTCAAAGAGATTCAATTTCGGTCGCGGTGCGACGGGAAAGCGGGCGTACGTGTCAATTAAAGCGGGTCGCTCGCTCGCTCGCTTTCATGCGCTACGCAGCGTGCACTTGATTAACTCCCGTTTTCGCCCGTCATTCGCGAGTATCTTTTCCTCGGCGATCCCAAGCACCGATTCTGCGCGTTTATACGTCACGGCGGGCAGTCATTATGTGGTTAAGGGGATACGCGGACCGCTACAACTTGATCGATTATTCAACGGTATCGCGCGAGCCGGCCATCGCGCCACCCGGAAAAGAGTCAATTATTCGATGGATCTCTTTAACGAGCCCCGCTTTTGTAGGTCGAGACTCCTCGGCTTGTCCAGGCCCAAGACTTTACGACCGATGTTCGATATTTCGAACGGCGACCGAGCGTAATAAACCGAAAGTTCCATCGTTCACGAAACTCCTATGCACCATCGCTGGCGCATTTCCGCGTAATGAGAAGGCACGCTGAGAGAAAATGTTTAATTGCTGACAGTGTAACAAGCACGTAGCCTTTCGACGGTTAATTTCGTTGGCCGTTGGCCAGCCGATGACCTCGAAACGTGCAAGTAATGCGCGAAGGTTTGTTTCCGTCTTTCTCCGCGGCGGGCGTCGTACGGTTCTCCGGTCGAAAATTCATACGGGTATAGTGTGCCATGCGCGACTCTCGTTATTGAAATTAACCAGCGTGTAATCAGCCCGTAAGCACGATACCTTAAACGGATGGGCAAGGCGCGAAATCTGCAGTTTGTGGGACAGCCGCATTACTCTTCGGGTACACGCGGCGTAGCAAGGTGCGAAAGCCATATTTGGCAATGCTTCGATAAATCTGCGCCAAGACAGAAACGAAACCTCGATGTCCAATCTTCTTATTATTGTCCGCCGCTTTCTTCCCGTTTATTGCACGACTGTGGGTCCAATTCGGCCCGTACGTGCGCTCCTGGGATGTCTCTTTTAATTGGTTTACCATAAAAGCGATGTGCGCACGATCGAGTTGCTATTATAGTGAACTTAACAGATGGACAGCTGCTGGTGAACTTAACTGATGGAAAAAACAATTTTACGAAATTCCGCTAAATTATTTTTATAATAAAAAATTACTTACAAAGAAATATATTCTATCATAAAATTAATATTTCTTTCTTGCTATACAAACATTATATTTTGGACATCTAAATGCACTACTGGAATGTACAATTTTATTTGATAAAAATTAATTTTTTCAAAATAAGATTTGCCATCAACAAAAAATTTCGCATACAGACGAAAATGAAACCTATATGGTATATACAGGCCCCAAATTTCATGGAAAGTTTTTGAGATCGAATAAATGCGAATGCTCGTCTCAGTTCAAACACATTATCTGTAATACTCTTTAATGCGTTCCTCTTTTAATGCAATTTAATTTACAATCTCGCGAATCTTCGCAGATTTGGCGAATCACTGTTGCTGACCAATTATTAATCCATCATTCTTACGAAGAATGTAAGCACCTCATGCGTTTTTTCGTCTCTCAGCCACTTCGTCCGATTTAATTTGGCCGACGCGATCTCATGCACCCGAAGCGTGTGATCGCGCTCGATTATGGTCACGGCACCTGCTTAAGCCGTCTTCGCACCGCCCGCCCGTGGCAAAAAAGTCTCATATGCTCAACTGAGTGGTGATTACGAATGCGATTCGCGTGCGGCAACGACTTGGCGATCCAGCGCGTCCAGCGTTTCATTGAAATCCGCGGGCCGCGCCGAAAAGACGTGCTAATGAGCAAGACGCGTGGCTGATTACAGAGCGGCATGGGAAACGAGCGTTTGAGAGGAAGACGCGCCGCAAAGCACGCTAAGTGGCAAAAGAACGGCCACCTAGCGAGCGTCGCAAGCGAGCGAGCGGGCAAATCCTTTCCTTCGGAAGGTGAGAACCGAGGGCCGATAGGAGGTCGCCAGATGTCCCGTGACGACATCGTCGATACGTGAAGACCGCCAGGAAAGTGTCATAATCTCGGGCTTTGCTTGTGCCAGCTGGCTAATTTCCTATGCCGCCGAGAGCGCGACGCAAATGACGCTCGGCGGAACGTGTAATGCGGATAGCCGGGCAACGATGAAGGCGGGAACGGGATCGTACAAGGCCGCTTTAAGGTCTTTATATGCCCCGACATTTCAATAGTATACATTTTTGCATCGGCAATTATAATACGATACGCTGGCGAGGCCAGGTGAAAAATTCCTAAAGGGACGCAAGATGCTTTGTCGGAAAAATTGGTAACCGGACGTTTTTACGTAATCTACTTACGTCGCAAGAAATTTCTACCAGAGAATCGCAAATTGTAAGATATACTGACGACGCTGGAAAACCTATTCGAAGACGCTGAGAGGCCAGCAAAGAAATTGCAAGGCCTGTAAAGAAATTTAAATGTTGATTCACACCATTAATCTAAACGCTTATGGAATGCGTTATTAGCTACGCAGAGTGTGAAATGCAACGCCACTTATCAACGTACATCGGAACAGGAAGCCTCCGTGGCCGTGTACAAATCGTTTATACACAATATATGAGCTACTTGACAGCTCTATTAGCATGATTATTCTTTGCCACTATGTTACCTCGCGTCGCATGTTGTCTAATAGCCGTGTATGCATACAGATTTTCACATCGCGATTAATAAAATGATGATCGATAGCAAAGTGATTTTCGTAGAATTTTTAGAACTACGAAATTTATTCCCAGATATATTGAATCGCGATATTATATGTTTTCCTTTCAGAGACTAAACGTTGAAAATTAGTTTCTAGTCACGTTATATAATATTCGCAACTTCCACGTAAGTACCGTCATTTGTTCACAGCAACGAGTAATCTGAAACTCAAGTTGAAACAACGAACAGTTTCATATTCCCTCGAAAGTTGGATGTGCAGAGGACGGAACTTTCGCAGAGAAGTAAAATAGCTCGTAGAAAGTTCCAGGAATGTTGGAACTAGGAATTACTTTGCGGAAAGTCTTGACAACTGACCTACCGGTCAATTGTCCATCCAGTATTACAATTGAAAGGCACGGCACACCCTTTTCCCCAAGTTCCTCTAATCTATTCGAGCAGCGCGGTCAGGCACGGGCTATGGTCCCATTCACAAGCTCGTGGTAGTCACAATGGCGTGCCTGCTACGTCTATCTGAGCCACGGGGTTATCTAGGGAAATCCTCGACTGAAATACCGGTAGGTTTCATTGAGCCTCAGCCACTGCGAGCAATTTCGCAGCGGCATTGACTGCGATCTAAGGCGACACTTGGCAAGCTGAATTGGCAGGAAGCCCGACGCCGCTTAACTCTTCTTTCAATGAGATTATCGTCGGTTACTCGGGGCCTCCTGCCACCGAGCACGACTTCATTCGCATTGTCGCGCGACGCGACTACGACACGACGATTCATGAACGGCGGTGGTGAAATGCGAGACTATCCGGGGACTGATTCCGAGAAGAGCTTCTAAGTGTCTGAAGTGGGTGATCGATAGCAGTTGCCGGGACAATCGGAAATGGTTTCGAGGCTATCATTCTTCGCCTCACTCAAATCACAATGACTTTGTCGTGAATTATTGTTCTCGATCGCAATTACAGCGCGTTACACCCTCGCTCGTTGTACTCTGAAGGAGCCAATTAGCGACGAATATCAATATCGCGGAAGAATCAAGAATTACACTCCGTAACTTTATTATTAAATTTCTCTCCGGTTTTTCGACGCGACCTTATTACGATACCTCGCGGAGCGATTTTCGCGATACTCCGCCACGCACGTGCTTTCTATTATTCGTCGTTAATGAGTTTTAAGAGTTCTAACGATGAGCTGTCCGTGTATGCCGAAGGTTGCACGTGAAAGGCTTCTAATGGATACCTAGTCGAACCACAGCCGTTAGCCACTTACCACAAGCTCCCTCGCGTTTAGCACGTTTAGCACCGGTCAACTGACCGCGTAATCATCGCCGTATGAGCTGGAATAACGCCAGGAACGCGCCAGTCTAAGTGAATTAGTGGTGCGTGCCCGGCACTTTTATTTTTCTCTCGCTTAGCTTTTCGTTAAGCGCAGGCGCTCTAATGGTTCGCCATTTACGCGGACGCTTAAGAGAACAATGCCCCCGATGTATCGATTTTCGCCAGTTCCGACAGCGTCTCCTCGGCGTATCCTCTCGACGCGAGTTGACGCGGTTCAAACGGATTTAAAATTCAAATGCATCGTTGAACGAGTATTTATCAAATTTCACCTACAAAAATTATCACGGAGACGTTGTCGCACGTCCCGTTACGCGTGGAATTGACTTTCCATGTACACTTGCGAATTGGGGGTATAGGAGGATATCTCGAAGATATTCTAAAGCTCGTCATTAGTCAACGCCGATAGCTCGCGAAGAAAGAAGACCCACTAAGACGCGAACACTTCACGCACAATCTCACTTCGAATCGCGCGACTAGTCGAATTTGAATATAATCTCTCGTCGCTTTGACAACTCTGCGCGTATTCCTAACAACGTATTATCATAGATAGCGGTCTGGCGTGCGGGTTTCTTATCATGACGAATGCGACGGGCTGTCGCGATTAATCGATTTAACGCGATTTCCGAGAAGCACCCACGGCCACGGCGGATATGTTAACGAGCGGTGCGCCGTTTCGATAGCATCGAACACGGTTTCGCGAGCGTTCACGAATTATAATTGGGCCGTAATTAATGACATCGCCGTTATTGACAGGTGAGAATCGGCGTCGTCGCGCGCTACGCGAATTACTCGCCTCGGCCGCGCCCCTTGATCTCGTTTCGAGGTACACTTATTTTTAGGCTTAATTGCACCCCAACGGCAACGACGATGTTACGGCATAATCACCGTCATGGTATACCAACTCGATCGAGAGATATCACGCCAGCAATTGCAAATGTTTATGATCGTGCCCGCGCCTCTGAGATCGAATCATTTTTGCAGCGAGTAATTTCGCGAGGCACTGCGAGATAAATAATTTGGAAAGAACTTTACGATATTATCCGTGGCGTAACGTTATGTCTCATTATATCGAGGTGCCTGCGAGAATCGAGACTGGCGTTTACATGATCACCTAAAGCTTGCGTAATGTGGGACATACTCAATCTTATTTTGGTTAATTTTATTCTCTCATCGAATAATTATGCACGTGTGGTCTCTTTATATATGTGACTATGTAATAAATACAATGGGAGATTTAACTTGAGTCTTTTAGTATTTATTGACAATTTTTATTTGCGCGTTTTTAAACGAGGGTCAAAATGTGGATATATACGGACGTTTGCATGGAAAAGATTTATTTTTCAAAAAGCGCGATACACGTTACAGTGCGTATCGACGAGGGACAACGATTATAACTATCGTATATATATATATATATATAGTGTATACTTCACCTAAAATCGATTGATATCGGTAAATAACTTAGTAAATTCCGTTAATATCACAACACATTATTTCCTCAATTGATCTCGTACGCACCGAGGTTCCCCTTGCGCCTCCTCGAGGAGAACCAGCCGGTAGTGCGATTTATCTGGTCGACGGATCGCTTCACGTTCGCCCGATACTCGTCCTCGTAAGCGTTAAGATACAAGTTCTTGAGGAATATTTGATTATCCAGCTCGGAAGGCGGCAGGAACCGTTTTGAACGACTCTGCTGCTGCGCCTGCAGCTCGTCGAAAGTGAACTGTTTTGATTTGGCATCGTCGACGGGCTTCTTCGACTTCCTCGAATTCTTTTGATCGTCCGCGCTGGTCGACTTCACGGACAGAAGCTTCCTCTTTTGACGCGAGGCGCCGGTTTCCTCCGATGCCGCGTTTCGTATCCGCTTGCTGCGATGCTTGGGCGCCCCGTCTTTGGCCGGAATCTCGTTGTCCAGCACGGCAACGTCGTTACTCGGGATTGTCGATGATTGATTGCCGTGTGACGCGACCTTCGGCCCCGGTGCCGTGCTAGATTCCACGGTCACGCTTTCCTCCGTCGAGTTCAATCTATCCTGTATGATATGTTTGAAAAATGCGTACATCTCACCGACCGTGAAAGTCGTGCCGTTCCTCACGGTGAACTTGTCGATGTTCATCTTCTTGATTAATTCCTCGGTCGCGTTGCGCGCTTCCAACATCGACAGTTTCTCGGTAACGTAACTGTTGACGAACTCGTAGAAGCCCTTGTAATAATTCTTCCTGTGCTTCTTCTTGTCCTTCCGCTTCTCAGCGTGCGACAGGCCTTTCCTCTTCGCATCTTTTCGATTCTGCTTCTCGTTCCAGCGTATGGACTTGTTGTAAAATCTCATGATACGCTCGAATTCCCTCTTCAATTTAATGAACTCCCTCTGATTGCGTATCTCGAAATCCGAGCGGGCTTTACTGCCATTTCGTCGCGACTCCGCAAGGTCTACGTGAAAGAAGTTCTTGCTCATTGCGTTCAGCAGATCGTGCATGGTATTATTGCTAGAGTTATTTGATTGTTTGGCGTCCATGCGCTGTAATTTTCTATACACCATCTTGAGAAAATCGATCATTCTCTCTTCTCGCAAACGGGATTTATTGCCATGACTTGCGTGTGCTTTCCAAGCTGACGGATTGGATGCATTGGTGTTATTCTGGTGGCTACCAACGGACGTCAGCTTCGCCTCTGTTTTATGCTTGGAATGTTCGCGGCTTCTGTTCATCTCCATATGCAAAAGTTTTTTGCCCACTTTACGGAAGAAGTCGATGAATTTTCTGAAACATCAATATTTAATTTTTATGTTTAATGATGCTTTTACATTATTTCTATTAAATATTTTTATACTTTTTCAAAAATAAAGTAAAAATATACTCATATTTATATAATCACAAATTATAAATTATATATAATTATAAATTATAAATTATAAATTATAAATATAAATTGATTTCAATTTACTTAAGTGTTGACTACTCGCGCTAATGTTTGATTAATTCTCAAGTACTTACTTGTAATTTAGGGTGACGTTGTAATTCAGAGTAACGTTGTCCACCGATCTACGCCGTCTGCTCCATCTAAGTCGAGGGTGCTGTCCAAGAATACACTTGGGCAACTGCTTGGGACTCCATGAACCACTTATGCAAGTCGCGCCGACGGGCCCTTCGTCGAGAACGTAACCCTTGTCGCAGTCGTACATAATCTGCTTGTTGTTGACGATCTTCCTGACGTACGGTCTGTAATCGTAAACTCCCATGTTGCCCACCAGAAAGACCTTGCCGTGCTCGATGAAGCCGGGAAACGGGCAGAAGAGCTGATCGCAGTGCGGTATATCGCCGATCCATTTGCCGTAGCGACACTCCACGGATTTAGAAAGATTCATGGGACCTCCGCCGATCAGCTCGAAGCCGTCTTTGCACTTGAAGACCGCTTTCATACCGTGGTCCGTCTTCGGTGCTATCACCATCCCGTTCTTCGGACTCTTCGGCATCTGCTTACATCGGGCTGGCGAGCAACTCGGCACTATCGACCAAGTACCGTTATTGCATAACACCGGGGTGCTGTTGGCGGCGAATTCGTAATTCGGAATGCAGGTAACCAGAAGCCTCTCGCCGTGTTCCACCACCGTGACATTGTTGATGTGATCTCTGTCGTGGCTGGCTACAACAACTTTGCCGTTTTCGATCTGCGGGACGACGCACGGCGCTAAACATTGCGGTAGAGGATAACGCCATTTGCCGTCTTTCTGACAGACCGAGGAAGTATTGCCCTCCAGCTTCATGTGATCCTTACAGCGGAAGATTATGCTGGCGCCCATACCTGTGCCTGCGATTGCGACAATTCCACAAAAAACGATTATAATGTATATTGCCTACTTATATTTTTTATTTCGTCAATTTTCAATAACCCACCGGATTCAATGTTTTCGATCCAACCGTTATATAACACGCCGGGCAAACCGCAATTGATTTCCTGGCAAGTAGGCGCCTTTCCAGTCCACTTTCTGTCAGCACCGCAACGTCTAGTTGCTGCGCCTATTACGGTGTACCCGTACTTGCACTCGTACGATACAATGGAATTATACGCGTAGGAGGTGTAGACAGCCTTGCCGTTGACTGGATTTTCTGGCTTCGGACATTGCACGGACGTGACCTGCACGAAATATTGAGCACGTCTAGACACAGTTTTGTTTCCGAAAAATAATTCGAAATTTTATTCTTGGTCTCTTACTTGAACGCATTGCGGTAATTCCTTCGGGGTCCATGTGCCATCCGCCAGGCACAGTTTCTCCGCTTTACCAACTAATTCGTAACCATCCATGCAATGATACGACACGCGGCATTCATACGTATAGCACTCCCCTTGAAAGTAGAATCGACAATTAAAATCTCCCCCGTATCAAAAGATTAAATACCCGATATTAAATACACGGATCGGTCATAATTACGTGAACTTACCAGAGTGCCATCCGTTGGAGATGTCTGGGGCTGAATCGCAGCTTTGAGGCTTGCAAGTGATATCTGGCCCGTACCATCTAGCAGCTCCTTCCATCAGCAGACATTTCGCTTTCTTCGCTCCCGTTGCTACGTATCCATGATTACAGAAGTATTGCACGCTACTATCGAGATCGAAGGTTGTTTGTTCCAATGGACCGTTGTGGCGCGCGTTTTGGATCTTCGGCGGCTGAGAGCAGAAGGAGTTGGAATCTTTCTTGCAGGACGGATTAGTCCCGGTCCAATGACCGTCGGCGCGACACGTTCTCTCGGACAGACCGACTATAAAGTAGTCGGTGTCGCAGGCGTAATGAGCTCTATCCCCGAATAATATTCCGGTAACCGTCATCACGCCGTGATCGATCTCGGTCAACGCCGGGCATTCACGTTCGGGTTTGATGCACGACATTCCGCAGGCTCCGTCGCATCTGCACTTCTTCTTCTTACTCTTGCAATCTTCGTCGGTCGAGCACTTTCGTAGACACTTCTGGCCCATCAGCTCCGCCTGCTCCTCGTCTCTTGGGCACAGAACAGAGGGTGAGTTTCGCGGGTTTTTGTAGATACGGCCGTCGTCGTCGATCTCGGTCCTCGTATCATAACCTCCGTCGTCATCGTCATCGTCATCGTCGTCCTCAAAATCATCGTCATCGTCGTCGTCATCGTCGACGGCCTCTTGTTGCCGAAGCTTCGATTCAGAAGTGAGAAACTGGGCGCACAGCAGCAGCAACAGAACGATCGCGCTTGGTCTCATTTTGGCCTGAAGAAGAGATTTCGAAATCCCGCGAGAAAAGATTCACTGAGGGTATACTAGCGATTGGACCATGCGATGATTGGACCACACGACGGCACACCAGGACACGACGGGACGTTTACATGACCGCTTGACTACCCGAACTAATCATCTTACTCGGAGTCCCGTGAAGAGCCAATTCCGTGGATCTTCAGATGAGCACGATCGTCCATCGAAGAGCACCGTTCCGGGAGTTCCGTTCAGATCACTGCGGAAGTCATCTCGAGCTGCAGCCGAGGACGACGTTGTTTCTCTCGCGAGCGCGACTATTAATCGAGTCCGCCTCTTCGGCGTCCAGGAGGATTAGGAACCCTCTCCGTCGGTCTCTCTCGCCGGAGTGCTCTTTCGCTCCTACCGACTCCACCTCGCTTCCTCTCGCTCTATCCTGGGTGCTTTTTTCTTTATTGTACGGACTGCGGTCCCCCGCTGACGGGAATTCGCGGATATTCGCGCATCTCGCCGCGCGCATCCAGCCTGTTCAATACATCTCATGATTTCCCCAGCTCCCAGCAGATGGCGAGGAAACGCGCTGATGAAAAGGGAGGCTGCGCAGCTACCCCGGGAACCCGGCTCTTCACGGTGGTCTTGGTACGCAAGGGTATGTGTAGCGTGCAAGCAAACGTCTGCATCTTTAAAATAAATTTTAAATGCTGGTTAGCTGCGATTTGACCATGAATAGTAAGAGAGTAAATGAAGGCAGATTTAAAATGCAATGCGCTAGTATTGATTGAAATGTATAATGTTCGCCTTTATAAATTTTTTCTTCATCCAAACCTCGCTCGTTAAAATTATAGCCAAAGAAATCGCGAATTATCTCTAAAGCGGAAAGCTTCGATCATACCGTATAATCAGCGGCTACTAAATTTTTACTATCGCGCGTTATTCGTCGCTTCGGCATAGCTTGCTGAAAAAAAATTCGGTACGTGTACCCGAGGGGTCTGAAATTATTATTCACGCGAGAGGCGACATTCAAGAGAGGAGCTGAAACGAGCAAAAACGCGACGCCGCGAAAACGTTTCGGCGTCGTAAAAATTACACTGGGCAAAGGTGTTAAAACGAGCCATGGCGCTTCAAGGCAGAGAAACTGCACATGTACGTATGCATATCTACCTACGAGCCTGTGAAGTCCTAAGCTCTCGAACACAAAACGTATGCAATGGATACGAATTGTCTCTCTAAAAGCTATTCGCTTTAGCCTATCTCTTTCTTCTTTGCGTGACATGCAAAAAATACACTTTATTTGCTTACACGATGACTGCACAAAAAAAAGAAATGTCAAGTCAAAACTTATACAGGTACTTGTACATACGCAACAATCTATAATCTTCTTATAAGAATTTCAATTTTTCATTTCAACTTTCTTTTCTTAGTTGAACTATATAAATGACTTGCATTCAAGTAGTTTTTTTCGTTTAACGCGATATAATCTCATTTCTTAGATTATAAAATGTTGCGTATATACGAGTATATAAGTCTTGATTTGACACTTCTTTTTCTGTATGAAATCGTTCACCCCTAACCTGTCCTGATCTTTCATGAAGTTACGAGAACGAATATTATAAATTTTTTTCTTTTTTTCAATTTAACATTCGGCGTTGCGACGATTTGCATGACAAAGTTACAATTTGCCTATCTTGTCGTCGAATAGCGAACGAGAAATACGCGCGCCTCGTATGAGCGTGGGTAGCAGCCGGGGGATCGGTTTTCATCGGACAAAGTCGAGCCTACCTCCAACCTATGCTTGTTAGTCGTCGTGCTACCAAGATAATCCTCGATCTCTAAGTCAAGCGTCATCGTTAGAGTAAGCCTATGTCGGTCATTGTTTTCATAACGATAGCCATCGATCGGTATGGTTCGACGTCCCAGCGACATAGGTGATCCCCTCGCTTCAATCTCGGATATCGGCTTCATCGTTCTTGCACCGTGTCCCCAAGATGTCTTCATTTGTCTTATTCAAATCAGGCATTTTCGGGTAGCTTTTATTTGAATAAAAGAAAACGATCCTTCCAAGAAATTCGGAAATTAAGACTTGCGCGATGTATACCGCGTAATTATCTTACATTTATTATATGTGTATGATACATTTCTGTTTTCAGTTTAAAAAACCTTAAGTCTATGAAAAGCTTAATTTTAATACGAAACACATAAAATACAAAAGTCATTATCGATACTTTTTTTAACTATAATGTTCATTTACATACTTATATCGTTTTTTAATATAAAATGTCAACTCTTTTTAATAAGACTGGTTTCTGGACTTATTCAGTGTCGCAGGCCGTTTCCGTCTCTGAATGCGGGCAGACCGGATTGACAGAGTGGCAGTAACTCGGTAGCTGAAAATGGGAGTGGCTGGAAGACAAGAGGACAACTCGCTCAAAGACATCTTCGTGGCGCCTCCCTATGCGACTGCAAAGACTGAGGGGAAACAGTGGATCTCAGTCATTAGGCGAACGATTATAAAAAAATATTGATCTGCATTTTCTAAGGTAAGACACAAAATTTCATAACGTTCATTATTTCTTTCGCGAAAAAGATTTTTAACCGTAAGCACAGATCGGAGTAAAAGCAAGAAGGCTTTTTTTAAATACAATCTATGTATATCACGTGTGTGAGGATCCCTGCCGCCAAGTCTTCTCGAAGGATGTCTCTTTTCGTCCTCGGTGGGCGGCACACGCCTCGCCAGCTTTAAGAACGAGAACCGACTATCAAAGTGTCGGTTTACAGTTGCGCGTCTACCCTGACGTTGCGCCCTTTCTTCATTCGTCTCCTCTCTGAAAAGCTCGAACACTTTCGAGCAGGTCGTTCTCAGGATTACGCAATTATTCATTTTATTAAGTCTTTTTAGTCGAGAAAATCGAGAATGTGAGAAAACATGATTGGCAAAGTTTCTCGTTACTCGTCCTCGCCCTAGAGAACTTCGAAGGTCTTAAGAAGCCGTAAATTCGCGGAGTTTCACTTTTTTTCAATTAACTTTATCTCGTCGGATGTGGAAAAGTACGAGGGGGAAAAAAAAGACGAAGCTCACGGCAAAAGCTACGCGTTTCTGCTCATTCTGCAGCTCGTTACGCGACCATTATCCCCAGTCTCGCGAATCCATTATTCTCTCTTCAGCCTCTCGAAGGTTCTTTTGCGATTCGCGCACCGTCCACATGACGCTGCGGAATAATGGTTTACGGTCGTTCCCCGACCGACGAGACGAGAGAATCTCCGGACTCTGATCGCGCGCATGCATACTCGTCGGCTCACGCATAATCCGGTTGCAATCTTTCGCACTCAATCACGAAGCAAATGACGCCAGTTGGCGTTGGTCTAGAAGAGGCGAAATTACCGGAATGAAATTGATTTAAGCAGACGCCTCCGGGGAGTTTTGCAACCGGACGTTTCGGCTTATGGCCGATGATTGCCCGTCCAAGTAAGTTTCTACATTTATCATGCAAGGAAATAAAAATTCAAAGGAATAGCAACTGTTTAAACATCGGTCATTCCTATATTTTCTCATTTGTATTTAATGCTGTTATGAACTGCCAAGATTATTCAATGTAAAAGTCTACTGATCATCTCTACTATCGATTAAAATACACAATGCATTTTAAATTATTCCGTCAGAACGCCAATGGTTAGTCAATGAGACTTTTACATTTTTATCCCAGCGAGATCGCTTCTTATCGTCCGATAAACGTCCCAATGCAATTTCCCGTCGCCGATTGGCACTTAAACTTTCTTTAACTGCCAGCATCCACTTCGGCGAACGATCTCGAGCACTCTCGAGCATTGCGGAGGCATCCACGTCGTCACTTACTCATTCGATCTTTATGTGCCGCGCTGCGCGGCGTCCCGCCGCTGACGCTCGCTTTGTGCGCGACGCGCTGGCTACCGAGCGCGCGTTCATTTGACGGATGCACCTACGCTATGCAGCTTCCTTTCACGGCTTGGTACGTGCCTTAAGCTGCATTCGTCGGACCGGTCTCTTACGAGACGCACCGACTGAGTCCAATTCAGAAGCAATTGAATTCACAATTCCGTCCATTACGAGTGTCGGGAAAAGATTACGGACGGTGGCTGCCGGGGCTGTGCGTGCCGCATCTGCATCCATCCATGCGTAGAACGGACCGCGCGGACGTATGCATAAATGCATACATGCGCCTCCGTATGTTGCATCGCGACGTGGCCTGTCTGTAGCGAGTTACGAGATGGCTCCTGGGATTAAAGCTCCAGCTAGACAAGTAAAGGCATCGGCGCGCCGCGCCGTCCGCCGGAATCGCCAGTTGATGGGGACTCGACGGTTCTTAACAGGCTTATGAATAGATATTGGCGGCTCTTTTAATGATTTATTATTAAGTGACAGTTGAGACGAAATATAACACTGCTCGGTAGAGCGTAGTTGTTAAGTGGATTTGCACGTGCCGCTAAAAATGTGCATATTTGCCACGTCTCTATCGAAATCTCGCAAGATTAAAGCAGAATATATCTTTAGAGTTGTGAATAAATCTTTATTTTTCAGTAATTATTTTTTATTCCACATTTCGTTCACTTAATAATCGAATTGTAAACTTCACGATCTGTACACAAAAAATGCGCATAACAATGTTATGTGCAGACATAATACATAATGATTCTTTCATTGGGAATTCAATAATACTTTCTGAACAAGAATCAATATATTTTTCTTGCAGTGCTCCAAATTTCTGTTGCCCAAGCACCTTAAATGCGCGCGCGCAACGAGACCGTTGTGTGAGCAGTAACAACGCGTACGAATAATATGTGCGGCGGGAGAAAGTTCTGCCTTTTGACGCGCTGATTGCAGGTTTCCTTTCGCGTCTCGGTGCTTTTTGACGTTCCCGGCCGGGTCGCGGGAATCCGGGGCTGCCCGTCGGTCTCCCACCCTCGCCGCCCGAAGAACTGGAGCACCGTGAAGCGCACGATGATAGTAATTATGCATCGCCATGTAAAACATGGATTTGCACAAAGCCACCTGAAAACCGACCAGAGTGCCGCGCGTACGATTATTAAGCCGTCACAACGCGGGAGGACGGTTCTTACCGTCTTGGGCTTTCGCTGCTACTTTTTCTTGCCATCCCCTTTGGGGCAACCCCCGGGGGATTGCAGGGAGGTAACGCGCGTTCTCAAATCGTAAGATGTAATCCTCCCATTTTGCCCTGCATGCCGATAATCTGGCTTGCTTCTTCGCGACCAAGCAAGCAAAAATTCGCGTAGCAACTGAATATAATTAACCATATGCTTATAATTAAAAAAGAAACGTGATTTTTAACAAACTATTATCAAATATATTATCAAAAAAGGCTTAATCAAGCAAATTCTCATTTATTATTACGCGCAGCGATCGGTCGTCCGGTCGCGAAAGATCCGCTTGCCGTAATTGCGATGCGGAAGAGAGTCTCGCGCGCGCGTGTCGTCAAAAAGGGTTTCCCGTCTCCTTCCGGTCCCCATCGAGTTCCGCATCATTGTCTCCATAATTAGCCATTCAGATTTGCTTCCTCGCGCGAACGCGTGTGCGGATATGACGTTCGTCGACGGCGGCACGTGGACGACGGACGTCGACTGGCAAAACGCAGGCTGCCACGCGGAGGCGTTAGCGGAAGACTGCCGATATGATAAATACAGCTGCTGCAGGTGGTTGACACTTGCGTGAGGTGATTACGATCTGGTAACAACATGATCGCACCTCGAGAAAAATTCCTCCGATCCGTAGGCGGATGCTTCCATTCACGAGCGACGGAAGCCTCGCTTGTAGGAAAAACATAAGTAGCAATAACTTACATTACTTCGATCATAATTGTGAAAAGTTTGCGTCGGAAAAAAATTTCGAAAGAAACACGCTTCCTCGATACGAACAATGTAACTTGAGTATTACTCTTTCTCATTTAATCTCTAAACTTTAAATTATTAATGATAAAGTATCAAAAAATGTGTCTTTTACAAAAAGGATTAGATTTCTTATCAAATAAAATCTTTATCTCGTAACAAGTAGCGCTCTCATCGCGGCACGTGAATTTTAGCATGAAACACACCGATAGCCATCGGTTATTGCGGTACCGCCCTCTTTCCGAGATATTATACGCCGTTAATACTCATTGCGAGGCTCTTGTTAACAGTCTCGGTTAACTCGCGACTGAATCGTAAAGCCGCCGCCGTCCACGGGGCCGCGAGCTATTAACAGAGCACACATAGCATTTGTGTACGTGCAAAAAAATCTTAATTATTTATTTACTACCTGTAATAAAGGTGCTAAATCGACTTCTCCGTCCCGAGACTTGTGTAAGATTTTCGTGGCCTTTTTGCGCCGTTACCGATCCCGCGAGCTCGTGCGTGAGATAAGGCGGCGACGAACGCGCGATAGCGATCGATAAAGCGTCAATTATGACTTGTTAATGGAAAGCGGCGTCATTAAAGATGCGCGTAAAACTTACTCGTTATTCGGCGGCGCGCGAAGGACCGCGACGGACGGATACGTCGCGGTTTACAGCCGGATGTAAAGTGACTGGGGGGGGATACGATTTCCTCGGGCGATCGTAAAGACCGGAATTCTCCATTAAATGCGCACCGCGCCGGTGTGTATAAGTAATAATAGTAATAATGTCGGAAAGGGCCGACATCGTCCCCGTTCGTCCGTAAAATGCAGCCTCCGTGTCTCGATCTAAGATAACGCGTCGATTTTAACGCGATCCGAGAAAGTTAAATGGCACGTAATATCGCGGAAAGTTAAAATAGAATTACAGGTTTGTGGTACTTACGAGGTAGCTTCATGTACCCAAAGCCTCCGATATGGCCAAGATTTCTTTGTTATTTATAAAAATCTTAAGAAGTGATACTATGTGACTATATAAATTATCACTCTCTAAATCTGAATCAGTGAATAGTCACTGATATCAGTGACTATTAACTAATTCAGATTTAGAGAGCACATTAATTATTGATGGTCATTCGTGAAACCAATTTAATTATTGAAAAATGATCCAGATTCGTCGATTAAAGTTGGTATTAGTCCGCAAAACATTCTCTCGAGAACGATAAAATTGATCTTTTTAGAATGCAGCAGCTTAAGAGTGCGAAGTGCCCGTAAACGGACGCCAAACATGAAGAGAAATATTTATGAATACGTGCCGGCTAACAGCTTCGGATCATGCAATCGTGCAGATAACGCTGGAAATATCCGAGGGAAGCACCTGTGTATCGATTTAAGTGCCTAAAACTCTCGGGAGACCCTTCGAATTGGTACAGTGAATCCGAATCCGGACAGCCGTGTGCATCTGGCAAAAAAGCCTTACATCGAGTCTCTTTTTTTCGTCTCGAATGGATTTTACGATACTGATATCGACACGTGGACGAGAAACCTTTCATACGGTTTAAATATTTACTAAGCGGCTTTTAATTTCGAGATAGGTATATATTTAAACTGTTTCACTGTGGTCGATTTTTAGCTCCAAATAAAGTATTTCACGTTATAAAGATCCTTACGAAACATAAAAAATATTTTTTTTTTTAGAGAAATACGATCAGCAACGCTTTGTTAAAAGTAAAGTAAAATAATAGTCCTGTCAGAACACATTAATTATAATTAGCGAAGTAAATTGCTCTGAAATACTTTTCAAGTCGCCATTAAATAGATAATAATAATTAAACGACACGCAATAACGTTAATGTGAGTGATTAGTAACTGTACGATGCTGAATATATTGTGAAATTAACGAGTACAAAAAACAAACGTAAAGCTATTGCAATTTTGCTTAAGATCGCTATGCACGCGACGTCATCTTGCAATCAAGAAGAAGAAAATTAAAAAAGAAATTCATACCTTGTGAAGATTCTCTCGTAATATCCAGGAAAATACCTGCAAAATATCACACGGTTAATAAAATATATTAATTCTTTTTATTTATTGCGAATTAATTTTATTAAAAATTTATAATTCCTTAAATTAACAGTAATAGTCTTTCTGCAAAAATGACGTTTTACATCATAAAGATAATTAACCTGTAAGAGAGCACGCAACGCATTGCTCAAATATTATAAGGTATCCCAAGTCCTTTGTATCAAACTGGTCAGAGAATCCGTAGAAGGAAAGTGCGAAGAATCTAGGACATTTTGATCGTCGAGAATTTCTCGCGATGCTTCGTTAATAACGAAGCTTAACGAAGTGTCAGACAATAATTCTTTAACGTCCGTTTATGATGCTAATATCAAAACGCCGGTCACATCCCCCCGTTTATCTACATGTGTCATCTCGACTTCGCACACATCCCGCATTTATATGCGCATCATTAGACTTAGTCCCATGCCACTTGTGGCTTTCGTCGTTCCCACAACGCGTTTCCGCTTCCGGCCAGCACGTGCAACAACCGATCGGCCGTCACCACCTGAACCCGCTAGAACACTTGCTGAAACATCTGTAACCCCGCGCAACGTGAATCGATACGCCAGAAGGAAAATATCTCCCCGTCTGTTTCACTAACCGGATCGTTAGCGGCCCGACAACGCAGCAGCGACGTCCGACGAAAAGCAAACGAATAGGAGCAGCGCGAGTAAAGTGTAATAAAAGAACTAAAAAAAAAGGCAAAATCTCGTTATATCGAAGGGCTAATTCGAAACGATGTATTATATTAATCTTGGCGTTAGTCAGCTTATTTGCTCGTTCGCTCTCGCACCGGTGGAACAGTCGTGTAGATTAAACAAAAGGGCTGACGAAGGGGCTGCGATCTCTCCCGCGGCAAAACCGAGAGATCACAACGAGAACTGTGTTCCTCCACGTGGGCAGATAACGAAGAAAAACTTTTTCGCTTCCTCCCGTGGGGGGGGGGGGAACGGATTCGATTCTTTCCTACTCGTTACAATGGCGACTCGCTATAATTCCCCGCGCGCGAGGACGGATGAGTAATGATCTGCCAGTGATACAAATCGTTGCGATTCACCTGCAGCCGATCGGCGATTCGGTTCTGGTTCCAATTAAAAGAACACAGGTACGGATCAGCGGGTGGACCGTCCTTCGATGGCACCCTGTGGGAGTTCGGCCTCGGTGTATCCCGAAGAGGCCGGATCGATACCACGATTTTTCGATCTCGCATTATTAGTCACGGCTCTCTCTCTCTCTTTCGCGAAAAAAACGGGATCGGCCTGTGTGCGGCTGCAACGGGCATAATTACCAGGCACATTGACGTGTACGTCGTAATTAGCGGCGACCACTTAACTGGCAGACATAGTTAATTTGTAGCCATTTGCCGGCGCGAGTCTCACTCATTTGTGGCTAATAATGTCACTCTCCGGGAGAAGATTAAATGCCGGAACGTGTATACACGACGCAGCGCGCCGTCGCGGCGTATCGCACCGAGTTAAAAGGCGATGTTAATTAGCATACGCTGAATCCCCCAATTAATTGTACAATCACATTCCATAATCACACGAATAATAAGAGAAACAATTTATAATTACAGGCATGTGACTCTTATTAAAATGTAATTCAATTACACGCAGAAATAATTTATTAATGAAAATACGCATGTGGATATTTCGTTTTATTACGAAAAATGGAATTTCGTGTTTTTGTCAAAATAATTTGTACAGATATCAGGATGCAAATGATCAGCAATATAAAAGATTGTCGTTTCCGTTATCCTACGTCACCGTACTGCGCATCGCCAATCAGAGGATTGTTCCTAAGTGCAATTCACGCCGCGCACTCAAGATTTACAACTTAACGGCTAGTCGCCGGCTCTCTCGACGTTCAATTTCCATAGATACACACCAAAAAACGGAACCCCTTCCCTACTCTCGCCGTCACCGAGTCCTCGCCTCGAGTTTCCTGCGGCCGAGCCCGGAGGCGTAGGCGTACGTAATAACTCCTCATGTAGAGAAGTTGGGCGAGGCACGAGCGAATCGCGCGCGCAACGCGTTTATCGCGCTTCGAAGCGAGAGTCGACTTCGTATGGCCTTTTAACCTTATATGGCCGGCGCACCTGCCCGCCGCCGCCTCCCGATAGGACATTTCCCATAACGCTTTCCTCCTTTTTTTTTTATATACCTATATAAAACCACAATGCTACCCCCATCCCATTCGGCGGCGTTCAGGATTTATGATCGCGGGCGTCGAACGCGTACCTGCCATAACTTTAGCCCGGAATACCGGAGGCTCGAATCCTCTTCCGATACTCTCTTTCCCGTCCTCAACCCGCCCCTATAAAGCTTATCTATCTACGGGTCCTGATACGAACTCTGGATGGAACGAGGAGGCACATCGCATCCTTCGATAAATTTCACGCTAATCTGTAACAAATTTTTAAACAGCGTATCTCATAGGAATAAAAATGCTCGATGGAAACATGTTCTTTTCATTTTTTGTAATAACAACGGAGCTATATCCTCCTATATTCTGTCATCTTATCTCGAAAGAGAAACGTTCACAGTATCACATTAATGACGTTGGAAACTCATTAATACTTTTCGTAGCTGATGACTATACAAGACATCGAACATGGTCCAATGCGAGTCTTCGTTAGAGTATGGTAGTCTCAAGAAGAAAAAAATTCCTATCTTTCGCTCTTATCTCCCGCCTCGGGACAACGCAGCCCGAGACGCAAAGCGAGCCAACTCAGCCAACTGAGAGAGGGTGAGGAAAAAGTTGGAATTAGGTTGGGTCGCGCGCGCGCGCAGGTGTTGCAGGTCAGGGTCAGATTAACCCCGATCAGGTTACCCCTTAGCGTGGGAGTGCTGGCAGCTCTCCGCGTAATAATAGGATAGCCGCGGCTAGTAGAATATATACGAGAGAGGCCGAGAAATGCGTTACTCCAGTTAGATCTCACTTCGTTATAAACGGTTTCATCGAGCCCGCTGATTTATCTGGACGTCCCTAACGAGATTGTTCGTACCTTATTCTCTCCGGATGGTTAATCAGCGAAAGAAGAATCGGTTCCTATCCAATTAATACGTACGTTTTTCCCGTCAAGCCTGCGAGTTTTCTTCAAACGGCACTAAAGCGCGTAATTTCGAGTTCGTTTAACTACCGGTGATTTTATATTTAGTACACATTATTTGCTCAACCCCTCGCGCCGTAATAACCTGCCGTTACATCGCTATAATTTCGCTCCGTATTTATAGCGATGTAACGTTATAATAGGGGCTTCGTCGACGAGTAGTTGACCTGCGCTGCACTTTCATAGATTGATCTCGTTTCATTTTAAACGCACTCATCGAATCCAAGGTGTACCTCGGCGGTCGTAACGGTAATTATCACTTTATTTCGATCAGTTCACGATTCAATCGATTTTATCAACGTGGATTGTTATTTTTCAAACAGCAATCAGTCGAATTATCGAAAGATAATAACTAGATTCCATATGATTTCAAATTGGCAAAAATTATATCGGTAAATAAAATCTTTACTACCTAATAATCTTTTCCATTATTATTTTTTATGACTATTATATATAATAAACAGCGAAATATTGTTCAATGTTTTAGGAAGCAATTTTTAATACTGTTATCTAAAGATTACTATATATATCTGAAGTGAAATTGATCTTTTTCGATTTGTCTCGTATTAACAACCCCTATCAATCTTTCTATAAATACAAGATTATCTTCAACTTCTCTGCCTAAGAAAAGGCAATCAGCCGTACCAATTTGCAGCGTTGTAAATTGACTAGATAACAAAAGTCGGATTTTACAACGTACCACTTTCGTGTCTCGGGGCCCCGCGGCTATCGCGCCCGGTCCAATCCCGATTTCGTCTCCAAATGCCGATCGTACCATCCAATCTGCACGCGTGTAAAACGAATGATCACCAAGAGCGCACCGAGAGAGCGCCTACCGTGTTCCACCTCAGGCGACGTCGTAATGATTACGCGTGTAATTTCAAGGATATTTATCCTACATCAACATTCCATCGCGATCGAAACGCGTATATACCCGTGTTGCTGCAGCGCGTAGCCCGCGGCCTGAGACAATTCCGCGCACCTGCACTTTAATTCTGACTTCTAAATAAGTTGCACGTACGTCTGGACTAGATGCGACCCATCTTCATTTCAAATCAGAACTCGTGACCGATATAAATGGAGCGATATTTATGATAATAAATATTTCTGAAAAAGAAGAGAAACTATAAGTAATAAAGAGATGTACAACTAAAATCCTGTCTAGCTATATATATGACGAAAAATATCCCGTCTGATATGTGTCCTATAAAATTGTTAGCAGTTATCAACGAGCAATGTAGCTACTACATATATATATATGTACACATATATATGTGTATGTCTGTGTATGGCTCCAACAGTTCTCGTCACAAGCAGGAATTAATTTTGTTTCGTGCGGTCTTAAGCACGCTTCGGCGCTGCTTGTGTAACTTTTTTGGAGTGGCCAAGAAATCGCGGCGAGAAGTTAAATTGACTTTGCCGTACGGAGGGCCCGATAAGAGGCCTCTCGCGCAACGTCGTAATGGTTACGCGTGTAATTTGAAAGTTATTTATCCAACACGCGCATTCCACGCGCTCGGGGGACTTGTGCACGGTGTTGCCGCGAGCCGGAGCGACAGCGTGTTGCTCGCGGCTTAATTAAATTCGTCGGGGCAGGGGACACGCACGACGAATGATAATGTACTCTCGGGACCGTGGCCAAAGTCGATATCACAAAGAGCGTATCCCGAGGACGCGTCGCGCGTTACAATAAGATCGAATTAATTGGGACACCGCAGGGGCCGGGGGACCCGTGGATTTATTTATTGTGAACTAGGACAGAGGAGAGCCGCCGACCCCCGCCGGCTCTTACGATTAATATCATTTTATTCGGCACGAAAGCCATCCTTCTTGACCGGTCCTAGAACGCACCTCCGGTCCCAACACGCTCATTTGCTCTCCATGCCACTTTTTTTATCCCATACGCATGAACCACATTAATAAATAATCATATTAATCAAACCATACACCACATACGTACGCTACAGCTTAATAATAACATGAATAATGTGGTTTAAGCCTTTTATGAGAATATTTTCACTTACTACGAAATGTTTCTTAGCGATACAAATATACGAGATACGTCAAAGTCAAGGTTTTTCAATGCGGTTAACAGAGAGATCCGTTCTCATGAATCGAAAGAAAAATGATTGTATTTCCTGATGTACATTTTCCTCGACGATGCGCGACATATTCGGTAATTCGGAAAAAGTATGTATATATTCTATATATATACATGTGAATGGTCTCAGATGAATCTCCCACTATACGCGCTGGATGCAAGAACTCGAATGGTGAAGCAATCTGTACACCTGTTGCCTAGATCCATGATTTATTTCGAAGATATCCTTTCTTTTTGTATCCTCTCGCCACACGTTTCTCTACGCATTGTGCGTGGGTTGCGACTGGAATATTTTTCTCATGCGCGGGACAATACGTGCGACGTGAAATATTCTCGTACACGGCGATGCATCAATTCGAGGACACTACATTTGAGGGAGGAAGGAGGAGGGGACTCGGGAGCAGATACACGAGAAGAAATAAAGGAGCTCCAGCTCCGTGAATAGTCTTCTCTTCGATTCGATACGATCGGAGGTCTTCGTTAGGCCAATATGAAGAGTGGCATGCGTGCGATATTCTACATGTCGGATTCGTGAATTAAAAAAATTAAAACTTGATTGCATATTAAGTAATAATAATGTAATAGCAATACTGGAATGTTTCATACATATTACATCATTTTTGCTTTGAATGAATTATTATCTACTTTACTTAATATTCTGTTTACCTTCATTTTTACTATAAACATTTTTAAATACAACATTATACAATGAACCAAATCGGAAGGCGAATTTTGCGATGACAATTTTGACATTAAAATATGTAAAAATATTGATCGAGCTGCACGGCGCGATACTTCGTTTTCGCAACACGTCACGCTGAGCTATATTGCTAGCGAGTGGACGAGCAGATAATCTGCTTAAAATTCGAACAGAGCTCTCTCGTACGCGAGAGAGCTCGGCCGCCTCCCGATCGGGGGCTTCGATCGGAAGCATTTTCTCGCCGCTTCGGATACCCGCGGCGGCTCAAACGCCCGTCGAAGTGCTCTTAATCGACCGTAAATAATTGCATTTATCACACCTATCATTGCGGGACGTCGTGCGCAAGCGGCCCTTCTCGAAATCTGCTTTCACTCCCGGAGAAAATTGGCACGTTGCCAATCTCGGACATCGATCCGGGGGCCGCGCCGCTTCTCGAAGTTTGATTTATCGCGAGGTACCGCGTTGCATCACTCGCGCGAGGGGCACTCTTCACACCTGCCTGCGGTACATACCAACCGCATATATCACGCCTGGTAATTATGATCGATGCAGGGAGTAAAATTAAGGGTACATGTGGGGGCGCGTTGCGCAGCGGCTCATTAGATCCCCGAAAATCGGACGCGAAAAATTGTATTCGATGTAATTATAAATTTTATGTACAGTGAAACCAGTATTTGTAATTTAAAAGGGAAAGAGTAGTAATGGACGCGCGTTCGAACTTTGGTCAAGAAGCCGGAGACCTCTATTTATCGAGGTAATCGGTAAAAGGTCGTAATGATATCGATAATTTCGTACGGAAAAATTATTCCGAAAGGGTGAAGAAGCCACCGCGTATCTTAAATCTCGCTCATGCAAAGTCGCGTCAGGATGCGCTACATGCGCGCGCGCGATTACGCGTCGCCGACAACGACCCCGAATTGTCGTAAACAACGGGTGGGAGCAGAGGTTTTTGAGCGGGGCGAGAGCAAGTAGAAATAAGAGCCCGGATCGTTCGCGGCTTCGTGATTGTCCCGCGGGACACATAAAGTATAAACCACCCACAACATAAAGCCGAAGGAGTTATTGTAGAGCGTCACCTTCGCACACCTGGATACCTCCTGCGCGTTGAGGACCGACGACCACAAGCCAGGAATTTGCCAGCTGTCCCACTCTCTCCCTCATTCTTCTTCTACCTCTCCATCATCCTCTTCTTTCTCCCACACTTCGCTGTTTTTATTCCATCACGTGATTCCTTCTCTCTCGCTCATTCGGATATCGGCTATCTCCGACTCTTACGCTTTATACTTCTTATCCTTCCACCCCTCATCATATATTTTTTTTATCGTACGCCTTGCTTTCTCCTCTCGCAGCTATTTTTCTGTCTGATTCGTTCGTCGTCTCTCTTTCGGTCTTCTCGGTTGAAGATAACTCGTAATCGATCCTCGTTTTTCTCGCTGGTTTCCTTATCTCTCGCGTGTCCACCCTTGTAGATTATGGGAAATACCATGAACCGGACATTTATGGCTGGTGAAATACGCGATACACGAGGTACTCAATCGTGGATTTGATACAACTTAATCGCGAATGTCCTCGCATTTATTCCAACAGATCCTCCTTTCGTTCTCATCCTTGGAATTTCGCATCCGTGACTCAACATCAAAGACATTTGCAAATCCGACACTAGATTTATATATTCTCGATAAAAAAATTAGCCAACAACTATTATGTTCCACATTTTTATTAAAGCTGAGAAGAATCTCCGTTAAATAGCGTATACAATGAATAAATTAGCGATAGCGAGTAATAACGAAAATATCTTATTGATCTTAATGCCGTTGTATTATAACGTCCGGAATTAATTAATTATGATCTCATCAGGATTAGAACTCCCTTAACGCAACACGATCCTCGCTTAATTTCCCTGAGGAGGCGCGAGCCCGATAATTACGTCAATTTTTGTGCGAGCCCGCCCGGTTAGGGGCATAAGTAAGATGCTCGAAGGAAGATATACCCATAGACGTTACTCTCGGACCGGCTGGCGATGCTTATGCTCTCATCTGTATGACCGTGCGATATACATTGTGGTGGTCCCACATTCGCTGCTCTGCGGCGGAGGGCCCAGCGCGATGCAGATATGGTTTATATACCGGGCCTCATTGTGGCACGCCTTTGCGCCCCTCTCGTAACGTGTAGATCCGCAGATACCCTCTCACGGAGCTGCTCCGCGCCTTACTAATGCTCCAGTTTATAAGGGTTATCTCTCGTCGGGATCCTCGACGGGGGCGTAGAGGGAGGAGGCTGCTCCGAGAAATCGTCGGAGATCACCGGGTTCGGGATCACCCGCGAGGGGAGAAAGAAGACGCGAGAGAAGAGCGAGAGATAGAGGAGAGGTCATGAGAGACGAATAGATCCACGGAGAAACAAGGCTTGGAGGAGGCAGTAGTAAAGGCTAGGCGGGTGGCAGGAGGACGATCGCGAACGAGGAGGAAGAAAATAAAAAATAAAAGAACTGTAAAAAGAACGGAAGAAAGAAAGAGAAGAATATGGTAGAGACAATCTCGTAAAAACACAATAAAGGCACAGTGGAGAAATAAGGATGAAGGATCGTCGGGATCCACGGGGAATTTTAGGAAAGATGAGCGTGGAACGTCGGAGGACAGAAATTGGTAAAAATTCCACGGAGACCGCGGAATGAGACGGGGAGGTCGCGGAAGGTCCATGAGAATGCGAGGATGAACTAAGAAAAGAGACTGAGGTATCTCGAGGCGCCTTTAGATTTATTTTGCGGTCACGATTCCACGCTGGATAAAGCGGAAGCGGACTCGCGTAGCGGCGACGCTAACCTGGAGAAAAACGTATTGACAGGTACGAGCGTAATAAATCGCGGTTTGTGAAAAACTCCTCGCGATTGTTACTTCAGTCACGAACAAGTTGCCCGCAAAACGCCTTCTGGACATATTTCTTTCTATCACGAGAGCGTCCGTTACCGGTTTCTATGCCGTTTTCTTCGATTATCGGGAATGCGGCACGTGTCCACAAGTATGAGAATAAGATTCTAACATTATTTTTGTTTTTGTCTTGATTAAATCAAATTCGCAAAAAATGGCCACGGCACTCTTATCGAAAGAAAGTTGCATAATTTCGGCGAAAATAATTCTGAAAAGTAATAATTAAATGTATGTGGCTGTCTGCACGATACTCATAATAACAATCAGCGCGTACCTATATGATTTCGCTGTTAAAAGGATATTTTATCCGAGGATTAATGACGTTCGCGAAAATGCGGCATGAGAATCAGAAAGTAGAGAAAGTCAGGATACCATTCGGTATTATCTTTACCAACGCCTGAATTGATTATCGTTCTCTTTCGAGGATATCGTTCGCATCGTACCGCGATAATAATTCAGCAGTGCGAGAGAAACGGTGCGGCGCGGCGCGAGAGCAACGTGTAATTTCAATTTGCCGAACGGACAAATTAGTCGACGCTGGATCGCAACGCTGACCACACGCCGGTCACTCATCAGATCCCTGAATTACACATCCCATGATGGACAATATCGCATATGATGCACGGAGGTGGATTTCGAGCCACTTAATGGCAATTAGACCTTTAAAGAGCCATAATGTTTAATTAAATATCAATCCTTGTTTTAAAGTTCGTTCCCTTGATTTTTAATATTCTCTATAATTTCTGTACATTATGTACAATATATTGTAAATAAATAAATAAATAAACTTTAACTCGCAATGAGAATTTTTAATAAAATCTTATTAAGAAAATTGCCGCTGATTTCTCCGCGTGTCCAACAAACTTAATTTGTTCCAAAAGAATATGGTTTTATTTCTTTCCACAATCATTAATAATACAATCGTTCGATCGCTATGTTCACTTGAACATCCTTGACGATTGCGTAATTATCAACAGAAATTCTATCGTGGCCCGTTGTTCTCCCTATCAAGAGAAACCCGAAGAGATTCCCAAGGACAGAGATTCTCCTCTCATTCGGTAGTGGCTACACGACGGTCACGGGACGACGGCAACTGGTGCCCTTTTAATTACACCTCGGTCTAATTTATTGCGAAATCCGCACCGGTGGCAATGCGATCAGATAAAACCCACGGCCATAAACCACGGCGTCATATAAAACTCCTTTTATTCCTAACCGGCTGTGGATCCGAGCTCTTGTGCCCGGTATACTCTCAGTCTATCCTCGTTCTCTCCCTCTCTCCCTTTCTCTCCTCCACGGTACATCCTTTGCCATACGTGGATACGTAGGAGCCCCCCATCGTCCTTCCTTATTCCACGGCTCGTTCCTTCTTCCTTTCCACGTCCCCTCTCTTTCTCTTTCCATCGTCTCGCCTTTCTTTTCGTTTTCTTCCCTCCGTGTGTTCCCCTCTCGAGCTCGGCCTCGTGGCATACCACGCGGACTATCTCTCTCCAGCTTTCAGACGTGCGTCCTGCCTGCGGCCGCCCACGCGCCGACCCGACGCCCTCCCATACCATTCCATAAAGTTCTCCCACTGCTACGGGCATGGGTTCTCCCGCGCATGGGAGACGTACGCGTACGTTCACGCACGGTCTCTCGTCGATAGTTACGAGCACGGTAGCCGACGGGTGTGCGAGAAACGCTTAACGAATCGGCATGCAATAAACATAGCTGATCTCTCCGGCTATGTATCCGCCTGTTTAAAATGTAGAACGGAATATAAATAAAGGAAAATAAAAACAAAGATTACTCGAATGGGCCTAATTTTTTTCGAGAATTTCTCAACAACCTGTCTGTCCGTCGCTGTTTCGTTCCATAGACATCCGCAAACATCCCTTCAACATTGGAAAACAAAATCGCGTGTGTTCGCCGAGACGCGCGTCTCTCGTATTACCACACGTAGAGTGATGGATTACATCGAAGCTCTTTCTCTGCCGTCTACAGAGAACGAAGCTCTCGTCGGCGGGCTTTGAATTTTTCTTTTTTTCTTTCTTTTCGCCGTCTCCTTAAGAGACGCCGAAGAGCTTAATCGTGTCGAGGATCATCCGAGCAGCACGGTCTCAAATATGGTATATCGCTAAAAGAACATCGGCCGAAGAGTGACCAGGTGGCCAGGTGGGAGGACTTGATTGGACCAGTAAGCAAGCTCGTATTAATAATTCAAAGACTCTATAGGCTCTGTCTCACCAGCGAAGCGTTCGCGGTTGCATGCGCGTGTCTTGATTTACAAGTGCGTTTATGGGGTAAGCGGCAGATGTATACTTTCGGCCTCGATCTTCCTCCTTTCCTTCTTTCCTCCTTTCTTTCTTCTTTCTGCGACGCTGCGGTGTTACCGCTCGTACATCGCGTATTTTAAGGAAGCTTCGTTAGGCCGTCCGGCCGTTTATGGAGATCCTAATGATTCGAGAGCCCTTCCCGCGTAGTGGCACAACTGAAATTTAAATCAACGACCGAAACACGATACACGAATGGTTCTCTTAGACGTTACGAAACGATTTCCAATTCACTAGCAGCGTTGAATTTTATTGAATTTTGATCGGGACCAAACAATTCCGTTTCGTCCCGTTTTAACTCAAGAATCGGATCGTCCCTTGAATACATAACGCCATATGAATATTTAAATTCGAAGGTTTTATATTTTTTTATTTTATTAGACCTCTGAGTTTACGAAACATTCTTTACTATAAGCAAGAATAAACAATGTAACACTCAAAGTTAATAAAAAAGATTAATAGAATTCTTAATTACGTACAGATCAAAATGAAAATATTTGCAATACGCGGATTTTCCGAGTACGTAGGCGTAGCTTTCTTGCTCCGCCGTCAGCGTTGACCCCCACGATAATACTGGAGGGTTAATATCCGTGCTGTCCATCCGGTCTAAAACATCCGGGTGAGTAATCGGTGCGCTTTATTAAAGTGGATCGCGGCGAGCGTGGATGTGGGCCTGCATGAGCGCGCAGCTGTACTCTGGACAAACGAACAATCCGTATTTGTCAGAGTAAATTAGCGGATACCGAGATAACGAATCGAACGACGGCTCGACCTGTGCATAATAAAGCAATGGCGAACCTTAGTCGTCCCAGTTTAATCAATCGGCTACGGAACGTACTTGGACAAATAAGCTTACGCGGGCAAAGAAAAAAGATCCAAGAATGTAAAAGTAATATATAATCTTCCGAGTAAACATAACTCCTTTATTTCAAAGTGTCTTCCTTGGATGTTATATGATATAAGATAACGTATATGAAAGGTGTAATTCATAAAAGTTTCTTGGGAAGAAAAATCGAAGCTGACTTCTCTCGACGGTTTTCAAAAGTGGCTTTCGTGTACGTTAACGAGAAGAGTCACTATCAAGCTATTAAAACCGAAACGACCCACGACGTTAAATTATCTCGCAATTAGCGCCGCGAGTATCTCATCGCGTTCAAGTGCGTTTGACGGTAGCGCAACAAGAAATCTGGCCCCAGCAATTAAATCCATTTGTCAATTATTTGACGAATGCCCGTCCTGTCGACGAGGTACCGGTGGATCGATTTCGGGCCGGGTCGCTCCGACACTCGCATACTTTTGTATCCGATCGTCTAATTGCCAGCCGACGAAGAAGTTCTCGCGATCCACGTGTGGTCGTCACTGACAAAAAGCACAGATATGTCATCGCGCAATTATCCCGCCGGCTGGACGAAGGTGGTCCAGGTGGTAACAACGACATTGTACCCTCCGAAAGCATTCTGGAATCCTTCGCTGGATCTCTCGCATGAGACTCAATGTTGACTCCTCAGCCACGGACCAGAGCCCAATTAAACTTGTGTTATGGCGGAATGCTCTTTCGAGCAGATACCACGGCATTACCTTCCTGATGCGTTTCTCTCGATATACCGAAGAGTAGCTAATATCATTTGCCTCAGCGGTCACGTGGAAATTAGCAATTCAATAAAAATTATCCGTGCAAGCAATTCCCAATATGCAAAACCTTTCTTTGTAGAATTCCGTCGTAATTCTATTTTGTCAGTTCGTTTCATTTAACCATAATTTATCGGTATTATTTTCTGCACACAGTTTTGTGTGCATTTTGTTATACATAAAAATCTTAATCTCAATTTTTCCAGGTTAATCCTTCATCAACGTGTGTACAAAAAAAAATATGTATAAATCGTATCATTCTTTTTAGATATTAAAACCTAAAACTTTGCATGTAACGCTTTCGGCGATCGATTTATGACCGGAATGAAGTTACAATGGTTCTCAAAAATCTACGATAATCCAGCATATTAAAATTAGTTGATGACTCTTTCTGTCACAATCATAATTCTTAATCCCGTTTTGCCGTCATCAAAGAACGACCTGCAGTTTTAAAATCCTATAAAAGCTGTTAGTCGCCAGCGCAGACAAGAAATCTGCTATGCTATGAATCTTTGAGAAGACCCAGTTCGAGCCCTGAACCAGACGATCGAGCATGCATGATCGCGCTCACGATTAATCGCACTTAACGGCCGATGACGCATCGATCGTGCTAAGCCGCGGATGCCGCTCGGTTTATTAACTCATCGAGAGAAACAAGAAGGAAGTAAGCTCGACCAGTAAGCTCCAACGATAATAAATTCATGGACGACTAAAGCAACATCAATCCAACGCCGACCATACGGAGAAACTTGGATGTTTTTATAATTCTCTTAGAAATGATATTGTCTGCTATAATTATTATTCTATTTCACAAAAAATATTAAACTTTTAAAAATATTAGAAATTAATACGTTGTATATTTATTAATCGCCTAATTATAATTTTTAATTGCTCTAATTTCGTAGTGAAATCTAAGATGTTATTTTAAGTTAAAAAAAAGCTTACCAACTGCTGACATGAATATGCACCGTACATATCTCTCCAACTTTCAGCTTTTCGCGTTATCGTGTTTCTCGCTCTCGCGGGGGTCGTGTGCAACGATCGTTGCACGGCGCCGCGCATCAGTTGCAACGTGGAATGCCGTTCCAATGTTACACCTGGTCTTGCGGAGAGCCTGGTATGTCGCTGGGTATACACTACCACGCTCTCCCATGGGAACGTTAGCTGATCCAGTAAAGGGAACTCCGCGCGGAAACGAGAGTCACGCTCGTGATTTCGTCGTTATCGCTCGCTGAAAGTGGTCCCTCGGATCCACCCAGTCGCGAGTCGACGACCTGGAACCATGCACGGTAGTTATTAACTCGTTTCACGGGATTTTAAAAGTTGTTGAGCTTCGTATAAGTTACGATCAGCTGGGAACACTAAATTCGCGCGGATTTATGCCAACGTCTCGCGATGGGTTAATTAAGAATTGAATTTCCACGGTGACACGCGTATTTCGCGGATGTCAGACGCGCCGAATTTATAGGCCCATGAAACAAAATCCTAAATCGTGGGCAAGCACAAATTTCCGCTGCAATATTATTTTACGACGCATTAAGCTCCGATGCAGAGCCATGTTTCGCTCTCTTTCTCTCTCTCTCAATCTTTTTCTTTCTCACCACAGACGTAGTTAAAAATAAATTGTCAAGTATTCAAGAGCGCATGCTACCTGGAAACCGCTTGGAATGTTAAGCTCGCCGTGTCATTCGGGGCCGCGATGAATTGAATCGCAGGATACTCTGTACAATTTATTTTCGCTGGAAGTTTCCAAGAATGGCGATTAACATGCTCATCAAAATAACAAGGAATACGTCGTGAGAAGCTACGGTACCTGCCATACACCCTAGACTCGGTTACGGTTTGCAAGGCATACAAAAAATGCGAGTTAAGCCCGGTTCCCTTTCTCATCGCGAACGAATTTTGCAGCAGCGAGAACTAATAATTGTATACGGGATTGCCAGTAGCCGCGAAGTGGCGGAGCGTACGTGTCGGCGATGTGCTTTCGCCGGCGTAGGAAGAAAGAAAGAGCGAAAAAGTAACTGCGGGGTGGCTGGAGGGAGGATTGAATGGGCAGAAAAGAAAGAGAGATGTAAGCGGACGGTCGGAAGCACTTGGGTTCTTGCATGGCGAGGCGAGGGGCAATTTGCGGTGCGCTGCGAATGTTTCATTACCGGGAAGCGCTCACCGGCAGCTACCGAATTTTGAATGAGCTACCGGCCAGGTTGAGAGGAGCGCGGGCGCGCGCGAGCGTACGTCCGTCAGTTGCTGAAGACTCGTAATTGAAATCCGCTGCCTTGGGAGCCGCACCGACCGCAAATCGCGCGAGCAAACACTTTTGTCCCGGACCGTTCGCAATTTGCATCGTTACGTTATGCGTGCGAGAGCGCGCGAGCGTCAGCGTGTCTCTGCGCAAAGCGCGGCGCGCGCCGCGGCGTTACGCGCCTCTCTTTGATTCCCGAAACTCTGAAGATGTTAAATTACATAATTTTTTTACCACGAGTTCTGTAATTCTTCAATTTTTATCCTAAACTGAATTTTACCCTAAATGAAAACTTTTTCTCCTCTGTCTCTCTTCGATAATAATTCATAATTAATCTCTTCGCATAATTTAATACAGAGACATATACCAAATTTCCAAATCTCAGATATATTTGAGCCCGAGGCTTACATCATGTGTATAATACATTATGATACTTAATATGACACATATATATCCTTTGCCAGGAGAAGCAGTTTTGAACACTTGAATCGCATCGTGGGAAATATTTCGTCCTAAAATTCAGGAGAAAACACTGCACTTCCAAACGACAATTCTTTTTCATGTCTGCGGGGATGCGCACGCGAGTGACGACAAAATGCCGAGAGAAGAGAAGAGATCCTGGATTTTACGGATCAGATAGACGAAATTTACGCCTCGAAATCCTGCCTGTGGCTGCGAGAATGATCCCATCGAGATTCAACTAAATTTGAGCTTTTTCCCGGAGTGATTTATCGCAGCTCCAAAAATTAACTGAGATTTCTGACTTCACAGTCTTCTTATAAAAGAAATGTCTAATATTTTTTCAAAATGAAACAATTTAATGATCTTAGGATCAACTTCTAAATTATTGGCGATGATCCTAAATCAAAAACTATTAAATCTTCCATATTTATGTTGCAATGCAATAAAACTAATTGCAATCTGTTATAAACTAACTGCAATATTAATTTCCTATTTTTATAATTAACCTTGTTAAATACATTAAGTAACATAAAATATTTTCATATAAGAAGCATTTCCAATTATATAAAATTTTAATATATATTTTTAATTATAAACATTATTTTCCTACGTATAATTGATTGACATTTTTATAAAAAAATAATATGGAAAAAAGTACGAATATATTTTTGTACAATCACGGCACATTTGTTGCCTTTGAAGACAAAAAAATCCCGTTGCGAGAAGCTTAATCACGCAAGATATCATTTCTGCGGGCGAGCTCGGACTGTCGGAAAGAATCGAGAGAATTAAAGTTGATGAAAGATCTTCCCGACGGCGATTTATTCACGCAGGGTGATGTGATACCCCAGACCCGACATCTTCTCCGTTGAAATATCGTGGCTTATGAGACGGAGGTTCGGTCTCTCTGTGGCTCCGCGTTGAATTTGTAATTCGTAAATTATTGCATCGTCGACTTTTTCTAAAGGGACCATTACTTAGCGGCATCCCGTTAAATATCGCCGCAATTACGAGAGGCGGCTGCGCATTGGAGATTCACGATTCCGCTTCCGTCATTAGAAAGCATCGATTCCACCGACCACGGTTGCCGAATGGCGCTCAATCTTCACAGATGTTGACGCGCAAGTTTCGAACAATGGAGAGAAAAACGAAAGTGCAATCATCGAGCGTATGAATAGTTGATCTTTCATTCTTTTCAGATAAAATAAAATGGCGTTAAAAAAACAAACCCCGACGGGAAGTTTAAGCGGAGACGGGATGAATTTATCGCGGTGAGTTAAGATCTCGTCAAAATCAAATTTCTTTAATCGGTCACGGCGCTCGATTTGCATGCGAGAGACTTTCATTTATTATACGAACTTACCGTGGAGATGCCGTATAAGGAGCGCCGGTTGGCTCGCCTCCTGTACTGTCAGCGAGAAGGCTATTGTCAACGACAGATGGACATCCAATGGGCAACACGTGTTGCATACAGCGACGCATAAAATGTATACCTACGTGCTGCCCGCACGAGAAAGAAGACTCCGCGATGCGGACCGTGGCCCTTTTGTCTTAACGAGAAGAGAACCGGGCGGAGTGCGTCTCACTGAAGAATGCGTATATAACATCTGCACTTCTTTTGACGTCTCCAACAAGACGTTTTTCGAAACGGATATCTGCCGGAAGGCTCGAGCACGAGCCTCGCTTACTCTTAACTCATTCTGGTCTCGCACGAAACGCATCCAAATGATGCACCGCGAAATTTAAAACGTGAACTTTTGTCCCTCTCCCATGTTCCTTTTTAGAATAGCAAATGGCTTTCGTGTGGTGTTTAACTCGTCGACCTAAATAGACCTAAATAGATTTCTTTTCTTCGAGGGATATTTTTCTCGCGCACGAATATAAAAGAAATATGAGACTTAGCACCTGAATATATGCCACAAGCGCGGTTTTCTCGGCGACGCACAAAAGGCAATATGCTAAAATCCCGAATCCACTTTCTTATACGAAAACAGTTCGCCTCTAAGTTCGTTTCCAGCAAAAAGGCGATGCTCTCTCTTTCTCATACCGCGGTCACCGCTATTTTCATTTAAAATACATCTCTTTGAGAAACCTCTAAGCCGGACGCTCTCTATGCGCCGTGACTGATATCGCAATGTTATTTTCTGCCTCTTTAACGGCACGCAACCATTCAAATCCAAGCAGAAAAACGTATTCGAAAAAAGGGATTCTTCTCGAACGTGACCTGTCTTCCCGATACTCGCCGGGCCGACGTATTTAAATTTGAGTGGACGCGCACTCGTGAGCAGCATATGCGCAGATTCCTGAAGTATCCATTACATCCACGATTCACGGTTCCCCGAACTTCCCTCGGTCGGTTCCCCGAAAAAGAGCCGAGAGCGGATACACCCTGCGAGAGAGGATCGGTCGGGTGCGGCGTCGCTATCAGTCTCTCTCTCCCGAGGACAGTGTTAAGTTACAGACATTACCGAGAGACCCACGAGATAAACGCCACTCAGGGGACGAATGCTCGCCCAGGAGACATGATAAAAGTCTATCTTTACGGTCTCGGGATTTTTCGTGAGATTTTGGCTCCACCTGCCTGCACTTCCCGCCTCACTCCCGCCTGATCCCACAAGCGGGAGGAGAACGGTACTAAGTGCCGCGATTATCCGCGCGCTCTTTATTCCCCATTCCTATCTGCCCGTCTCGGGATCACTTAGACAGGGCCAAACCTGCCCGGAGTGAGACCCATCTCGACGTTGCGTCGCGCTCGTTAAATTCGGACCCGATAATCGTATCGGTCCCGTATGTACAAGATATCCCGCGCGCCTGATGCAATACGCCCGTTTTACAAATCGTCCGCTACAGCTCGCGAATGTGTAGTCAATTTATTAGCTAGTACCTCGGTGTAAATTATAGCGGTCCATCGGGATTTTAATTGGGGGCAGGCAGATGAGGGAGGAGAGACCACGCGTGCTGACACTATGCAAAATGTGCGAAATGCGAAAAATAATGACAGCGGTGTCCGTTCGTTCTGGTAATTCGGTGTCTCGGGAGAACAGCGTCGCTCTTTTCTGTCCTAATACATCACACATCCAACGTTCCTACAACGCACATTGCGAGATAAAAATCTTGACCTATTCGAATCTTTTTCGAGCAGTATTTAAGAATTTGTGCATTTATACGCATAATGTACAACAAATACACAACCGTAATTAATATATGTATTATATAGTTATAATTGTGTATATTTCAGTATAATAAAACTGTTAATAAATAAGAATGTAAGTATATGTAAGGTAAATTAGCAAAATAAAAATAAAACAATGATTTTGCAATATAGAGAAATCGCTTATGGAATCTTTCTTGGTTCAGTAGTAATCTTCATAGTAATCGATTGATAATAGGCAACAAATAGTCAATCTGTCAGGTAAAAATGTCGGCGATTTAAATAGTTTGTTTTATGACTTAAAATCAGCATCTACAAGACATTTAACACACGTCAACTGCACCGGCAGACGCTCCGGGTTCATTTGAATATTTTATTGTTAGTGCTTTTCAATAACACCGTTCGCTGATAGAATGTACCGGGATTTTATGACCGGACGAGAGAGAATGCAAGCATAACCAGTATGAATTAGGAAGAAGGCACTTTTTTTGCGAAGAGGACGTAAACCAACTCCGACTTGCTGATGGGTCATTCGGCATAAGAAATCTTTTATCGGGTGTGAATAGACATTGTATAAACAAGGTGCAAAGGCGAAATGTCATCGCGAATAATCGTAATTCATAACTCATACCACATGCATTGTCATACCGAAACATCTTCTGCCTTCATTTTAATTTTGTTTGTTCCAAAATATGTGAACAGAAATATAAAATTTTCGTCTGAGGCTATATATACGCTTAGTTCTGTAATAACTATTAATAATTATAAATTCTTTATAATAACTAATATATAATACATATTATTTGACTAACAAATTGCGTAACGAATAAGGTAAAATTAAATCACTGGATGTTGAAGTATAAGTGCAGGAACATTTTGCGCATTTCATATCCGCCGTATAAATTAACTTCGTCATTCATTTCGTGACAGATAGATTGGCGACTTCCACGACAATTCTTGTAGATGAGCAATTTAATCTCTCTTAGCGATTTTCTGCTAAATGCGCAGAGTGATCGAACTGCTCTTCATCAATCAAGCCATTCGTATCCACTTAGCCCGCACTTATTTTCTCGTTGCTACTTTACTTACTTCCTGCTGGCAACATTATAATAACGGTACTGATGACTCTCGAAAGAAAGGTCAGTTTTCTTCGTGCATCTTGACACCCGGAAAGATCTCGCGCGCATCCTGTTGGACAGGAGTGACAGGACCCCCTCCAATAATTCACAAAATTTTGAGATAAAATGGATTATAAACTATAAAACTTGTTAAAACTTCCGATAATGTATATTTTCAAAAACTTATCATTTTGATTTTATTATTCCTGACTATATAGAAAGCAAGCTACCCAAGGACCCGGCCAGTCACACTCCATAAGAATCGCGTGCCTCACGATGGTGACAAATCGCAGATGAGTCTTGCAGAGCGCGTCAAGTCGATAATGGCTTCGCAGCCCTCGAGTGCCCGGAAACTTTTAAGCACCCACCAGTAATAACTTAAAAAAATTCTTGAAGCACTTCCACTTGAGATAACACCGCAAGTTTTTTTTTCTTTCCTGTTTCCTCTTTGCAAGGAAGCGGAATAGAAGATATCGACGATATCTGCGAAACGTCTCGCTCGAGTGCTCCATTGTTCCGCACTCCTTGAGACGCATGCTTCGACACATTTGGAATACAAACTTACTCTCGAGAGTTGTGAATGCACACGTGACGAAGAAGCGGGATGAAAACAGACGCACAAATATCGATCCCGAAGAAGAAAGCAGGATTCCGCCCACGTAGAGGAACTTCCTGTTTTTCACGGCGGATATTTATCTATTTCTCGAAACCCTTGCCTAAACCAACACCTAATGTACGAAAAGGGGCGCCTCCGGCGACACTCTATCTCTCCTTGCGCATCTACTCTTAACTCGTAACTCGTACCACACGCTTTCCGTCCTGATCGCTTTCAAGTGATGCTACTCTTCTGTTTTACCTGCGTGTTTCGTGATGGAGGAATTTCACCTTACCTTATCTCGTGACATCCTCCCTTCTAAGGGAGGTCCCGCTTCATCACGGACACCTTCACCAGGAATTATCGGCTCTTCGACCTGAGGCAAATGATGGGATCTCAGTTAAGCAGCATTCTCCGTTTCACATTGAATATCTTCCTTTAAACATCTTTGTGCGTAAAATTAAACAACGCTAACATTTTTTTTAATGCGACCATAAAACTTATAAATTATTATAAATTATGTTGGTAATATATTATATTTTTATATTATGAATTTTCATTTAAATGATAAAAACAAATTCTTTATAGACCCTTTTACTAATACAAATTGCCTTTTTTACTACAGCAATGACCAGGTATAATAGAAAGAAAAACGGAAAGTGCCGCACGCGATCTTTTTCAGCCGGTATGAATCTTAGTGCCACGATTATTCAGCCACCCACGCGGAAATGGCGCTGCCGAGTCTCTTATATATTTTCTATTTTTACGTCAGAGAAATACTTTCCTCCTTTCCCTCAATAAATGTCCGATAAATGTAAATTATTAATTTTCTCGGTTTATACTAAATTATATAAAAAATTCGCACCTGTGCTCTCCGTCGAAATACTTTGATGTTAATTGGTCAGCTACGTCTCCTTTACTTACATAAAAATTCATCAATTTATCGAAGTTTAATGCAATTATGGCAAGTCGCGAAATTTTTCTCGATACACTGGCGCGCTTCAAAGCGATCAATCAGTCAGTGACCCTCTCGCCTGCACGCCTCTCTCTGACACCGTTTTCTCTTCCGTGTCTCCTATTTTCGTATACATAGACGGATATCGGATCGGAGGCGAGGAGATCCTCGTGAGATCCATGTCCGTGTCTCGACAAGGTGGACCAACGCAAAGATAGGTCCCAAGTCCGAGAGATACATCCCCGGTCGGGGGAGGCCCCGCGAGGTAGGAGAGAAAGGGAGAAAGAGAGACACCCACGCAGGTGGGACCACACACGACGGTCCCGTCATTTGTTGGACACTGCATGGGCATGTCGTGTTCCACGGACACGAGGTACACAGCATTGTACACTTCTTGGCGCTGTCCCGCGGCGTGTCGTATCGCCAGCGGGCCGTGCAACTTTATGGCCGAAGCCGATTGCGTGCGACTCGAATAGACGCATAGGGGGAGACAGGGGGATAAGGCGCGAAGAAGGAAGCGGGGCTCTGGCACCTGAGCGCGCGAGACGAATGCGACCGTAAGAGGATTATAATTTAATTTATTATGTTAATATGCCGGGCCCGCGCGCGAGACAGGCGCATGCGAAGACGGAAATTTCGCAGGTACTTTTTGTCATGGTATCTCAACAAAATAAAGCTTTCAATCATGTTCTGACTATGTAGATCTTGGTCACGAACTTGCGGTAATATTCATCATATTAGTATTGAGTGAGATATAAAATGAAAAGCTGAAAGAGTCTCTCCGGAATAACAAATTCTCGTGGAGAGCAAGAGGAAGAGAAACCCACATTCTGTACCAAAAAATGATCTCTGTTACGAAGAAAGGTCGTAAACGCTAGCTTCTCGTTTCGTTCTCGAGGGAATAAATTTTGTAAAGAAATACACACAAGCATGCATATGTAGATAACAGAAAGGGAAGACGTTGCAGAGGAGAATGCGAGATAGATGTGTACCGGCAACCCGACGGTCGGGCACTGACTTGACCTCAGGGATACATTATTGATGGTGGCGCACGCCAAGAATGGTGACTAGATGGTAATTTTCGACGAGACGAAAAAGGGCGACGGTATTCCATACGCTCGGTTCCCGTAGGATTAACGTCGCAGAGGACACGTCGTGACATGGTAGGAATCTCGGATTAGTTCGCGGTGCCGCGCCGGAGCTATACCGCACTAGATCGATGATCTATGACAGTTTCGATAGCTCGATATGATGAGCATCTTCACGAAACGTTGTAAGAATGCAGTTTTAATATCGATCGTTCGTTTCTTCGCGACAAAAGGCAAAAAAATTTGAGTTGAAAAATAAAATTAAAGTAAAAAGGTAACTTTTCCAGCGTAAACATTTTTCGGATCTATGATCTAGCTTTAAAAGAACCAGCTTCTGAATAGCGTACCTGATAAAATTTCTCATCGAAACGGTGGATTACCATCCAAAAATTCGAATGATCGATCGATCGCTTTGTCTTGGAATGCTGTAACGTGACTAACGTGAGATGCCTCGAAAAAAACGCCCGTATGCGTAAAGCCACCGGGTACCTTCCTCGAGGAGTCGGGTAGTTCGATCAAAGTCGAAGCAAGACCGGGAGCAATCCTTCGGCGGCGCACGAGAGATATCCATCTACAATGATGCTAAGGACCGAAAGACCGGGCATTTGTAATCCTGCGAGTGGAGGCCGGGGGTCGTGGAAGGGACGACCGTGCAGCCCAATTTATATATTGCGTCCCGGAGACGTCGCCGATTAATCCTGAAGAAGTCGCGAGACCACCCAAGTGAAACTAACACCCTTTCTCGCCCTGCTGCCCTGACACCGGTCGCGCGTCGTAAACGTCGTTTCGTCCTACTTTAACACTGTAGCTTAACTAAACGCAGTAGACGCAGCTGCCCCTTCTTTTCCCCATTCTGGATCGACTCTAATCGCCCAGAGACGATGTTGCACCATAAAGCGACAGAAGTCGGGCGACACATTACCTCGCAAGAAGTTTGACGGGTTACAGAAGAATCGAGCTACGAATAGCTGATCTTGGTCTTGATATTACTTTAGTCTCAAAAGAAGGAGAAAGAGACGATAAAAATATATAAGATAACGTCGAAAATACGCAATAATTTGTAAATGTAAATTAATATAAAATTTAAGGCAGCGATTATAACGAATTAATTGGCTACAGTTTAAGTAACCAGAAGAGACTGCAATCGGCATAACTTACCTCCGAGTTACATTATACGCAGGACATTTCGTTATTTTTTTGCAGTACTTTACACCTACAGCCGGACGTCATTATAATAATATTTTGCGAGGCCCACGTGTTTTTTCTCATTACGCGCGGACGCACATAGGGGGGCGGACGAAAAGGCAGGGGCTGGGGAGGGAGGCCGAGAGTCCCGTCCGCTAATTTGAATATTGAGTTGCGGGGGTGTCGGTAACGGGCAGCTGCACAACTCGCATAAAACATAAAACGTCTCTAGAACCATTCGCTTCTCCAGACGGAAGAACGTGGGTGCGCTTGAGCCAAGCCAAATATCTACTTCTTTGAGTACCGAAAGATCTTCTGCGAATGCCCCAGAGACAAAATGCTCGCGTGTCCCAAACCAATTCTCTGGATTCAGATGAAATATATTTGCTCTTTGCTGATAGACAATCGCATGAATTTATGTATCAACGAAAGAATTCAAAAAATTGTTATTTCAGAAAATAATTCTGTACGAATAACACAAATAACAATTTATGAACAATTATATGTTCCACGTGCTTTATCTTAGAAGCAAAGCTATCTTGTGACATATATGTGTACATGCTTTGAAGAAGACGAGGAAAATCATTGAGCGTTTCATCGAGAATTCATCAAATTTATCGAACAGTAAAATAATTATTCATCTTTACGAGATGTGCTTAATCGATTCTAAGAAACTCCTCGTTGTTAACTTCTCATCAAATCTGTTTGTGGATCAGAATCGCAGGATTCTGAATCGCGCAAATCGCAATGGACATGTAGGTACAAATGCATCATATGGATATACGAAAAATGTTTATACCACGGAATCAAAGTTCGCTTCGTGATCACCTAGCGACTTTTTTTAATCCATTCGCGTATACACTTGCCATTTCAGCATTGTGCTCATATGATCAACCGCTTGAGAGCATAAATCGTTCGCATGCGTTTTACTCACAACATCGCTCGCGAAGAATTATTTTTATCTTCAACATGGCCGCTTATATGCATAAAAAAAGTACTTAGAACCTTCAACAAATTTAGCTCGCGTGCATATAAATATTTTCATAACAGGTCAACAAAGTTGTGGCGCGTAGCTCATTAAAGTTATAAAATCCGTTCGATGTATCACAAATTAATAAAAATTTGATTGAAATTTCTAGACAAAATTTTCTTGCTACAAACAAATCGAATTGATTTATATGATCGAGATGTTTCGTTCTTCCTTCTTTCCTTGCGATTTCCGGTTAGAACTTTACAAATATTATTCCTAATCTTATCCACGGGCGTTCTAAGCGATGATACAGCTTCGTCGTGAAGGGATTCCCACAAAAAACCCAATCATTCAGCCAAGAACGTAATGAATGACCAGCATTTACATACGAAGATGGCGAGTATCTTATTACAAGGGAACCGAGGGGGTGGGTTACGTTTCGTTCGGTTAAGCTCGACTGAACAATGCTCCACCGAGGTGGCCGCGGAGGTAATACCCGGACGACGCGTTGTTGAAGACATGATTAACATTCGTTAATAAGATAGATGCGCGTGACGGGCATTGTTGACCCGTTGACATTGGGTGTGATTTAGGTGCCTGCCTCGTATACTCGAGGCTGCCGGATCTACTACTAGCGCGAGGAAGAATCGCTCGCTATTGTTCGTCGCGTTTTTTCATTGCCTCGTTAGAGAATGCGCCAGGTCATCGGGAAACAATTGAGTAACACTCTCGTGGGTGTGCGTTTTTGAAAAGATTATTTTGATTCTCCGTCAATTTTTATTCTCCAAGTTTTACATGCCACTTAATGCCTCGCAAAATAAAATGTATATGCTTAATAGGGTAAAGTATATTATCTATATAATAAATATATGCTTAATCACTATTTCTCTCGTTTTTTTTTTAGAGTCTTCGTATGGAAAACGAATAAACCATCTTGAAATCATATCGTAGTTGAAAATATTTCTGCCCTGATGGTATCCCATTAGTAGTAGAGCAGATGGGCAATCTCTTCGAGCTACTCCGCGTACATTATATTCACCTTCAGCGGGTCGATCGCTCGTGATGCAATTTTCTCCGGTGCGTACGTAACGAGAGTCCATACGTAAAACGGGGTAACGCGAGAGAAGGCAAGAAGGACACATACGAGACGCGGAGCGGTGTCCTTTGCCGCGGATAGATGGTTTCGCATAATTATCCTCAAGTAAAAATCATTGTGCGCCATATGCCGCGCGCGCACGCGGAGGGTAAACAGCGACGCGGATAGGCAAGTATGCGTTCACGTCGGCTTCGAGGTACATTAAACCCTTGCCTTACGCTATCACACGGCAACAGCTGCTATGCGAAGCTCGCTATCATCGCATCTCAACGCTTCCTCGGACCCTACGGAGACGAAGGTGCTTCCTCCGTCGGAAAATACACGCAGCGCGTTCACACGATCGTATTAAGGACAACGAAAGTATAACGAAATTTTTATCTCCGAATCACAATTGGATTTTTTTAAAACTTCACGAAGTATCGGACGATACTTAGCGTTAAAGTGAAAGCTTGTACGGAACGTAAGTTTCTATATAGCTACTCTATATATATAATAAAAAGTTCTTGCGGTATCTTGAGTGAGTGAACACGCTTTAATAAAGAGCTCAACCGACGGTGATTTCTAAATCTTTCACACGCGACCACCGGCTGGTGGGACGTGTATCAGACTTAACTAATATGAATGGATCGCCCGATGTGAATACACCCGCATGAGAGGGGCTATTATGGAAACTCATGTGAACACACAACGCCCTCATAACGCGACCCACCAAGATCGCACCTGGCAGAGATCAAAGTTCACTCGCGATATATACCCAATACCATCGTCAGCGTCATATTTTCATTTATGTTCATCATTTGCTTCATTTCTAAACGTGTATTTCTTGTAGGATCTAGATTAAATGGAGCGATAGATTCTTAACTCTAAATGGATAATAAAATACACATTTTCTACTCTACCGTATCACTTAAAATTACTTTTTAATCTCTATTGAAAATAATTTAATTTAAAAAAAAAACAATTTCCGATTTATCTCGTCGGATCGTTGCAACCTATATCAATCGCCGATATTTATTCTGATGGAAAAAATATCCAACGTAGCGAAGCGTGTCATCGATACGTATCGGAGCGAATTTTGTTTGTTACTCTTGAGAGTTGTTTTAACGGAAAGTGTCCTAGAGGCATCGTGATATCGAGTTTGCTCGCGCGTGCAAGTGAAAATCAATGGAAACGTAAAAATCAATAAGAGCGCAGCGAGCGACGTTGCCCCGCGTGTTCCCATCCTCACGTAATCCCCTCGCTCTCGATAAATTTCTCTTCGGGTTCGTGCAATCCTCGCGCATCAATAGCTCTCCTCGCATCTCCGACCTCGTACGTAGCACACACGTGATGATTGAGAAAGATTCAGCAAAAAATGGTCCGCGCATTGGCGCCTCCGGCGCCGCTCTTCGCTCGCGCCAAAGTATTGTAAGAAATAAGATTTACGAGGCAGATATACACCACGGTTTCTATCAAGGTTGTTGAACGTATTCCAGCTTCGATGTAATGGCTAACGTTACCACATACGATAGGAACAATCACGATGTTACAGGCAAAAAGATTACAAGCAATTACGCATGGTATCCACTTGCTTCTAAATGCGCGTGTGTCGAAAGAATCAATAATATAAATAAATTAAAGTGATGTCATCACATCGAAAGAGATACATACGTGAACAGAATTTCAATCACGTTGACGTTTGCACCGGAAAATTGTACATTAAATTTCGGCGGTTCAGTTGACGTTCCGTGTTACGTCCCATCTTTACGCGAAGGGAGCATTCAGATATTAAGATATATCTTTAATGGAAAAAGGGTGTTCCTTACCAAGAATTTCATGACTGCGTCCGTGGTTGTTACCGGCGATTACATCGTCGGCGTCGTTACTGAATCGGCAGTTCGGCTGCATTTTGACGCTGATGAAATCTGTCGGCAGGAAGATCACTCGGAATCGATTGAGCAAAGGAGGGCCGCGCGGTATGATGTCGATAAACTCCTGACAAATGCACTTAATCATCTGCGTCAAGGTTGGCGCCGTTGCACGCATGCAAAGGCCGGGCACACCTTCTGCATCGCGCCGCAATTACCGGCTGGCACGTGCACCGAGTCGGGAAAAAGCTCGCGACACCGCTCTCACATTGTTAGGGCGCTTAAAAGACTGTTTAGTTAGACCGGTACAGAGGCTTAACAAAAATTGATCGTTTTATATTTTTAATTAAAAAATTACATACTTTGAAGATTACTTTGCAACAATTCTCATATCAAAACTCGAAAGATTAATAAGATTATGAATATTTTTATACAACCTATGTTCGGACGAGTTTTTTGTTTTTAAATCAATAGTTTTAGTTTTTTTTAGGTTTATAACTTTATTGATAATTATATTATTATACCAATTTTTTACCAAAATATTTAAAATATCCTCTGTTATTAAAATATCAAAAACATCTGTTTTTTTCTATTTCAGTTTCTTAAAAAATTGTACACTTTATATTATACGTGGTTACATCGGTCTAACTTAAGACCATAAGACCATCGGTTCATCTTATGTCTACGCAAAGAGGAGATGTACAAAGATGTAACGTTATTATCCTTGACACCTTTATCGTAATACATTTTCTCAAGAACCGGACAAATATATTATCTCCGTAAATAATTATTTTTGATGACTAGTCGTTCGATCGTCACTGATTGTGAATAAATGTCTTCTCATTTTGTCCATGCGTCGCGATGCTTTGCTTTGTGAACAATCCTTCAAGCGCTCGCCGGGATCGAGCGATGAGTGCTTGGAGGATTGTTACAGCGGTTCCGCGCGATCGTCGATCGGCCGTGCAGTTGCGTGAGCGCTGCTGGAACACCGCCCCGACGCAGTATTCTTGCGCACGAAAGCCATTAAACAGATTAGTCTGGCAGCCGGGATTACACGCGACACTGCGATGTCGGTGCCGCGCGGTCTTAATAGAGATGTGAAAGTATGTCTTCGCAATAAGCACCTCCGCGTGCAACACAGAACACCGCGAAAAAAACCCCATTCCCAATCCCGCCGGAATAAAAATTGATTGCGCGCTGGGTGGCACGAGAATTTTATGCGTGCGCGTCGCACCGCGTCAGTAGTCGCGGGTGAATCCGCAATTAGCGCATTAATTGACCATAATTCAGCGTGTAATTATTGGGCGCGCTTTAAGCGCACGAGAAAGACCGTCGGAGAATTTTCGGTCAAATTTTTGCGAGGACGATGAAGTAATTTTACGTTGCATTATGCGGCCGAAAAGACTCGGCCAAACGGCTACGTGAACGAACTCTTTGATGTAAAAAAATTAATGAAGGACGAGTCATAATCGTGATATTTGTTATTACGGATATCTTCCGTTTAACAATATCCAATTAAATTACACAACGCGACACCTGTCAATCATCTTGTAACTTCTAAACGAGATAACAAGGAAATCCAGAAATTGCAAGATTCGGGATCTAAACGTAATAACAGGGACCTTTAGTCGCCAGTCTGTCAGTTCGCTCGTTAGCTCAACAATCGATGTAGAAAAAGCAAAAGCGACAGAAAACGACGGCGGCGGTGGCGGCAGCTTCCACCCAGCAATGACGGCGGCTCTTGCTTTCTTTGCGTTATTAAAAATAATGGTGACATATATTAGTTTTAACGAAGGAAACTACCGGTTTTTGTTACCGTCTTTATGCGCCCAGTCATTTGTTTCCAACGAAATAAACGCTGCGCCGAAACAATGGATGCTCGCCTTTTACCGGTCGACGTGGGGAAAGAAAAGAAAAAGATTCCGAATGCAGCAACACGCGCGAAGCGGAGAACGAAAAGCGGAGGCGAGAGAGCGAGTGAGAGACCAAGTGGTTATAGTATTCGCTCACTTCTTCATGGAAGCCAAATCGTCGTCGAGATTCCATGTCGTAATTTCAATTTCAAAGTATCCGATCCCAGCGTCTACATCCATTCGGCGAACCCAGCAAAACCCAGTAAAACCGACTTTTCCAGTAAAAGGAAAGCGCGAACATAAACGATAATCCTACTCCTCATATTTTATTTATTCTAACATTGTTATAAATTGCGTGCGGCACATCGTCTCTGGAGTTCTACAAATTTCTTTCCGATCTTTGAAAATATTTTTAGGACAATTGATAAGTTGCGGTACGTTAAAGCGAAAGTAATTATCTCATCATTTCATGCAAAAGAGTCTATTCAGAGCGTATCATTACACGCATCACGCATAATGCAAAATCATCGTATATTAATCTCGTACTTGCTCTCTGTTCAGTGCGAAACTGTTGCGCATAATTTTATTTCAGGGATCTTTCATTTAGTTATGTACTCTATCACGCGTATAACGGGTATATAATTCACAAGCGAATTTTTCATGACGCTCTTCAATATATACTGCCTTTAACACTTCATCCGAGATTCCCTAGCGCGGAGAACTCTGTTGCATGCCGTAGAAAGTCAAGAGTCAGCAATTTAAATTACTTCGCATAGTAGCGCGAGTTGGAGTAAAAAATTTAATTATCGGTTAACACCGGATGGTGTGATTATCGCACTAAGATACAAAAACTACAAGCTTAATGAAAATATTTCTTATCATATCTCCTTGTTACTCCTTCGCGCGCACATACGTTTCTCCAGATCCATGGCTCGCTTTCTAATAGTAGCATGTAGAAATATTGGAAATCGTGGCGTAAAGAATAGCAAGAACAATCGTCTCTTGTCCAACTTTCTATCTCTTACTGTAAGGAAAGGGTTGAAATCAGGCGGAAACAATGGCACACCACTTCCTGCAATATTTACGAGTCGCCTGCGGATTGCTGTCGTACACTCGAAAGGGTTAAACTGTAATGACGAATAGTTTATGGTTCTGGTCGATTTTCCGGAACGATTCTGGAAATACCACTGTGAGGTATGGTTCACGCTAACCCGTTCAAATTTTCTATACCACGGCGGTCCATCATCCGTATGAAGTGGTGAATTTATGGCGCGTGAACAAAATTTATTATTATGCGATGCGGACCTTTACAACGCGGAAAAAAAAACATATCTTATTCACAGTCTCTTTTCCGGTCTAAATTCCCAGAATTTCTTGATAATATATATCACGATGGATTAGCCCATTTACAAATTTCATCAAAACTATAACCATGCAGTAAAAGTATCCAACTTTTTAGTAAAAGTTAGTATCTACATTCTTTAGCTTTTGGAATTCTAAGCACTTTTTAAAGTGACATGACATTTAGGTATTTGAAGATAATCTACACTACAGCGGAATTTAATCACAGAGGAATTCGATAGTTATTCTTTTATCGACATGTCTGTCACTTCTGATTGATTACAAATTAAGCACAGAAATTTATCGCTCCCTTTTCACGCTTTTCTATCATCTATCCTTCGCGTTAATCCTATGTAAGGTAAAGTTGCCGTAAAAAATGCTCGCGCTTATTACTTTCGTGAAGCATCCACAGCACATCAATTTCCTTTCGAATGTCGCTAAGTCTCCTTGAGTTAAATTAACGAGGCAATTCTATGTATTCGCCGAGATATAAATCGCAATTTAATCTGCACTTAAAGCATGATTAACAACGATCGTATCGCAGGTCAACACTGTCCCTCGTAGGATAAATAACGTTTTCCAATGATAACCTTATAGACAGTCGAGTCACAGTACGACACGGGAATTCTCTATAAAAGGTCATATGCCATTAATTATACACTTTGCTGATTTGCAAATGACACGAGCCTCTATCTCACCTTCTCTTTCTCTCTCCCTCCGGTACGCGGCAATCGCTGAATTATTTCAACGTCCCTCGATCGTTTCCTAAATCACGCGGACAAGGAATTTCACAACCTCCGCCGAGCGAGAATTACGACGATTCAGTTATTCGCGACGAGAACGTTTACGGAAAATTAATCTTGATGGTAATGCAAAGATTTACTATAAAGATCCTGGAAAAGATCATTAAAAAAATCGTGTTACATGCACTTCGTAATTTTGGCCCTAAATGTTCACGTAAAAGTGTTCCGATGCGACCGATCGAATTCTGAGATAAATTTTTCCATTTGCTTGATGCGATTTAATAACGAAAATCCGTTTTGCGTCAAATGCGAAACCGAGCGAAATGATATTTACCGGCGAGACGTTGGCGAGAAGAATACGATATTTCTTCCACGACAGCGGTTTTTCACGAGCACGAGCTACGAGATCCGCGAAATCACCGTCATAAATTTTCACGCCGTAGTTTCCGGTGCGCGCGCAACGAAATTTATTAATGCAAATCAGACGCCCGTATAACGCCTGAATGAGAATGATTTTGATTGACGATCCGGGGGAGCGATTTGTCAGTTTTTCACCGACGCGCCGTCATCATCCGACTGCCGCTATCGGATTACCGCGTTAAATTTTCACGTACTAACGAGTGGTCCGCACGATTTCCATACGCCTCTGCTTCTATGAAATTTATTAACGCCAATAAAATGCGCGTGCCCGGCTTGTAGAGTAAACGCAGAAAAATTCTTTTATCGATGGGGCGAATTTATACGTTCGATTTAATCTCGCTGTTCGCGCTCGAATGCCTTTCGACGGCATGCAGGCACTTCGATCGAAAGTAACTTCACCATTGGCTCTTACAGTCACTGAATTATCCTCATAGTCTCGTATATATGCACGCGCTTATATATATTGAAAGAGCTAGACACGTGTGTACACTCGCTCGTAACGTAAAACGCAATGCATGGATAATATATGCAGGCGCCACGAAGGAATTGCATTCTGGTCGCTCGACTGTGCACGAAATATAGTGTCATATATCTGTTTTATTTCTTCTCGATAATAAGGTCACGAAGACTATTCGATATCAAATTTAAGATAATCGTATATACTGAGAGAAATTGTGAAACTGATACTTGCAGGTATCACGAACAGAATCAAAAAGTCAAAACAAATTTCGATTGACTTTAGATAAGATTTTTTATTATGTAGTATAATGCTATTCCTTATTGATGTTTTTTCATTTAATGCATAATATAAAATGTTAGAATTTATTCAAAAGCGGACATGAGCATATATCTTTAGCGCTACTGTAAAAAAAATGTATGCACAGCTCTTACTATATTATATTTGATTAACAAAGGAAAGCTTGAGAAAAAAGTGTTACGAAAGCATGAAGAAAAACAAGAATCCATATGAAAATATGCATGATTTTTCTCAAGAATTTTCCGAAATTATACATATTTATGAAATTGTATTTATTACGCCTATGTGAACTTTTATTGCATATAACCTTTTACAGATAATATTTGTGTGTTATATTACAATGGAAGGTAGCAGCTGAATAATATGAAGAAATTGTAAGATACGGCCAGTAGTTCCTTGAAAACGTAAAATTCCCGCTGAAGTATATGAAAAGATTATGTATCCAAGACGAACCTTCGTCGGACGCCAAACCACCGACTTCCGGCACAATGCTTGGACGAAATCACATGTGCGCCGCGAGTCGGAGTACAAAGACATATTATGGCCAGACATTTCTCTTGCCTGCTGAAACCGTGAAAAATCACGAAACCCGGCCGAATCACGAGCGGATCGCATCTGCTAACGACCAGAGTGAATCCGTCGAGGGAAGTCACCTGAAAAGAATTTAAACCAACTCTCTTCGCGCTCTATCTCGAGGTGCTCCTGTTTACGTGGCGAAATCACCGTTTCCAAGCCGCGCGGAAATCGGCTGAATGCCGATTCGAAATCCGTGACGGTCCCGGGCATCTTCGTCGCCCTTTTAAACCGCACCGAGCCTAATCAGGACAGGACAGTCGTCATCTGTCGTCTTCTACATTTTCGTTACAATTCTCCGAGCGAATAAAAAAAAAGAGATTTGCAATGTCGCGCATCACTGTTGAAAAATCCTATTTCTCGGGAACCCGAACTCGATGACAGAAGTCGAGGAAATAGTCAACTTGTATGAGTGAACTACTCCAATTATGTATTACCTATATATGGAAAGCATACTTTTTCTATTATAATAAAGCATACTTCTATATATATGTATGTATTCCTTTTTCTTTTTTACAGGATACAAACGTACGCTACCATCAAAACTCAACGCAATCTCCAATATGTGTAATTTTCAATAGCGTACATCTATATCTTATAATTAAAATTATACATATAAAGTCATGTTAACATATTTAAACTTATCGAATGATCCATCACATGAGTAAAATGTCCATTCGCATTTGCATCGGTCCTTCTCTTTGAAAAATTTTAATGAAATTCAACTGGCGGTTATTTTTATGCATCGCGCAGCTGGTCCTTCTTAACGAAGGCACATTGTAAAACGCAGGACAGCACGTATCTTCGTGGGCGGAGACGCCCGCAAAAGCCGCATCGGTCCCCGTGAAATCTTCAATTCGTCGCGGCGACGTACCTCTATGCAATCCTCCGGTCGCGCGACTGTCCCGACACAGGGATATGCCTTAAGTAGCCCGACAAGTATTGACCCCTCGACGGATATCCCAATACACACGACTGCCGAATGAAAATTATCGACCGCTAGAGTCGAAACTTGTCCCGTCGCCTCGTCGGCGATTTGACTCGCACGACCCGCAGCTCTTTGCCTGCAGTCTGCACTGAGCGCACTTTTGTTGCAACCGTTTCTCAGATCCGAGTATTCAGCGGCACGGTAGTGGGCTTTCCTGCCGGTAAGTGGCATACGTATGTGAAATTTTATGGTAATCAAGGCAAACGCTCGATATTGCCTTCGTTCCAGCAAGTAACACGCGTCAACTTAAATTGATTATTCGAGGAAGTCTAAGATTTGGAACACGCTCATACTCTCATTGTGTATTCGAAGCTATTTTGATTTTGTGGCATGAGGATAACATTCAATAAACAGGAAAATCAATATGAGGATAACATTCAATCAACATGAGATAATAATCAGAAAACGCATTATTATTTAGAGTCAAAAGAAAGGAATTGAAAGTTTGAACAAAAAAAAACAAACATTCGCAAATATATCACTTACAATTTGTTGTAATGTTTATGCAATTATGATGTAATTAATTTTAAGTAATTCCGTTAAATTTCGGTGAAAACCGTAGAAACGAGCGTACGAAGACACGTATTCAAGGAGAATTAATAGATTTCACGAGAACCCTCTTCTCTAGCTGTAAATGTGAATTACCCATTGCACGCCCCTCGATTTCATGCCGTAGTTTGAATGAATATTCTTGAGGCATCTCGACGCCTCGATCCTCGAGAACTCTGTCACGGTGGTAAGTGTCTGGTCGCCAGGACCCCGCCACAGCAAGCCCCCATAATAAAACACCCCGTACAGGCACGCCGACATACGGACAATCGGCTATTGTACAGCGTGCCGGTGAAAAGCAGCGGCTTCAATTAACTTTTCGTGCACTTCGCAACGCGCGGATCCAAAACCGCTCCGACCGCTCCGCCCACCGAGACGCCAAAATTATTGCTGAAGCATCTTTCAAATTATGGGTGTGGAAGTATCGTGGAAATGTTAGAAAATTTTTAGAAGCCTTATACAATACCATCTTCTGAAAGCTTTTGATATATTATCCTAATTTCAGAGAGAAATAATTTCTATTAATTATCTTGCATTAATAATTTTTGCCTTAAAAGAATATATCTAAAAAAAAATCTGTATTACTCGCGGATATATCTTTAACGGACACTTTTAACTGTCCAGTAAGCGCGTAGGATATAATATATTATTGTAGGATATAAGATATTATCTTACACTCCACAACAACTTGTAAAACATGAGTGTTCTGAACTCTTTTCAATACAGAACCGATTATTATAAAAAAAACATTAAAATTAAAGTTTCAACCTGTTAATATATTTTAAGATATGTGCAACAATGAATAATATTAAACAAAAAAACCAAAAATATTAATTGACTTAATATTTATATCATATTATAAATAATGTAGAATGAAATTTACACCCCACGCGTCTTTTCACGTTTCAAATTTTCACATGTCTACCAAAGGGTTAAGGAGAAAAGAAAATCTACTTTAAAAATCACCTTAAAACACTTTTGCAATTTGTGGCAGAGCTTCGTTGTAATTTGGCCGCATTTTTCAGTCACAAAGGCAAGAATTAGCGGGGGGTGCGACTGCAGTCTGCAGCAGGCGTCCGCTATGAGCGTTCAGGTCCGCCGACAAAGATGCGCACAAAAGGAGGTTGCAGTTGCTCAGGACCACTCCTTTCAGGGAAAACCTCTTTGAAGGCCACCGCCTTTAGCCGCCTTTCCGCCGACACGCACGTTCCTCGGCGGCGCAAACCAACTTTTTGCGACTCTCTAGCGCTCGCTGCTTGCGGTGGAAATTGAAGTCGCGTCGCGCCGCCGGTCCGCGCGCACGATTGTTTTAACAAATATTTATTTTCGAAAGAGAGACAATCGGACCATGCTTTTATAGAAGAATAACTCGCTGGCGCCGCTCCATTTCTCCGGTGTTGATTTTGGCATGCATACGTCAAATCTAATGCGTTTGCTACCGTGAAATTCACTTAATTTGCAGCCAAACGGGCGCGAAGCCGGATGTTTGTTTCTCGTAAACATATCTCTGGGTAGTACCGTAAGCCTACGAATAAAACAGGAACGGTCTGAACACAAACAATTTTGTACACGCTTGCGAATGTTTTAAAAGTAAATTTTCCTTTTTGTCGTCATTGGATATAGCCACGTTTATTTACACGTGTCTAGTATAAATTTTCGGTGTGGAGTATAAGTAAACGGAAGTGGACGACATTTCACACGGCGCGAACGACAATTGTAAAATTATATAATGAGAAAATTGACACGTCGTTTCGAGGAGCGAACGAGTAATTGGCGCGTTTCTGTTGCCGATAAATAAGTTAAGCAGCCTATTAGATGCTGCGTAAGAGGGTGAGATGAAAGCTCGAAGTTATGATTATTGGGCCTAGAAAAGCCATCTGCTAACCTTAACACGTACCAGAAGCTGGCGGCGCAACGTAAGAACTCGTCTCACTGTTCCACTTCGGATACATCTGGATCGCATAAAAGGAGCAAAGAGACCCGTGCCGAAAATCGCTGTAGGAAGGCTTCTATCATCGAAAGGGTGCCGGCGTTAGTGATACTTATAGGAACCAGCAATCGCGTGTTTAGTCTACGTTTCCTCAATGGAAGGTCAGCGTTATTAGCTCTCATAAAAAACTTACAAAATTATTTCTTAGAATTTAATTAAGGAAACAAAACAGTATTGCTATAACTACTAGTATCTATAATAGTAGATACATCAATTACCTTCAAACGATTTTCCGTTCTTGCTTCGAGTGTTCAATCTCAATCTACCGACAGAAGAAAAGAATAAAAGAGAAATGCATATGCGTGATCACGCCAAATTACAAACGAAGAAAAACAAGATACCAAAAAATCCTTTCGCGTGAGAAATCGCACTAACTTGCAGAAACGAATTAAATAGAAGAGCATGATATACAAATGTAATGGAAAATGTATATCCCATATCCTCTCAATCTAATAATATTTCTCGACAGAATCAGTGTGACGCAGACATACATAGTTACGCAAATGTATTAATGACGCTACTTGCTTCTCTGGAAACGTTAAATCAACTGTTGCTCCGATAAAATAATACGCCTATTCCTGGAGCAGACGTATTTTCCAATCTTTCGTGATCGTGAATTATGATTTCAGGTATGCGTGAGTCACGTAAGAATACTCAATCAGTAGACGCGAGGTCAAGGAAAGTTCATGAGAGTGCAAAATGCGTGCGTGCTTTACGAAGCCGCTCGCATGATCCGATAGCAAAACGCTCGTCGGGGCGAATGATGATGATGGGTTTCCGCAGACTATAGCGATGTGCGGAAATTAAAATTAATCGGTGAGAAATAAAAAAAAACACCGTTCAACAATCTGTTAATCGAGACTCCGTCCAGCAACTGGAGAAACATCGCGCAAGAAACTTGCGAAAATTCGACTGATCCGCGGCGTGGGCCCACTTTACGATTTTCCACGGAACACTTCGCGGCGAGAATCCGTCTGATTTTTAATCGCAGACTCCGCGCGTTATCGCGAAAGACGCGACTCACGGCAAAACTCGTGGATGATCGTTATTAAGTGCTTGCGCATAATTTTTACGCGCAGGGAACACTTTGTGATTTTCCGTCGGTTATTAATTGCATGCACAGGTCTCTCGAAATAACGTAACGATGGTAAAAGACGATAAATTTTAGCCGATCGTAATTACGAGACGGTGATTATGGGCTGGAGTAATTTGTGCGCGGATAGGGATCACTTAGCGATTTTCCATGGTCGATCGATACAATTTTGATCCACATCAGATCAGATTACCTATATTACACGATATTTTAATGAGATATATTAGGCGCACGGGCGAATGGTGCCAGGTTCCCGTTCGGACCGAGCCCAGGAGAGTAGCTTCAAGTTATAATTAGAGAAGATAATATTCCGTTGTCCTAATTTTTGCATGGAGTTTGCGCAAGCATTCACGAAGCAAACAAAGTCAAATTACTGTGAAAGTTCCACATAAAGTGACTCAAATTTAATTATATTTCTCATCAAATACGTTTGTCGCTAATATTTTAAAATTATGATATATAGATATTACGTTTTAATGTTCATACATTAGCTCATCACAACAGTTACCCAGCATGAAGTATGAATAATTAAAAGATTAAATATTACCATGATACGATACATACAAAAATACGTTTGATTCTTTCGAAAGAACGATATAATCGGAAAGAAGAGAAATGCATCCGCCCGATAATCAAGTATCAAATTTCGCGATTTATAGTATTTTAGAAAGACCAAAGTGGTCTCCAATATTCGATAGCGCTATTTATTCGAGCAGGCACGATCCCTTGGAAAGTATCCAATTTCGAGCATTTCCTCCCACACGGAAATGCACGTAAGATCCCACAGCGAGGAGGACCGAAGTGGGAGGATTTGCAACGCCGTCTCATTATATCTCTCTCGGTGACATCATTCCGGAGGATGTTGACATACCGTGTTTGAAATGTCGACTTAACGACCGAAACTGGCGAAATAAGAGTTAAGCACTTTCATATTCCTTAGAATTGTCCAAAAAAAAACATGCAAAAATTACATCTTTAATATTACAACTGTTCTTATTGATTCCTCCCCGACAATATTTCATTGCTACTCTACACTTTAATTCCTTACCTCTCTTTCTGCACTGTCATCGGTTTTCTTTCAATCACTCTGTTTATCATTCCAATCTCGCAATCAGCGAGACCAGCGCGCTTACTCTCGTATTATCCTCTTTCTTATTAATGCCTGCACGTATGCAAGTCAGTGCTGTTCATTCTCGTTTGTCTACCTGCCGTTGTTTCGATAAAAATCAGCGTCGCCGCGTGACGTAAAAATTATTTCTGACAACGTTCCATTATATTTTTTGTCAGATTGTCTCTGAAATGACTCTATCATCTCGTGAGTCTTAACGACCCTCGAACAAAGCCAAGAGGATCTGACACAAGCTTCAAACAAATTGAAATGGGAACACGAGAAGGGCGCGTGCCGGCATCCAGCACGCTTCGTTCGCACTGAAAAAAACGCTCTAATAATAACTAAAAACTAGGCTGAAAGAACTTAAACGTGCGAGCGACATCGTCACGTGGTTGGTGGAGACATTTTATTTCAAAAAACACAGCATGACGCGTACGGTAAGGCTATTCGATCAAAGAACAGCAATTTTGTGCGAAAATTTTCACGGTAAATTGGCAACACCATAACGTTACGCGCACATTTTACTTTAAAAAATAACTTTGTCCGTATTTTATGCGGACGACCATGGAAAAAAATCGTGAAAAAAATCCCAATATAAGAGAATTTATTTTTTTAGGGACTTAAAAAAGACTCTTCGTAAAAATTCAGAATGGCAACTTGAAAGACATATGCATTTCGGTACTCTTTGTAGTTTTCGCAAAAGTGTTTTTGTGCAAAAATGTTTCTAAAACTAATATTTCCTACTTTCTACTGCGACTAATCTATAAGCAGTTTAAATTATGTGTCTATTTGTATTTATGTCGCGCCATTATGTAACTTCTTGATAGCTTTATAGGTTCGGAGGCTCAAGGAGACATTTAAACTCTTTGTGTCCCATGCGCCAACATAGAAAATTAGAAATTGCAATTTTTCATTTATTTTCTCGTATGTGAATTTCCCGGTAGATAAAATTTTATGTACATTCCAAAATTATATTAAAAAATTTTAGAACAATAATATGTACCTATTTAAAAACTTTTCTGACAAAATTGATAAAAATATTTTGTTACGAGAGAAAAAGAAAAAGAGAAAAAAATAGCTTTTATACAGATTTTATGTTCTTACAATGTGAGAAAAACTTCATACATAAAAAAAATTGTACATATTATAGCCAAACATGTTTTATTTCGAAAACATGATATCATGTGACAGAAATTTTATTTCATATTATTTCAAGGACAAAACGTACGTTGAACAGATATAATTTTGTCCCTTTACACTTCTCAACTGATCTTAAAATAGATTGTTTTAGCAAGAGTTAAGAAGAGTGAACCAAATAATGCAGAGATTTATGAGTGGAGTTCCAAGTTACGCCATTGAACCAAAAGTCCGAAAAATCAACCCTTATCTAAAGTGTTATTTATGACACAAGCATAAACCTTTGCAGTGTCGTCACAGTGTCGAAACTTTAGCACATTTCAATAAAGCGCAACCTTGCATATTCTATGTAATAAGCAACGTCTTCATATTTCATAAGGTCAACATTTTTAACCCTAGTTTATAAATGCATTGTAAAGATTGAAAATTGTCAAACACAAGACTAAAATATGTCCTAGATGCAGAATATAAGTGAAACAAAGCAAAGAGTAAGAATTCAAGGCTGAAATCCCTTTGACGTTTGATATTGGCGTTTAACCTGCTAAGGCATTCGTCTCTGGGTTAAAAGAAATTAAATTTACGTGCAAAGGATATGGTCTAGTTAGTGAAATTTCAAGTAATAATGCCTCGAGTAACAGGTAACGTCATTCTATCACAACATAAAAATTGTAAACGAAACGTCGCCCGCTGCTGGTATACTGAAGTCGTTACTGTACAAAAACATTTTCTTTCTCTCCTATTTTAATTTCTATGTTTCGTTACATAAACACTTTCAGAGAAACATTTCAGAGAAATGTTATATATAATATAGAATAATTTTTTCATCTGTGTGTTGTCATATTATACATATAACCATTTTATTTTTTATTATAAAATTTTACGTTTATTTTTTAAATTTTGTCGAATTTAGGATTAATCTATTTTACCGCAAATTTTTATTATTTGCCGTAAAAAAGGCAAACCGTTTTTTTAAATTACTAAAAAACTTTCTCTTCAAAATCTGCTCCATATTTTTATCACACTTGTCTAGACATTGTCTTCTATTACTTATACCTGGTGCTCTAGTTATAAAAGCCTGAAAAAATTGGCTAAAAAAACGGTATTTGTATTGTTAAAAAACAGTCCTAAAATTTCACAGCCACCCGGGAATCTGCTCTCGTTTTCAAGGCATTCAGAAAATGTAGAGCAAAATAATAATTTATTACAAAAACTACAAGAACGTTATTTATTTCTTTACATTGTTACAGTTTAAATGATATTTTTTTGTGAGATCAAGGTCGAGCCGCCTATTGCCTGTAGTTACACTTTCGCGACGGTGTTACAGTTTAAACCGCTATTATAAAAACATTCTGGAGGATTTTTTCTTTCTTTCTAAAAAAACGACACAAGAGAGACAATTTTTACGAGAGATTTGGCAACGGCCACTTTCTTAGCAATTTTAAGGTCTTTCTTCTAAGGAACCATTATTCTTCGCGAAAGACAATTAATGTGACGAGGAAAGCCTATGCGCTTTTTGACGTTCAAGGTTGTGCGATTTTTTAGTGCTAAAAATAATGCATTATACATATGTGCAAACTTTTTCCTCATTATCTACGAATGGGAAAAAAATCTTAACGATTCTTGCCTATGCTCATCAATGTCGTAAAATTTAATGACCGTATCAAATAAAAATCCACCGTTATCATGTATCTTACAGACTCGTATTCAATTAATCTGCGTCTATCGGACTTCCGACGGGTCTACACGGCGGCGGCGTTAAGAACATGCGGCGCGTCTCGATCAGCGGACTTAATTCGATGTTAATTCTGCCAGCGGGTTGATGAACGGACCTCGCGGGTCGCGTTATAATGCGCTCTTAAGCGGCGAGCGTACTCATTGTACCGTGTATCACGAGCGGAGGCACGACTGCCACCACCTTGGTGGTCTCGCGGCACGAATTTATCCGCGTCACGTTAAAGGGTAGCGGACACGGAGAGTCTCGCGAGACGACCGATCGACGGTGGAAGCCCGTCGCCTGTCGTACAAAACGGTGGTTTTACGATTAAAATTATGATACTTTTATGTTCGCGGCTAACTGAAAGTTAATGCGCCGTCAAATCATCTCTCTCTCGTTCTCTCCGGCTACCTCTCCGATGCCGTCCCATCCCCTGCGGTAAAATTCCCTGTTGCCCGCGAGGGTAGACCCTCTTCTCGTCCTCTTTCCTTTCGCGGTGCACTGGTCGCCGACATGCTCGAAAGTGGACACATAATTTATGCGATGGACGTTTTCGTTATATACTAACTGACATATAAAACGCAAATAGCATGGCGGCGTGTCTATGTTCTAAAAATACTTTTGAGAGAAAATAACATTTGGAACTTGGAACGGTTGGTACACTCGCAAAATGCAAATACGCCTTAAAAAGTTGATAAACTTTTGCGAAAAAATGGTGGCGAGTATCTGCATTTATGCCCCACCATACATTCTCTTTGTGGATACTTTGTGGACGAGGAATCTTATTCATTCCCGTGATGGAGAATGTGTACGCACTTAAATCTATGATTGTGTTTCGAACGGATTTATGATCTATAAAACTCTGCTTCCAGTAGATCTAATCTAAATGTTATAGCTTACACGGGATCATTATTTCCGAATTATATTAATTGAAATTTTACACCACATTCCGGTGGCCTAAACGCACCGGCCATTAAAATGATTTAAGATAGGATATCGTAACTTGGGTATGCGCGCGCCTATAATAAAATAGAAAAAAGATAAAGAAAAATTTATTTTCTAATTCAACTTGTGTTTCTAAGCAATACATAATTTCATTTTCTATCTATGGAGATTGTCGTCACAGAAGAAGCGTCTCTAGAAAGAAACGTTCAGTGTCAGCTGAAATTCGCAAAAAATACGAAAGCTGTTGATCGGTCACTATTTTAGTTCCACCGGTCAAATTGATTTTTTGCAAAGGAAGGTTTAAAAAGAAACTTTTGCTAACCCATCACTTTACCGTTTGAAACGCGCAAAAAAAAATACGGAAACCGTTATTCAACTCGGTAGTCACAAGGTCATTCTTTTTTTCATACTCCTTTTTCAGTAGCTAGCCGCAAAGACATAGCGATAGATCCTGATTTCGAAAAGATTTCCGAAAAGAAATATAGAAAACGAATGCAGGACTGAACGTAGCAAAAATAGAGTTAACGGTAAAGCAAAAAAATTCTGTGTGAGGAGGTAAAAACGATTCTTAAAGTAACTTTATGACTGGACGGTGTGTCGAAATATATTTATTGTAAAATCTGAAAAGTACCTAACTGTACTGACAACCCTTTTACAAAACTCTAAGAAAAAAAAATTAAACATTACCTGCAAAAGTTTTGGTGACGCTAAACTCGAATAATTCATGTTTGCTCCGTTTAAAAACGCGAGCAGAACTCGATCCTTTCTACGAAGATACCCTTTCCGGGTAGACAGCAAAATTAGACATCTCAATAAAGCAATATTTTGACTTGTACGACGGTACAACCCTTCCCGCCAGGATCTCGGAATAGAGCAAAAAAAACTCCTTTCGGTATCATAAAACTGACTGGCTTTATATTTTTACCACACCTCACCCTTCACGGACAAATGCGCGACGACGGGAAATAGGCATGGGAGACGGAAATACCGTATTGCGACTCCGAGGAAACGACTGTCCGCAGCCGGCAAACATATAAATCTGTATTTCCCGGCGGAGATATGCAACGGAGCTAACAGAAGCCGCGACAAAAAATAGCTACCCTGTCTTACCCACAAATCTAAATTTCCATGAATGATTCGCATCCATTGACAAATATTCTATCGATGTGGGAGGCTTCATTTGTATATGTTGGCATAAATTAGATAGGAGAAAGCAGAACGAAATGAATTTCGTCATGTTATTTTTTGCACCGTGCTGATTTAAAGTTGCACCTATTTGTAAAATTACTCAAATATATCAGAACGAGACATACATTTTAATCTAACTAATTGTAAGCATGCTGCTTCAGATATCAGAATATATAAATGATTTTAATATTATTTTCACAATAAATTTTTTTCTAAGAACATTGCTTTTCATTGATATGTGTTAGTGTATTTCAATATAACTCCATTAGATACCATCGTATACATATAGTTTAAAAAATCAAATAAACAGCGAAACATTTATTTTTACTAAACAAATTATTTTCTTTCCATCTCCAAATTAGTGCGTTAATATCAAACGTCAGATTCTGGTTTCTTCGATCAGTTGAAAGACCGAACTTTTAGAAAAGAAAGACTTGATTAATCGGTCATTCCACGGGGACATTTTGCGGCAGCCGTTGTAAATCAGTCGCGCAACTAGGACAAAAAGGCCCGACGGAGTAACCCTTATCTCCCGAACGGATCTTTATCGAAAACGTTTCGTAATGACAAATCGATCGCTTTGTAGAATCCGTGGGCTCCATCGAGGTTTACGACCTCACGCATCGCGTCGTCGATTTTTAATCGTAAATTTCGGCCTGTGGCCACACGCGCGTCGGCCTAGACCACACGCGTCGCGTATGGTCGGCTCGCGGTGAGAAATTACATTTTTATATGCGTAATCATCGCCAGAGTGGACTGCCCGGACCGCGGCGAGCGGGGAAAGAGAGAGAGGGTAAAGAGAGAGAAAAGGTAAAGGGAGAGAAAAACGACGGCGTCGAGGATTGGCTTCTGTTCGCTACTAAATGCAGACGCGCTATTGGTCGCTCCGCCCGATTCCGGTTTTTTACGATTACGAACAAAACCGGCGCCGCGCGTATGCGCTCGTTAGCACAGGGCAACAAATCGTTTGCCCCGGTGAAATTTTTCACCGAATCCCTTCGTAATAGTCCTTTCTCAAGGACAGAGAAATGTTTCTAAATGTATTTCCGAATAAACGCTTTTAGCCAGACAAAGACAGCAACCTTCTTCTCTAACCTTGATCATTTGGAACACTGTTCGATATTAGTTTGAAAGACGTGCCAGTGACGCGTTTCATGATCCTGATTTATTTCATTTAGTGACATATGTCCTTGAAGAGACATAAAAAATCGAACCTTATTCTTGTTTAAAGAAAAGAGAAAAAAAATTCACGTAAGATCATTTCGTTAGAAAAATTCCCCGAGTTTCTTTCTCATTAAGCAACATGCTGTAACTAATTTATTAAAGAATATTTGCTAGCTAAGGCAACACAGGGTATACAACGGAGATGACGACGTCGATGTTAGTCAACCTGTCGGGCAAACCTCCGCTTTCATCCCGAAGGTCAGAGAAATGAAGAATCCACGAAGATTCTCACGTCTGCTTGACCTGCGACCCATCGAATCGTCGCGTGGGCCGTCACTCGTTAAAGTTAATACGGGCTCGCGACAGTGTACGGTTAGGTCGCCATGTACGTCTCCTTCCCCTCCCTTTCACGCTTCTCTGTAGAAAGTCTTCTATCACCATGTTCAACTTTTTGCACGTTATTTTTATAGTTCACTGATTATCACTCTTAATATTACTAATCAGCTTTAGATCAAAATTATATTCGATTGAAATTAAACAAGTCAAAACGGAGTACGCCTATCTTTATTCTCTTTCGATTTCTCCTTCCATTCGTCGCTCGCGTATTTCTTCAGTCCTTTATGCTCGCTCGCGTCTATCCTTAGTCGCAATCTCGTACATCTCACAAAGGGAAAGAGGATGACGCGGCGAGACGGCGCGGTGCAAGAGTGTCGGATATCTTCGTGACAATCGCGCGCGGTGCCGCGTGCCAGATTATCCCGCGCCACGAGGCGAATTGTTTCTGCGTCGTGACTCGACGCAAGCCGCGTTGTCACGGCTGTCTTGTCTCTGCAGCAAGGAGAATATTAAATTAGTACCGGCTGCATTCACGATGCCATGCTCGCGCGCGCGCGCAGCGCGATGCTACGCGCGTCAATCGCTATTACATGCATTCTTCTTAACCACCCTGATTCGACCGACGCGACGGGCCCGGCGTGTGCTTCGTATCGGAGGAATCCGAAGCCACGAGACGCTAGAGCGACTTCATCTCCTACACATGATCGTTCTATTACCCCACCACGGAAACGCTTCGTTTTATATGCTCCGGGTTATAATAAGCTAGAGTTAAAAAATGTGGGTACCACGGGAAGATTTATGCCGCGCGGGCTAATTAAGCGATTACGGGCGGAACTCGAAAAACGTAATTCCGAGGAGTCTGACTTTATCAAGCGCGAACGCACAAAGGAGTGACTCTCGAGGGGCGTTCGTCCGAGGACCGTCTAGCGGGGCAATTAAAAGCAAACGACCCGAGTTTATTTTCAGCCTCTGTTCTAATTAGAGGGGCGCCCGCTCTCGCGGAGCGAACGGAGCACACGGCTCGTTGCCGTGTACCGGAACACAGTGACTCATGTGCCAACGTCTCCGATCTACGAGCACGCTCCTTCGAGAGGCCCAGCCTCTTTCTCGCGCGGCTCCGGCTGACGTCACGTGGTGGCGTCATCCTCGTCATCGCCGCCGCCGCTGCTCGGTTCCCACACTCGATGACCTTACTAACCCCCCCGTCGAATACCGTGCCCTACGCGGCCCGCGCGGATGACTCCGTCCGTCGTCGTGATCGAGGGGGGATGGAGGGGGGAGACTCGCCGCGCCGGAGCGTGCACGCGCGTGTGCCCGTATCTCGTGTGGGCATCTCCTCGACACCGTGGCATCGTGAGATAAAAATACACAGCCGTCTTCTCTTCGCCCACTGACGAATGTGTGTCAAAGGATCGCGAAAGAATAAGCAATGGCGCCGACAGCAAACTAAATGCCCGATGTTTCAGCAAAGTCAACTTTCACGCAGAATTATTGCACTTTTTTTTACCAAGAGTGGTTATTATTTAAGACAAAGAATTTGCAGAGTAGATCTGAGTGAAGATCTTTTATAAATTTCAACTTTCCACTTGATAGTTCTTTATTCTTTCTCTCTCCTCGATCGATTCCGAAATCGCTACACCTCGGAGGCGCGAGCACCGTCGGGCATTGACGCTTATAAATATCAATTATACACTTCGTAATACCCCGCATTAGCATAATTCGCGGGCCTGAGAGAGCAGTTTGCCCGCCGACCACCCAGTAGCCGCCTTTAAAACGTGCCGTATGCCGCGTCTCGCGCACGACTCGCTCCGCTCGACGCCGAACGCCGAAAAGCGTTTCGAGGCGGAGCGGGGCGTTGATCGTTAAAAACGTTTAAACTGGAAGATTACACGATTTAAGGATGCAAATTGCGGTGTCACCACATATATGCGCGACGTATGACCCGTCAGTAGACCCTCCAGCAATCTGCATAATCGTTTCGTTAGACCGAGCCGCCACTGATTGTAGGTGAGAGCCGCGCCGAAGGGAACAGCTGGCGAAGAGATCAATTTTTTCGTAGTTGCGGCTATCGATGACGGACACCGTTAAAGTAGAAAGAAGAAGAACAACAAATCGAACAATGTACGCAACAGATCTTTTGGTAGGAAAATTGAATCTGCAGAACGTTTCATTATAAAATAACACGATCATATATGTATAAGAGTTGTAACTGTAAACGCGAAACAGAAATACATTGATACCGTAAAGAATATGGATCAACAACTTTCACATGTATAAACGTAAACGATAAATATATTAAGATAAAATAGCCCAAAGTCCACGCGTAAGGTAGAAGAAATTCTCTGATGCAACTCATTTATAAAGATCGCCGCCACGGATAATCCGTGTCGCATGAGCGCGCACGAACTTATAGCCGCGCGGTAGAAATATGCGCCGAAGGGAACAGGTGCCGGAGATATCAACTTTTCGCAGCTCCTGTGTGCCAGCGTTCATTAAAGCAAGCAACGTGGGGGAATTCTTCATCGTACCCGATGCGCTTGTAATGGCTACATAGATACCCCGAAGCGACGCATTAACTATCTACAGGTGCGCATGTGAATATTATGCATGATACGGGCCAAAGTAACACAAAAACACAATGTTAATTTTCGCAACGCTGATATACGTTAAAATATTTGCGTGATATATTATAGCGCAATGTATTATTGTTTCTATAATTTTATTAATCGCGACAGGATTGCGCATATCGAGTTGAGTAAAATAAAATCTGTCTATAATTCTTATATCGTAGTTTTTGCGGCCAGGAAAAGTTAATATCGACTATTTACGACGTACGATTTCTTCAAACGACGTGAATGAAAATCTATACCGGTGGAGAGAGAGACGCGGTATCCATACAATTCAATATACGAGGCATAATATCCAATTAGATCGATAGATTCTAATTTAAACTGATTAAGGCCCCGCTGCGCAATCTTTGTGCCGCCAGTGAAGAAATCCCCAATCTCGTACGGACGGATGCGCGCAGACGGGATGCACGGTAGCTGATTATTTTATATCGGTACCTATTCGCTGATCGCGGTGGAAGCGCGCTCAAAACTGGACATTAATCAACGTACAATTTCGACGCCGCCGAGAAATCACTATCGATTCCATCTCGCGCGCATCCGCAGACGGGATGCACGGTAGCGGAGTTATTTCGACATACGTGCAGCTGCACAATCTATCAATCCGAACGTATAATTCGTGCTCCCTCCCCGCAACTACTCTCCGATTCAAAACTACATTCATTAATATGGTAATCAATTTAACCGTCATTTTTACGTTTTCTTGCGATCGAATATACCTTTTTTTTTGTTCAGGCTCACGATTCGAGAATGAGTCGGATTACAAAGACGCGTAACGACCCTTATCTTGGCTCCGTACCGCGCTTTCGAGGCGCTTTCGAATTTTCTTCGATCAATTAGCATCCCCGAGCGACACCCCTTTGCGCCAATATTTACTCTACGGGGCAAACAACCCCTTCCGCGGGAACTTTTCCGTGTCTCGATCTTTTTTTTTCCGCCGTAAACTTCTGAGACCGTGAGTGCGGCTCGGGCGACCCTTGCCGCCGAATTATCATATTATTTCTATTAGACAGCTCGCTACCCACAATTAACGCGGACGTATCAAGAAATTAACGAACCGAGACCACACGAAGGGAAGGGACGATGGGGGGGAACGAGTCGTCGCGACGATACCGTCCTTTCTTTAATCCCTCCTCATTCCACCTCTAACGAAGGAAACCTGTTCGCCGCGACAACGGGGTGAGAACGAGAGAGAGAAAAGGATAAACGAGGAAAAAAATGGAAAGTATCCTCGTGCGTTGTCCCGGAGGCTCGACAAAATGACGGGGGAACTTCTTACGAAAAGTTTTTTGCGGGTAGCCGACGAGGCTTCCGCTAATTAATGCGCGCGGCGCTGTCGGGGAGACGAGCGCGAACGAACGCGAGCGGGACGGCGTGGATAATTGGAATTATGTGAAAAAGGCTCTCGTAAGAAAGGACGAGCGGGTAAGGGCATTCGAAAAAAAAGGGCGCGTTGTCGTCACGTGACGGATGTAATTGACGATCGCGAGAAGAACCCTTGGACCGCCGACGTAATTGAATTCACGACTTGAGAAGTTTTCTTTCAGCAATGCTGATGTACCAACCGTCGTCCTGGTGTTGTCCGAAACAGATAGTGCAGCATAGTTGGCCCTATGTAAGTATTGATCCCAGACCGTCGTTGATTATAGCCGTTTTAACAAAGCAGACATCGGAATCTTCAAAGAAATTCAAACTATACGATTTTATATGGAAATTCTGTAACAATGTAATGTGAAAATGCGCTATACGGTTGCATCGTTTTAGATACATCCGAGCATTTAGCATCCGTGCGTCGCTGTATCGTCTCCCTGCCAACACATAGATATTCATATTTATTCGCCGGCGATCAGCAGGTCGCGGTAACGTCCAATATCTCCGTTTGCTTTTTATATATGTATAGTTTGCCGCGAAAACACTTTATTGCGCCTGCATCGGCGCTTCCAAATGCGGTTCGCGGCCGTTCTCAGAAAACACCGTGCGGCCTCTTAAAGCCCCTCACGGAAGAAATCAGCGGGCTCTCTGCGCGAGGTAGAACACTCGTATCTAATCGACGAAGTGTTATGTAAATTTTATTGCGCCGACTCGCGGTGTGCCGGAACACGAACGGAATTTATCTCGCGATGGAAGCGGAGTTGACTACGGGTGCAAGAGTTACAGCCGTGCTTTCCATCGGTTACAGGTGTGCCTGACTCTGTAGTCGGCATCGGAGCATCGAATGGGAATTGATCGATTATGCTAACTGTCGGCAGCGAAGGGATAGAGAGAAAGAGAGAGAAACGACGCAGCGAGTCGCAAAACGCAAAAGACGCCGGCCATCTCGAAGGGTCGAAGGCGAAATATTGCAACACGAGATATGACGCGTGTTCGAGAATTCTTGGGCTTATTTTAAGACAGACGCTTCGAATGATGTATAACGGTGCACGCAGACAAGTCGTAAATGTTTCCAGTAGACATATTTTAATCGACTTTCGACAATACGTGCACTGAGAGAGAAATCCATCAGGTCTAAATGATCGGACAATTCGTTCGAAAATTAACAAACGGACAATCCGACACTTTCAATCGGAATAATTAAAAAGCCGATCAATTATCAATGATATCCGGCTATCATTGATTCAACATTATTCTAATCTTGATCGGCTTGTCATAATTCCGATTAAAAGTATCGGATTATTCATTTGTTAATTTTTGAACGAATTGTCCGATTATTTATTTCTCTGAGTGTGGACGTCTTTCGTAGCGAAAGTATTCGAAGACACCTAATGTATGCAAAGTCGTAAAAAATATTGATAGCGAGAGTGCAGGAATATGAAAAATATGTGCCAATAAAAGAAGCGCTCGAAACGACGTTAGAAAATACAACTGCTTCTGTGGCCACGAACAACGAAGGAATCCTTATGTGTTCGCCTCAATATATCCTTCAGCTGATCAAAAGACGTCGTGGCGTTCCACTAATTCTTACGAATCACGCGGGCGAAATCGAAGGAGACGCTTCGGTCGCGAATTAAAGAAAGATGGTAAGAAGGGTCTTGGTGAAGTCAACGTGTCTCCCCTTTTTACCTCTTTTCGATCTTCCTCCGACTAGACGGGGCTCTTTCAAAACAGCTGAATAAAATTATTATGATAAGACCTCGATTAATTTCAAGCCGTGGAACTCCGGTAGTCGTCCGGCGGCGTAAGCCAGACTCTGAATAGGCTTACGCAGCGGCTGGATGTATATTCCTCGGCCTCTCTCTCTCTCTCTCTCTCTCTCTCTCTCTCTCTCTCTCTCTCTCTCTCTCTCCTTCTCTGCTCCCCTCTCCTCTCCTCTCTTTCGCCGTTCGTACATTTCTAAAGACCGTAGAATCCTTGAATCGTGAGCGTGCGCGCGAGGCGCAGAATCGGCGGTCATTAATATTGTCGGATTAAACGGCCGCGTGCATTAATCCGACCCCGAAGACGAAATCCTATTTCACGTCCCGGGCCTTCGGGGGGTTCTTGTTTCGGAATGTCAGTTTCATTAGAGACGTTCGTGATCGAGAAAACGATTAAAACGAGGGAAGAGGAGAGGTAGACTCTCGGGGGGAGCGAAGTGTCGAGAAAAAAATATTCTCGCGCTTGGAAAGAACTTCGAATACTTTTTCGGTGGTCATTTATCATGGTGTCGGGATCACCAAGTGCATAAATTGCCGCCTGCATGTAAAATTATTTCAATTAATCCCCCTCGCTAGGATAATGAGTAACGTGTTTACGTTTCTTAGCATCCCTGAGCATATTTGACAATGTTCGTGCATATACGTCGGCATGAATAAAGCAAATTTTTAAATACTCGAAACTATACGAATTTCCTAGCATTTAATATACGAATAATGAAACGAAAATAGAAAACACATGGGAATACGGACAAAACACTCCCTACAGACGTCCATTTTTTACCTGAATGCTAGAGTGTATGGTCGGCTGCATGCTCTTTGTTCTGCTCGTTACTGACCGATCGTTATTCAGGTACAGTTGATCCTAGAAATATTTCATTGTTCGGTGTTATTTTCTAAAAAGACATGCAAATTAAACTTTTACTGAGGGAAATTCTTGACATTGTACCCGTATCCCATATCACGTCGCGCCCGCATTACTAGGCGATTTTGCGACAAATGATTCACCACTTCGTCTAATAACCCACTACATTTTCACAATTCTCCAATATCATTTCAACTTAAATATTACATTGTGCATTTAGAAAGAATATCACAGAAATTATAAATGACTATGTTTGTGTGTGATGTGTTGCTATTAGCAACTTGCTAAGTATTGCTATTCGTATTTAATGTAAAATTATAATATTATTTAACGTCGCGTTACTTAATTACATTCTATTCAAGTATAAAATTTATATACATCGAATACCCTTTACGAAATTGACTTTCAAATTGAAAGTGTCGGATTGCAAGACTTACGTTTCGGTAACAACGAATTCCTTTATCACTTTTTCGTTCTTTTATCTCGAGCATCGAGTTGTATACTTTTTTTGGAGGTTTACGAGTGTGAATTTTGCGAGGCCAGCGGGTTCGAACGACGGGACGCTGTACGTAAGGAATTCCGTAATGACGCGGTTGCGTGGCGTCGGGCACGCGTTGGCTCTTGGTTCCCATGAGGCAAACGACGTTCGCGATTAGGCATGAAAAAGCAGACAGCGGGGGGTATATCGCGTATGTCACAGGATGAGAGGCCCACACATTCACAGCTACGTCCACACGCGCCAGCCGCGCGTCGCGCGCTTTAAGGCGAGGTGTAAAAATACGCGGTGTGTGGGCGAGAATTACCAATGGAGATGCGTCTTTCGTACAATGAGACCGAATTTTAAAATGTGGCCAAATGTCATGCGTACGTTCATGCTGTCGGATCGTTATCGCGCGTACGTCGGGGAAGGTACGACGGGAAAATTTATGACAATGCGAATTCCACTCGAATTGTCTCACCGACGGGAGAACTCGATTCTATTTTGACAACTTGGCCGCGGGCCGTTCTTCTGAAGCTCGATTTAAAACGATCAAAGCTGCAAGATTGTATTAACGTAGGTAATTGTGCAATCGCGTCCGCCAAATTTCCTGGTGCCGTTGAATCTTTGATATCTCTTGGGAAGTGAAAGAAGATATAATCTATCCGACAATCATCGCGGAGAGCGTTAGAAAGTGAGCGATGTTGCGAAGACTATTTATCATCGGATAAACTGTCTGACCGTAATTTTTGTCACGATCGAACGACGAGGAAATGAACGAATGGTCGTGAAATTGATGATTTCCTCGGAAAGCTGGAAACGTAGTTAACACCATCGCCGATGTGATAAATTATCACAAATTAAAGGAAAAGCACATCTATCGTATGTGCAACGCTATATATTCTGCGAGCTTATTAATTATTCCCACACAATTTATCATTTTTCGTCAGGCACGTAGGTGCTTATCTTTCATCAGCAGAGTATGCTTCGTAAAAATAACCTAACGTGAAGCCTCTCGCATGAGGCTTGGCTAACATACGTGACCTAGAAACTTCAATCTACCGCGCGCTTCATATGATACCCTTAAGGTTGCAGTGGCCCATATTTCGCAACCACGTCGCCCGTCTTCGTGCCAGCATGCATCAATTTTGTTAAGATCAAGGGCATACGAATAGACGCAGCGACGGCGCATCCGTCGGAGCGGGTTATACGCGCGACGGCTCGCTCGAGAGGGATCCTCTGGAGAAGCGCCCACCGCGCGATCCGCCGCGCCGGGACTCTCGCACGTTGAGCGTGTGTATGTACGTACGGCTGCGCGTGCTGAAAAAAAGAAGGCAACCCGATATGAAGCAAATGAAGTGCAAATTGAGCGGGGCGCGCCGCGAGACTCTAGAAATCCGCTCGGACGTTCGTGAGTAAACTCGTCCAGACGTGAGGCGCGCAACGTGATACTCCTGCGGCAAACGTCGAGTGCTCGAAACCGCCGATTCTTCCACCTTTTCTTCGGAAGGATCGGCCGCCCGAGCCAGATGCGTCCCGTTTTGTGGTCGATTTTCGATGAGAGAACCGATCCAAATTGGCGCGGCCGCGAAACGCACCACGGAAAACGCAAGGGAATCCGTCGGAGATTTCGTTCTTGCGGTGAGATCGCGCAGGTGAAGGGTATTGCTTTTTGCTCGATCACTGATGGGATAAGCGTACGAAGATATCGAAACAAGTTCCATACACATGTTTCTCCCTCAAAGATGAATATACTCTAATAAATATTATTATTACACTAAGTATTTATTCTGTTAAAATATTTATATTTTTCAACTTCAGCGTTGGGTAGCGACGAAAGATTCTAATATAAAAAATAGATGAGGTCTAAGAAATCCCATTTTTTACTTTTTAGATATGTAAATAGTATTTGCAAAATTTACATGTGTGATTAAAAAGCAATTAATTATTTTGAAAATCAAGTACGTGACTCAAGATAACTTATTTTCATTGTGTCTAAATTTTCTTAAAATTTACTTGTGCTCTACCAAATGACGATGCCACAGATTATTTAGACTTGAACAAAAAATGGAGAAATTGAAATATCCACAGGATTATATTCCTTAATAGTTATATCTTCCAGTTAAGATAAAAAAAATATAGTAAACTCACGTAAATCTATGGATTTACATGGACTAACACATATTGCCGTTCTACGGCACTCCCATTGTTGTTCGCGTTACAATCGAAAATCGATCTGAATGCGCGGCGATGCGCGATCGGTGGCGGAAACTTTTACCGAGGGCGATCGTGAACGGGCGACTACACAATCGCTAAAATTCCAGACCACGCTTGTCGTGCCCAATGAGATCGTAAAATGTCGAACGGCTTTCGAGGAATTTGCGACGGACGTGTTTACGTCGATATCTCGGTCCCTCAATGTATATTGTTCCTAACGTTTCACGGAAGACTTCACGTCCGGGTAAGCACGTAAGATAAGATGAAACTGAAGGATATAACATCGACTTACATTTTCTTCTGCTCAATAAACTGTCTTTTGAGTAAAATGCGTAAGAAAAATCCGCGAAAAGAGTTGATTACGGCGCGCAGAATGCATCTATGCAAAAATGTCAGTTTGCACATACATGTAACAGTTATATTTTTTTAGAAATGTATTAACGTAATTCGCGGAAGAAATATAAAGTAAAATATTATCGTGTGTAAAAGTATAGTTGTATAATTAAATGCTAAGATTAAATTTATAAAATCAGTGATTCAAGATATCGATCATTATTTTTATCACAATCTATACTTATATTATATTTAGATACATTAGATGCAATAAAAGGGATTTTCTGAGGATAATTAAAGTATCTTTTTCTTGGAATAATAGATGAAAAGATGTATAAACCTTTTCGGGTCAAACCCAGGATATTTTTTGAAGACACGCGACTCTGTCCTTTTCCATTCTACTTTTTGCGCGTTAACACGCGTCATCTTTTAGACGAATGGGCGCGGTAAACCCATCCGAAAATAAAATCCGCCACAAAAAAAGATTATGACTGAAGGGTTATAACTAAATGGGTTAAACTGAATGAGTTATAAAATCGAACGGGTTAAAAAGGACTGAACGGGTTAAGCAGAAAAAATCACTGATCACTAATAAAAGAATTAACCATAAAGTTGATTGCAGCTATAGCTGAAGCATTTCTAGTTCAGCCGCAGGTTAAACTTGTCGGTTCTTGCCACGCTCGCAACCCTTTCACCATCTTGAATATCCTTGATCTTCGAAATCTGGCGCAGTAAAAATGTGAAAGTCGATTGTTCGTACTGACGACAACACTTTGGTTACTTTATGACGTGAAAGTGGTAAAAAAGTATCAATTGCCACGGACCTAAAGGGTTTACAATTTTTCTCTACGCGTCACGATTTTTTAGCGTCACAGTGGATTTTTTCTTTGAGCTATATTTCGTTGTTCTCCACCCTTTCAGAAACAGTACGAGTTTGACACTTCCATGGAGGTCAGGTCTTTTTTATAGTTTTATTATGTTTCGCTTACTTCGTGTTCGATTGTAACCCTTTGAAAAAAATACAGATGGAAAAGAGTTACCTGGTTCAAAAAAATATTGTAGCTCACTAAGAACTTGTAGTACAGACTACGCTGTATTGACTATTTAAGCCTATCGACTTGAAGTAGTAACTTTGCATGTTTCTTCTTTGTCCGACGAGTGAAACGAAAAGCTTTATAACAGCCCAATCTGTTACAGAAACATTATGGCGTTTACGTTGAAGGTCAATATCGTAAGAAATATGTATATGCTGTTTTTCTGTGATATCTACAATAAATAAACGCAGAAATGGCTCATATAAATTGTGCTCATATAAATCTTGGAAATATAACACACAAAAGGATTCTAATGTTTCTTCCTATATTTTTCTCTTATACATCCCTTCCATATTTCTTTAAATATATTTCTATATATTTTAAATATACTCGAATAGATAAAAATTTATAATTAAAATTAATTAATATCTACTTGTTAGTATATGAAAAAAATATATTTAAATTGTAAAGAATAAATAAAAAAAGAATGAAAAGGAGCGCATGAAATTTTAACGATGATGTATAGCGTCATTAACCCTGCACTTTTGCATAATACGTTTGAAAAGAAATGTATAAAGTTTCTCCTACCATTCTCTATGCAAATTCTTTTCTAAACCGCCAAGTAAAATTTGCTTTAAAGAGTGCGCCTTAAAGAGAGCGCACTGTAACCCTGATCAGTCAATTTTGTAAATTTGCCGTCTGCAAGGCTTTAAGTACCTACCGTTAGCTTGTCGGACGCCTTTTGCTGTTGCCTAAGTGCTAAATCTTGTTTGACGTAACATTCATCACATTCTGACGAATATTTAAAAGGGCAAGACGTGAACAAGTTTCTCTATTGAGTAACTATTGAATAAAGATTTATGCCATGTATATTCTAATTTAATTGAAACAGAAGGTTACTCTAGTTTTCTAAACAATACAATGAAAAATAACGTTTTCAATTTCTCGAAATATTTTCATAGAAAATGCCTAGAAATATTTAAGTCTTACGTTGAATATAAGAAAAAAATATGTTTAAAACAGAAAGAAAAATTAAAACGTATATAAATTAGTTTAATTTTTAACAAATTTTTTATAATTTCGATAAAATTTAAACATGTCTTTTACTAGCGAAAAATTTTTCATATAATTTTTTTCATACAATCAATTTTTTTCATATAATTTAAAGCCAAGAAAACACAAATTTTCTTAATAAAAAATCAATAAGATGCTTGAATTATCTTACCACTGAAAGTATCTCTATTTCACCAACACATAATTCATATACCGTTTAATTTTTCTTTTTCATTCTTTGTAACTCTTTTCAGTAAACTAAATTGAGACCTAACCATGACTGAAAGCTAATCCTTTCAAATATTCCTGTTAGGAGAATAATAATCGCTCTGGATTCTGTTCAAAAGGGTGTAAACCTCGGCGTAAATCCTTTCATCACTAAATGGGTTAGCTTTTGGCTAATCTATCATTTTGCACATATTTCATACGTAAACCTATTCAGGAATAATTTGTCTTTTTCTACATTTCATCATTTCTTGAGGTTTAAAAGATAAAATAGTCAAAAGAAAGTACAAATAGTGTATAATTAAGTAAAGTAAGGTACAATAAAAGAATAATAGATAGCCAGCGTGGATATATGATCAAAGATTATGGAAAAGCTGCGAAAAATTTTTTTCCGTTAGAAATTCGGAAATTTTCGGTTTATTATGCCGACTCTGTGTGTGTGATCAATCCTCCTATATTCTTATAAAACTCTATTAAAACTGATTTTTTCGTATTCTTGCATCAACATGGTCGAAAAAAATATAGCACGCCTCGATATGTTTTTACAAGCTGTACCGAGAACGGTCTCCTTTCTCGAGTTTTTGATAGGCATTTATTAGCCCCCCCGAGATTTTTTCTGTCGCACAAAAACACTTGCCGACATGGCGTTTACGAGGCGTTTTTTTTAGATTTATTTCTACTGTCAGCCCGAAAAAATACGGTCTCGCTTGTTACGTACCTATCGTAAACGCGATCATACTGTGACTCGTTGGTATGAAACATTCGCGTGCCCTCGAAAAACGGTCCTTCGTTTTTCTCGCTGAATCATTTTTGCCTTGCTTCTGGCTATGCGCCATCTTTTTTTGTTGTACTACGACCATCAGGCAAACGACAACCGAATAAAAAAAATGCAAGTCTGTCTAAAAAATCAGCTTATTTGAAAGCGAGTTCGGAAGCAAGTTCTCAATATGAAAAGTTGCAGCTAGCTATAATATGCGGCATAGCACAAAGCAGCCCAATTTTAATATCGCTCAAAAGGGCGCGGAATTGATTTAAAAGCCAGTTTTGCGTGCACCGTGACCGTAGACACTCGCGTGCCAGATTTCTCGAGATATTCAAAAATGTCGGAATTGCAATTCTTAACACGAGAGTAACAAATTTCGGCGGCGCAAACTATACATGCCATTTCGATCCTATCGATATATATTCAGGCCGGTCGAAGGTTCTCGATTGGCCGCCTCGAGCGAGTTGTAAAACTCGCACTGTACGCCTCTTACAATACACATGCATATTCACTGACTGACAGCCCAACAATTTGCCAGCCATTATCGGATAAGTAAATAATGCCAAAAGCAAGACTCGGAAATGGCCTTCGATTTTCTATATGTGTGGAGCGATTTCCCTCCGTGACCAATTATCATCATGTGTTCGTGTGCTTCTCAAAAATTACTGCTACATTTTTAAATTCAATGAACGTCAACGCCTCGAGCTGACGAGCAGCGGATAATGACAGAACGAGGGGGATCCCGTAGCCTAATTGCGCGAGTTTCTGTCTGGCGTATCGCGTGGAATTCTCCTTGCATGCTTAGAAACGTATTCGGTTCGCGCAGTCGTCATAAATTATCGCAAAGCGTGACTACGCGTGCATTCACCCATGATTCCCTTGCGGCTGAAATCCGTGGTTAAGTCAAACTGATTTTGCATCTCACGACCGTTCCTCCAAAGTCCCAAACTGCACGCATCAAAAGCGATTTCATATCCAGAGTAGCGTAGAATTTAAAAGAAAAACAACTTTAAGCTTCAAAATATTATAAAGTAAAGATTTAGTTGTGCATATGATTAAAGAGATGTGAAAATTTTCACTGATGTCGAGAGACCATATAATACAACATTACTCGTGAACACAATCGTGAAGAGATCTGTGAGAACTTGTGTCTGTGATATCTAATAGAATTTGCTGTTAATTCTCAACCCACACATTGGCCGCACCTGCAACATCCTGCAAAGAGGAGCTAGAAACTCTGAGAGCGGACAGATAGTTAAAGGATCGACTTTCTCGACCGACGGAGAGTGCCCTGCAACGGCAGGGGCAATTACAGTTTTGTCGCGGCGGGAAGTACGAGGAAAACGAAAACCAGAGAGGAAAAACGGAGTGAGTAATAGCGAGGGTACAGCCGTGCTGCTGGCGAAATCAGATTGTTGCAACACTCGGCGTGCACTTGGGCGCTGCAAACGGGGTGCTTTTGCTCGTTGCTCGGCTTCTTTATTTTTGCCGGACGGTGTAATAAAATACGGGTGAGCGAAAAGGGCCCGCGAACCCCTAATCTGATATCTCGACGGAAAGGGGAGCGAATATTAATGTTCATTTGCCGCGAGCAAAGCCGATGCCGCCTCGCGAGCGCTTTTATGCGGCCACCACCACCGCGGCCCACCGGGGCCCCACATAATGCCCCGGCACCCTATAAAGCTAATGAGTCACGCCGAGTTCACAGAGGCCGTAGGTCCCCGGCAAACAGGTGCCGCTGTAACTACCGGGATACTCGCGCGCAAGCAACGTTCATCATGTACGTTAATCTCAACCTTTTATACCCACTGTTTGCATTGCAAAACGCGCGCTCGTGCGATCTCTATCAAACCACCGTTGAATTTATTATTCTCGCGTTTAAAGAGTGCAAATCACATAACGCTTATCGCGAGAATATATCATGCACAGGTACGACGCAAACAGAAATTTTACATTAACATGTGATATATATCGGTTGATAACTGATATCGCGTACGTACGGTAGCCAATCCGTTTCGCCCTGAATCGAAGAATAATGGAATTCATAAAGGATCACGGCGCGAACTGTGTACCGCATATATATCTTACATAAATCTTACCGAAGGCTACGACATGCGATAAGGAGGGGCACAAGTTCCTTGACCGAGATACTATTCGTCTACCGACATTTCGCCGACCGTTAGTTATCGCTCGGGTATGAATTAGTGCGTTGCTTATTAGAGCTTATCGGCATGTAGTCTTACATAAGCTGGCGCAAATGTCGCAGAAGGACGACCGCCTTGTGAATTTATGGAATTTATCGTAACGTAATCTCGACGAAGGACTGAAAGGATAATAGAATTGTCTCAACTGATGAACAAAATGTTATAGAAAATTTTTAATATTTTTTTTTAAATTTAAACAATTAAGATGATTTAAATCTTTAAAAACGATCAATAAAGAGCATCATCGAAATACATACATAATTTTTTGTTCTATATTCATTCGTCTTCTAGCAGTATAACTTTTTCGTTATTGTTCAGCTCAGCTTGTGAGCAACGTTGGTCCAGCGAAAAAACCTGTAGCATCTACCGACAGATGGAAGCACAATGTCTGGCGTTACCTTAAATCTATACTAAATTTAAAAAAAAATGAATAAGTACATTATTTAGTTGCTCATTTTAATATCGCATACTTCAGTATTCATAGATAAATGCTGTTATATCTTTCGTGAACCATAAAATTAGCTTATTGTTAAAAAAATATTCGCCAATCGCTAGAGTTTATGCAATTATCAATTCTACTTATAATCTTCAGACGGGCAACGCTAATCTAAGATTTACACAATAAGAAATTAAGTACTAGTTTAATCTAAACTTTTTCTCAGCCAATTGAAATTTATTAGATATTACAAATACAATTTCTATCTATTTTTATACTTTCAAATGTATTCATTAATATTAAATTACCTTGTTTAATATTTTTAGACCATACCTAAAAAAAATTTTTTGGTCTAAATAAAATTAGCCAATCAAAAAAACATTAGTTACGATTATTTATCCCAAACTGCACAGGATAGAACGGTTTTGCATAATTCTATTTCAAAAAAAATACGTCGAGTTGCACGACAGTAGTGCATATAAATTCCTCGATCTCTCATCACCCATCCTCTTCCTCATAATCACCACCGCCGCCCCCACGCACGTCTCTCTGAAACACGTTCTAGCTCGCGATCCACGCGCCCGCACTGCTCGAGCGCTCAAAGTCGAATGACCGTCACACCCCCACCACTTGCAAAAGCGACGCGCGCGGCACGTTCGTCCTCGGCCAATTGCCAGTGGTGGGGACCGGATCGGCCCAATCAGCGCAGTTTTGTCGTACGCCGCGTCGAATCCCTGTTACGTGATTGGCGACGTGCCTCACCTTCTTTCTCCGTGTAGGTGAAGTCGCGCGCGCGTTATCTTCTTTCGTGCTATCCTCGTCCGTTTCCCGTCCCTTCTGTCCCTGTTTCCGTCGTTTCGTATCGAGCGCCGCGGCGGTCTCCCTCTTTCTTCTCTTTGTCGGTTTCCTCGTGTGGTGCCGCCGTTCTGCTCTCTCGCGCGCGCGCGAGGACACGAGCCTGAATCCTCCGGAGGCGAACCTCGTCGCACCTATCGCACTTCTGCGAACCCTTGAATTTACGTTTACTCTTTTCCTGCTCCTAGCGGGATGCTGCAATCGTGGATCGGGTCACGCAGATATCGTGGGAGCAATCGTTATCTTTGCAGCGTACTTTAAATGCGTACTTCCAAATTGTACTACATCTCAGCAAATAATTATCAAATTTCGATGTAATGTGATTAAAGATTTCTCTTCTTGTCCAAAACTTATGCAAAAATTTATTAGCAAAATTAATCAAATGCACTAAATTATCAGCGTATTTTTTTTACCTCGAGCACCAGAGATAATACCGAGAAAAGGCAACGATGTGAAACGGAGTTGAATGTACAATATTACTTGCAACATGGTGCTTGACGGAACGCGATGATATTTGCCGCATTATAAGTCTCAAGAGCAACGCTTATCAGGTAGACATCGTGGTACATATCATTACGTTTGCGCAAAGACTAGTTATATCCGGTTTAATCATGTACCATATAATCGCAAGGTAAACAAAGCATTACTCACGCAGGAGCGTCTACCGTGTGTATAAGTTATTTCCTGCCATCTTGCCATGTCTGTAAGAACAAAGATTTTCCATCGTCCAATTGAACGCTATCTGATAAAGGAGCCATCAATAAACTATCATTTTGCGAGGCTGAAATCCAGTTGTGATTTAAAGTGACGCAGAGGCAACGCGTGAGGAGTGCTAAACGACCGGGATATCATGATCCGCGTCACAATATTTGCACGCAACCATCCGCGCGCCGTCTGAACAGTCAACAAAGTTAAGATCCGGCACGAGATCGATGCGGTCGTGTTTCAGGCCAGTGCGTATACCGTCACGTATATGCGTGCGACGGCCGAGATAAATACGGAGCCGCCGCGCGCGTTTAATCGGTCGCGCCAAGTAGAAAGAGCAATTTCGAAAGGCATACATCGCGGGAGGGAGTACGAGGCACGTGCCGGAGCTACGCGCGTGCGTCAGCCCGTCGTATTCCGCACACGGTGGCACTCGGCTATTTTTGAGGAACGTGATATAAGCCCCCGATGACGTTCGCACGACCGGTCGCATACGATCGCGTCCTCGTCGGAATTACCATCGCCGAGCGCGGAACGGCGTGTATGCTAACGCGCCTAACCGGGGCCAGCCGGTTCTAATGACCTTTGCAGAGACTGCGAGACTAATCGCCGATCCGTGGAAATGTTTCGTCCCATTGTTTCTCGTTCTGTGGGTGCAGCGAGAAGTTATCTCTCGCGCGGACTTATGCAAACGACGTTGTCGCGGATGAGTACACGGAGTTGGAACTGAATGTCACATTTGTTGGATTTGAAATTTGCAAATTTAATGAACGTGGCATTTAATTGGCATTAATGATAACCGATGGTACATGTAAATTTGTAGAAGATTGTCAATTATCATAATCTTATTTTACTTTCATGCTTAACGATAAACAATTGTTAATAAAGCAAAGCCATTGAAGTTGCAAATCGAAAATTCCGTTGGAGATTCACTGACGTCAATCTCGCTGGTAAAGTCCGATCGATCGACTCCAAAGGGGTTTCGGGGGAGTCCCCAAGGGGGGGTCCAAGCCGCACGCCATAGAGGGAACCAAAAGTCCAGAGTGGGGGGCCTTAAAGGCATCGGGTGCCGTCCGACTGTCGGAATTCGATGGTAGGGGCAGTCAGGTTAAAGCGTCACGCGCTGGATCCCCCCACCCGGTACGTTCGCCACTGAATGTCCCCTCCACCGAAAGCGCCGCCACCAGGCATTCCACCGGGTGCCACGCTCCGACTGCACGATAGAAGACGTTCGCCGTTCGTCGAGTTAGTCGAGCTCTGACACCAGTCGCGAGCGGTCGCAACTTTAGCGGCGTTTAGAGAAGACGAGACGAGCAAACGAGCGCATACTCTCGATTGTCACGTTTCCTTCACGTTCACGTTCACCGTCAGGTTCACCCTCTCGTACCGCGATTCCCTCAATCAGTCCGTCATCCGGAACCATTCGCGGACGAAGGAGACATCGAGCGCAGCTGATCATTGGATTATCAGTGAAGTGATCGATCACGTTTCACAGTGCTTTCACGTCGATCAGAATTATTCAGCTTGGAAGTTCTCAACACTTCTGTGATACGGGAAGCAAAGTAAATAATGGTGACCGGAGTGGGTGCCACGATGCCGACCGGCGGTGTCACCGTCGGCGCTACTCCACCCGCGCAGCACGTGCCCCAGGAGGCTGGCCAGCCCCCTGCGCAAACTACCCCGACGGCCACGACAACTACGAGAAGATCCGGGGAAAATCGACGGGTTAGTGTCAAGATCAAAGAGATTCTTCGTTATACTTCGGCGTGTCACATTTTTCGGAGTATTGATTCGGAGTATTGACCCGGAGTATAGCGAATCATTTTCTATAATAGAGAAAAATATATACAGTGACTATTAACGCGTTGCGAAATTAATTCTTTTTACATGATAATATTACTTTCTCTTCAAAATTGAGATGCTATATAAATTGGTATATTTAGAATTTGAAATAAAATCATATAAAATAATGAGGTCAACTAGAAATAAAGTAGAATTAAAGAGTGTCGTTTATTTCATGCTCCGGATTTATTCTCCTTTAAGTACCGAACTCCAGAAAAACGTAAACGATATTCATTCCTTCGCGCGACGCTACTATGGTGACACGCCGAAAGCTTCGAACTCGTTATGTGACTACTCACTGTTAAATCGCTAAACAGTCTTTAATTATTTCTTTCATTAGTTATCGATTTACAATGATTTATACAATTATTATTAATTTATAAGTCATTTTCAACTTGTTTTAATGTTCTGACGTCGCGAAAAAATGGAACAAACGTGACTTTAGAGATGGCAAATATCATGATAGACAAAAAAAATTTTTTAAGTACAAAACGGATACCTGCCATTGTTGCTATCTATTAAGAACTTGTAAAGAAATTGTAAAGAACTTGTAAAGATCCTTGTCATGATCCTTGCACATCATTATGATCCTTAATAGCCTTCGTAGAAAAGTTTTCAAAGACATTCTTTCTCTTTTGAAATTTTTTCGGCACGATATTTTAGCGTTATCGATATTCATTAACATACGTTCTTAATTTTACTTGAGATTTTTCGAGTACTTCTATTTATTATTTTTACCGATGATTTCTGTTCACAGAGCAATAAGCCTATCATGGAGAAAAGACGTCGAGCCCGTATTAACAACAGTCTGAACGATTTAAAAACTCTCGTTTTGGAATCTATGAAGAAAGACGTAAGTATCAGAACATTCTTGAAGTATCATATATCTTATGAGAGCAACACGCGACATAAAATTTTTTAAAACTTTTGTTTTTTAAATTCTTTAAAGAAATAAAAAAAAAATGATTTCTAAAAATTTAACCTCCTAAAATTATTTGATGCCGATCTTCTACCTTTCCATTTTCAATTTTATATACTGTCTCATTAATTTGCTAATCGACATTTTGGTTTGTTTTTCTGTTACAGCCAGCTAGACACTCGAAGCTCGAGAAGGCTGACATTTTGGAACTGACCGTGAAGCATTTGGAGACCCTACAACGGCAGCAAGTCGCTATGGCTGCCGCGGCAGATCCGAGCATCCTCAACAAATTCCGCGCCGGTTACACGGAGTGCGCCAGCGAAGTTGGCAAATTTCCCGGTCTGGAAACCTCGGTGAGGAGACGTCTGATGTCCCATTTGGCCTCGTGCCTGGGTCCGGTCGATGCTGGCAACGGCCAAACGACGACGGCGACTCAACAGGCTGTCCAACCGGCGCCGCCGACGACACAATTGCAAGTACACATTCTGCCTCAACTTGACACCACGCCGCGCATCCAGGTCCAGCAATCGAATGGCATTTTCTTCACCAATGCCAACGGTACCGCCCTGCATCTGTTGCCGACCAGATTACCGAACGGTGACATCGCTCTGGTGCTCCCGGCGGGCGCGAAAGCGCCGGTTACCTCGTCGCCGTCGTCGTCCCCGGCGCCAAGTTCGCCGTTACCGACTCTGATCCCGATCCCCCAGAGGACCGCGAGCACCGCATCCGCATCGTCGACGAGTTCGTCCAACAGCTCGACATCCACGTCGGCGGGAAGTCCGGTGGCGTTCGAGGCACCCCCGACGTCGTTCCGCGAGCAGGCCACCGCCTACAGCCCAGCCAACAGTCACCGGGACGTCGCCACGTCTCCGGCCAACAGCTATAGCGATTCGGAGTTCGAATCGCAATGCTTCCCCCAGAAACCTCTCGCGCTGGTGATGAGGAAGAGCGTGGTGCCGCCAATCGACGACAAACCATGGAGGCCGTGGTAAAAGAAAAAGAGGAAGAAAAAATACGGACACGACATGTGCGTGACTATGAAGTGATATAAACTTGATACGTGTCGATGGTAATCCGCGGCCGAAAACGCGCCGATTCAACGTGCTGATTTATGCGTCGCGTAAAGAAATTCCGCGGAACGGAAACATGTTCCTCAATTACGTAGATCATTATAGACGAGCGGTCCCGTCCGTAGGAGGACATCGCCGTGAAAGAGTAGAGGATCGTTAAGAGACGCCAGTTTATTTTCCCGAGTGCGCGTGCACAGTCGGCCAGTAGCCAATGAGGCAGTGCCTTCTTAAATAGTGCCTTGTAGATATATCATTAAATTTCAGCATGTCGAAAATTGAAGATGATTTTTCCGGAATGTATCTCGAAATATCGCGTCGGTCCTTTTTTGTCTTATCCCGCATCGCCCTATCCTTATCTCCTTTCTCGTCGATCCTCTCTGTATAGTTATATGAATACTATATTTTAAGTGCCTTACGCAACAAGAATCACCGAGGTCTTCCATTCTGTTTCTTGTATGTAAAACGCTAAACGATTTGTAGTATATCGTTGTAAGTACGAAGAATGTTTTTAATCGACTTTAGGCTTAGGATTTATGTTAAGAACTCGCAAGCGAGTAACAGCGTGTACGAGAGATTGTACATATGAGCGATAACCGAAAGAGAACACGTTATTTATATTTATACGAATGCAAAAGAGGTAACATTTATAATTCCTCTCTATTATGAGAATAGACAACCAACGCTTATCATTGCAAGAGTATCAAATAAATGTTGATCTCTTTCTCAATACAATTTCTATGTTTTATGTTTATATAAACCACCATTTCCTCAATCCACATTTCCTTCAATCATTATAGTTGTATAAGTACATTTTACATACTTGCTCTCACTCTTGATTTATTTTCAATTTAATCTAACCAGATATATAATTATGAAAAAAGATATCTTCGAAACGCTTTAAAAAATATATGCAACAGATAAAAATTCAATTATAAGTTTTCAATGAAAAATACAGGAAAATTTCGAAACGAAATACTTTCGCTCTGAAGATGCTTGGCACTTCATCGGCTATCGCCTATGTCCGATTCACTGCACGTCTCGAGCGAGACTGGACGGCAGTTCGCGAGAGCAAAATTTCTCCGCCGAGTTACCGCCATCTGATGAAGAAGAGTGGTGTTACACCTATAAGTACAAACCGGTCTGCGATGACCATCTCACCCGACCAGGCCCCAAAATTTCTCCCTTCCGCTGTGCCTTTGCCTAAAATACCAAACGCCAGAACCTGCTGCCTTCTACTGGATTTCGTCGGAACACCGTGAGGCCCTTTACAGGACCCTAAAGGACCCGAATCCTTTTCTCATCCGATAATAAAGATTAGCAATCTATTTCTATAACGTTGCGTGAATAAAGTGCAATACTTTATTCTTCCTTTGGTAAAAGCCTCCAAGTTTTTATCGTAAAAACGATTAATTACTAATTGATCATTACGCGAGAAACAATTATCAGTATTTATTAACAATTTGTGAGGCACAATCGATTACATGAACTGTCGTTTCGAGAAATGAAATCGAAATGCGGATTGTCAGACGTCACCGAATCTAATCTCCAAACTGGATTTTGAGTAAAGACATCGTGATAGTTGATTATCGCACTCGCTTTCTCTCGTGACTGAATGTTAGTAATTTTCCAACGAGCGATTGGCGCTTATACCGCATGACTTTAAAGTAGATAAGGCTGTCTCCGCGCGTGGACAGTTACGATGTATATTTAAGCATCGTGCCCGGCAGTCACGTGCATTTCGCTCGCTCGTAAATCTGACTTTATTCCCCGCCGCGCTGCAAAAATACAGGACATATCTGCAATTATCTAACCGATTTAGATTGTTCTACTGCGCGCTAAAGAAAGCGCCGCTGTAGGAAAAATATTTAGAATATCTACTTTTCTCATCTTAAATCATCACGTTTGCATTCTAACTGTGATAAAAATGCACAAGAAAAATAATAACACACACTTACAATATTCGCGCAAATATGTATTTTAATAAACAAAAATTAAAAAAATTTTTAAGCGTCACAGAAACGTACACAGACACAGTCGTCTTCTTGATCTTCGCGAAAACCGCGAAAGCCTAAATTACCATAATGTCCTCCTCTTGCGGGCAATAGCATTCCTGGTACAGCAATTTGCGAGGCAGAAGTGCGGCGTGCAGAGGGCCAGGATGCCACACGCAAAACACGCCGAATGACAAATTGCATAGTACCCTTCTTTCTCTCATGGTACTCTTAGCGTAATTCGCCCCTTGTAGGCGAATTACGCTCAAAGAAGATACCTTCGCCATTTCAAGTAAGCTTTTACGACTATGGGAACATTCGCTGTTAATAATTTAACGCAGGTATGTTGAAAGAAAGGAATAACAGATTGCTCTGAATTTTTAACCGGACTTGATAATAAAATGTATATTAAGCAATGCGAACGTTGAAACTTAACGACTCGGAACTGTTTATTGTTAATTAATGTGATTGAAAAAAATTCATTATTATTATTTTGCATCTTGGTCTCTATCAGTCACCTTATTTCACATCTCGATCTCGATCACCAAATACCAAACATATTCTGCAAATTATGACTATTTAATAGGTACATACATTATTAGAATCGTATTTATCTGGCCATCCATTCAGTTATCTGCGATTATGTAAACGTCCCAACAAACACGTCTCGCCAGATATCGTATACGAGTTGTCTGCGTATATACTCTAATGAAAGAAGAATTTGACCCCTACCAGGCACAACAGCGCACGCGAAGCTCGCGGCGATGAGCTCTCGTCTCGAGCAAGAATTTCGCCGTCCTATATAATTGCCTTCCTATTTTTTTACGCCTCCAGGCGGCTAGGCCTAATGATCATTAAGATGATAATGGCCGAGGATTGTAGCCCGAAAAATTTAATTATATCAAATCCGTTCTACCTGCGCGAACTAATTCCGTGTATTACGCGTTATTTGGGGTCGCGCCAAAAACTACATTCTCCTGCGGAGACTCGTCCGAGAGAGATTCGTGCAATGGTCTCGCTTTTCGGCGAAAAAATTATCATAATGCGCTCATTAATCTCACGATGAAAGGAACGACGAAAGTCGCGAAACTGGATAGTCCGAGTTCCCTCCTCTCGGGGAATTTCTTGTTCGGCTGTCTGTGAATCTGCGTCAGGCGTTATCTCCGCATTAGGAAATTCCCGACCGCTCGCTCGTCTGCATTTAACGGACGTCACGCGCGCCGGTTGTGTACGTTAATACTGGACGATGAATGATCGAGTCGACGCGTGAGGCAAATCCTCCACGTGACATGGGATCATTATGACGATGATAATTCATGTATGTGGCAAAGGTTAATTACCGAACGTGAAAAAATAAGGAAGTCGCATTCGTCGAACTCTTTGCAGCATTAGCATCTACTGGTTTTCTTTTTCCTCACGCAAATGCGAACACAAAATATCTTGAGACTAACATAAATGAAACGGACAAATATCACTTGTGTGTACCAGTTTTGTTAACATATAATAGCGAATAGCATTTAGACGACCGATGCTTATTGCTGTAAAAACATCCATTTGTTTCTCGGTAACACATGTGACGCAAAATATTATCTAAATTTCTAATTCTAATCGCAATTGTAGTTACATGAGAGAGATAGAAATAGAGACAGCTGGATGCATCCACGCGCGTTTTCAGTCATAATCCGAAACCTGATTCTATCCGCCTCGTAGGAAACAAAAGCTCGAATCTTCCTCGGAGTGGTCCTCTCTAGGAATTCCCCAATCAGCTGATTCCTAGAATCTCGCGAGCGCATATTTGCTAGCCCGTCGCTCCGCCTTGGCTCGACATACGGTCGCGGTCGCGCGCGATTTCAAGGATACAACAAGGTTGACACGCGCCGCCACTCACGGGCGACTAGTGAGGGGACTCTTGCCTGATCTCGTTCGCGCTGGTTCACGCTATCGACGGTATTCTCCGTCTCACGTGTTTGTTGCAGCATCACCTGGTGATGCTGCCAAGATTAACACTTTGCGCCAGATTTTTGAATGTCGGCTCGAAAGCAGCGCGACACGCGAGCGCGTGACGCATCATCGCTACGATATACGCGGTCGTATCTTTGAGCAATGCATTTAATATTTCAATCTCTCGTTTTCAGAAATATCGTTCTACACGTTAAAATATAACTGCAAAGATATCTTTGTTATTATAAATATGTAGCTATATCGACAAAAAAATATAATTATAAGATTATTTGCCTCGTCGTTTTTCGTTTTCAACGGACTGGAACTTTTTTCGAACCGCTTGGATCTTACAATTCCCAAAGCGACATTTCGGAAGCACGGCTCCGTGTAATGGTGCGCCGAGCCCTTTCGCAACAACCGAAAAAGAGCGTTGGCATTTTTGAACGTTCCACGTGCCGGAGAACGCACGGCACGGTGATCACGGTTTCTTCTTCGTGAAAATTACGTGACGATAGCCCGCGGCATGTGGTATAGTATAGGCTTGCGACTGGTCGAAATATTTTCGACGTTTGTTTCCGCTTAGATGTTTCTCGTCCTTGCAATTTATTTTATTAATTATTAATTATTTATGCATAAAAATCATATAAATTCATTATCAGATAAATATAAGCTTGTAATAGCAGTACCAGCTAACACTATGTCTAATCTATGTCAACGCATTGTTCCTCAATCGATGGTTTTGTATTTCGAGGAGACGCTAATGCGACACGGCCAGACGCTTACGCGAACATTTATTGTGATGCCAGACGCTGAATAATCAACGGTCAATTCGACGAGGATTCGAATTTCCGGGATTGCCTGAAACAGATGTTTCGTTCGCGTGGGGAAATGTCGACGCCGCTAATTTTCAGACACGTCAGCGGTCTTGACCTATAAATGCGAGAATCGTAATCTGAGAATCCTCGCTAATCGCTTCCGTGCAATCGCGAAAGTATTTCCCGAGAAATTTCAAAGACATATTTTCGTAGCAAGGTGCGTTATTCGCATCGTAATGTCACGTACTTATCGGTTTGTTGAGTCGTACGCGTTCGGAACTTGCAGCCTAAACATTTTATCGTGTGATTCCTCGAACGGCACGACGGAATTGCGACAACATGTGCACGAGGTGCGCACTCGCTATAATCTTTTTTGTAACCAGGTGTAGCCGCGATATTAAACCTAGTCGTCACGAATAGCAACGCGATCTATGCCAGTCATGCTCGATCATTGTTATCGCGAGCTTACCGGCGTGACACGATCGTCCGGAGCATCCTGTCCATCACGTGAATCTGACATTTACATAGTCTCGAATAACAACCCGAGGTACGTTTCGAGTGCTTATCTACTTTATCCATGAGTGCAATCATCGATATCGGTAATTTCATCGAACAATATACTGTTGCCTTAAAAAATGTGGAAGAGGATTCTGTTAGGAAAAGAAAGAGAGAGAGAAATTCATCTGAAATAATATATTTCAATTCTACCACAAGAACATGCTCTCGTTGCAATACAATTATCGAGTAAGCCTTGCTTTCTCATCCGCATCGTGCTACCCGTTGCCATCGATCATTAATCAACCCATTATCGCAGTGGTTGCCATATTACCAGAAATGAGCGCGTCGCGTAATTACCTAACACATTAACGCGATGCGATACATTGAAGAGACGCGCATCGGTCGCGCACATGCACTGCGACTCACTCGTCGACGAAGAGCACACGTGGACACGACGCGCGGCGCGGCGGTGCCCTGTGTGTGACTCGATAAGGGCGTGATTCCATTCACGAGCACGGCAATTTGGGTTAATAACACAAGGCGCCGAAGCGCGTGCGAGCCACAGAGAAAGACAGAAAACGATAAAGAGAGAGAACTGGGAAAGAGGAAAAGAGAAAGAGAGAGAAAGAGAAGAAGAGGGAGAGAATGGACGCGCGCATACGACGTCGTCGGCGGTTATGATTATTAAGATTATAGTTACTCCACCTCGGAGCTCGAGAGAAGTGTGTGGGTCGAGAAGCCAGAGTTATTTATGAAGTGCGTGCGAGTAGAGCTGCGGCCTATCTCTGATGTTCTTATTTCGTTGTTTGCTCCCGAGCGCGTAATGCCGCGTTAGAAAACCGCGACACGTGCGCGCCGTGGAGGCTCTCGTGCGTGCACGCGCCCACGGTGCACGCGGTGCGCCGGTCGTATGCGTGAGCGTGGCAGGGATGGTGCAAGAATTCAGTGTGGTCCGCATAATGTGACCGTCGGAATTGCATTGCCTATCTATGGCACATCTAGGTCTTTTGTAGAACCAGTTTAACTATCAACGTTCCATTGAACTGAGCCTTTATGTAAAAGAGACATTTTAGAAGCTGCAGGAGACGTTCGATGGATGGTTCCTCTCCGTAATTTGGGACAATTGCGCGGCTCCGGAATTCCCAATTTAACATTTAATTGCAGCCACCAATCGCAAATAGCGCGTCGGGCGCGCGAGTAAGATTATTACGAGGGGGGGGGGAGAGTTACGGCAGAATTATTATCATGCCGGAGGCATTTCGCATCTGCGCTCAACAGCAATCAGCACAATTATACTTCGGTTCCAGTGCATTCCCTTGATCAAGGTTGAGCCCGCATCCGTGTTTGAATACACCGGAGAATAAAAAAAGCAGCGTTTCAACGTACCCCAACGGTGCCTGCAATCATTATATTTTCTTCGTTGCGTATTTTTGTGGGATATCCCGGAAGTTCGCACGAGGTACTGAAATTATGGGAGCCGGATACTTCTCGAAGCAGATATGAAATAGCCACTACACTTCTTCGACACTTATATCATCAGCGATCGTTGCATAAAGCTCCACTAATGCCGTGTTTCACGACTATCTCTCTGATTGCGACTGCTTGATGTGATTGAGAACTTTTATTCAGACCAAAATTGCATGGCGCGCGACGACGCGCCGACGGCGCGACTTATTGAACGTGTCTCCGAGAAACAACGGCCGAGAACGAGTGAATGCCGTTCCTGGAACGTGCACAATAGAGGCTCATTTTCCAGCCACCTCGCGAGTAAATCAAATCTCCGGGGCACTCTTGTTCGCGGGGAGCAGCGCTCTCGCCTGCTGCTTGGTCTCCGCAGCGAGCGCGACGGATAAACAACTCCGGAGCTACTTAACGGATCGTAAAAGACGTCGCGCGAAACGATTTCTGCGCTCGCGGCTCCGACCGAGCCGCGGGAGGTAATTTTGCACCTGGTTCAATAAGCATTACTCTCGTAGCTCGTCGAATTCGATCGGGCCGCGTCCTCGTAAAGACGTCCTCGCTTAATTAAGATCTCGCGACACCGCGTAAATTCTGTCGCGATCCTTAATTTTCATCGGGCGCGAACAAGTCCTCGGCCTCGGCACGGTTAATTTCTTCGGGGAGCTCGCTGTCGTATTTTCTAAGGAGCTCGCTTTCTTACTGGTGGCGCGAAGGAGAGGGACAGAGAAAAGAAGAAACGATAAGAATCCGAGATACGAAAGCGGATGTCGTCGCCTTCGTAAACTATATGTTTTAACGTTGCCGTTCGCATAGCACTCTTCATTTCTCGACTTTTGTTACGCTTAATTGTCTCCATTCTTGTTCCTCGAGGATACGGTTCTCGGGAATACGTATACCGGTATAACGGCGCGGCGCCGATAAAATCTCGCTCGACTTGACACAGGCAACTTCGAAAAAAAAAAAAAAAGTAGATCGCGGGCGAGACCAGGCATCGGTTGAATTGAGATTCTCCTGTTCACACCTTGCGAGCGGTGCGAGATCGTCGATGTTTTACGCGCAATTACGACTTAAGTATCTCGTCCACACCTTTCAGTTCAGTTAGGTGTCCCGCTCTTTCCTCATTGCTATGCAAGAAACGACATTTAAGTGGGGAACGACACGGATAATTAATTCTCTACAAATGCAATTTTTCGTGTACGTTACGTTAATAGCATGCTTTCAAGTCCGCTCGCGATCGTGAGTGTCGTAAATACAATGATAGCTACTTTATTAAGGAATGTGACAACTTGATCACACAAGCAAAACAAGTAAATAAATCTGAGTAAAAATAAATCGGAAAGTAATTGACCAATATCTAGGCCAGGAATCTGGTTACTAACCAGATATTGCCTATATTCTGCTTTATTTTCTACTCAAGTATCTGTATCAAAATCACCAGGTGGCTATATGTCACTAATTATTAAAACATAACGGTCCAATCTTACGACAAAACGTGTGTAACAATTTATCCATCGATCGATCGCCACGGGAGATAACGCCGGCGATAATAAGGCAAAGCAATTCGCGATTTCGTGAGGCTTATACGAAATGGCTTGGCGCATACCTACCTGTTCCGTGAAAGATTGCCGCTCGTTGTGCAAGTCCGCCTCGTCGTTAAAGCGCGCCTCCATAGTCCCATCTGAAATTATAGACGAGCCGTGTGATATAGACATCGGTGCCGAGAACATCATCGGGATGAGAAATTTGTAATTGCACGCCGACCGCGAATTGCGCCGCGCGAGAAAAACGAATCTCGTGTCTGGCTCCGAGATGATTAAGCTTCGAGGGAACACCGCCCAAACGTTTTACATCATACGTACGTATGCTATGTACGCGTGCAATTACGGTACGAGAGACATTCGTCATAACGCGAGAATGTTCACGCATGGAACTCGCGTCTACGCGTGATGTATAGCAATCCTGCGGACGGGGAATATTATTTGTAAGTACGGTATTTATATAGAGGTGGTGGCGTTTGATAAATGCGTGAAAGTGAAAACATTACGTACATTATAAGGCGGTTCGAATATTTTTGACGGATAACGAATCGTCATTGAATACGATATTCCGATAGTAAGTGCGTCAGTCAGCAAGATTAAATCCAATCTCCATCTCTCTCAAGAGAGAACCATGGTTGTCGATCTACTTTATCTGGCTCGGAGATCCACTCCATTTCCTCAACGTCGAGGCTCAAACCCCGCTGAGAGGCGAACGCCAGCGCGGTAACCGCGGCGCGGCCGCGAAATACACACTCGTACACGCTCGTACGTGGGCTACGCGGAGCGACAGGGGCCGAAGAAAAGAGTTCGTACACGAAGATAAACATCGGATCCGACCATGTCGCCAAACAGAGCGCGCGCGCGCATCTTCGTCTCGGCACGTCCGTCAATCACCCTGCGGATCCGACGACAAACATGCAACGCAAGAAGCTGTCGTTCTCCCCGTCCGCTTGGATCCTCTCGCAGCTCTTCTCGTCCCACGCCACGTACAAACAGAAGATTACGAGGAAACCCTCTCGGAATACATTCTCGGTCGGGAATACAGCCGCTTCTTCTTCAAAACCCATCTGTTTCGGGCCACCGCGCGCGCGTGGCGCGATCACGGGACGACCGGATTAAATCGCGCAGACGTGTACAAAATATAAAAATTATGCCTCTCTCCTGCGTGCTGAGTGCAGAGATCAACAACCTATTATTTCACTGTCGCCGAGATAAATATTTCACTCTCTTAACCTATCAGGCAAATGGAAGAATTAATATCTAATAATAATCAAACGATATAATGCGATGGAAAGTTTTAATGCATAAAATCAAGATATTAGATATTAGATAGATATTAAATATTACAATACTTCGCGAATAATACTTATAAATGGCACTTTATATATTATTAACTATAAAGATTGTTAAAAATAAATTTTATATATTATAAACCAATCACATAAGATTTAATCCTGAATTGGAAATTTATCCGACCGTGACGTCAAGACGAAACAGGAGAATAATGGAGTCCGATTAGACGAGGGATCGTGTAGGTCACTGTCTCTCGAAGATTCCGCTGCCTCGATAATTCATCCGGCGACAAAAAGCGGATAAAAATGTGGTTTCGCAAATGCGGTTAGTCCTCCCGCGAGTGTCGGTATCCCACGGCTTGACGGCCGTTAAAAAAAGCGATTCTAAAAATGCGAGCCTAAACCGCTTTTCGTTTTGAATACATAAATGTCGATGAGCATCGACTCGGAAACGCCTCACAAATACATTATACAATTTATTTAAAACACGTGAGAAATAATTTTCCAGCGTATAAAGATATTAAATGATTAAAATATCTTGATCAAAGCGTCTATACAAATACAACAGAACTTTCATTCTATATCCAATATCAAATCTATATAAATATTTGATAAAATAAATATATGAATATATAATCCTAGCCATATAACAAAGATACATTTCATTGTATATCGAAACCCCAAAAAAGACGCCGCGACATCTGTCTACCTCCTGCCAGCAGGCTCCTCGGAACAGTGTCACCTTATTAATATCTCCCCCTTTTTTTCAAAGGACCCTTCGATCGCGCACAAGCGCCTTTATTCGATTCCAACATCGAGCCCTCGCGCAACAGCGTCGGAATCTCTCGGATTGGCGTTCGATCGTGGATGCTTTGGCGATATGACCGGCGCGCGACCGATAAAAAGTAAGAGGAATGCCGGGGGCCGGGCCCGAGCGGCTTCGGGGGTCCGTTCCAGCAAAGGGGGTGGGACGTCACCCTTCCAAAACTGGTCAGAGAACAACACCGACCACTGTATCGAGTATTGACTCGATCGGCAAGCAGCTGCCGCTTCTTTGTGCGGCGTCAGAACGCGGCGCTCAGTTCTGGATCGCGGACCTAGATCCGACGCGGCGCTCGGCTGCGATCTAATCTATGCAAAAGTTATGTGCTCGAGCACGGTCCGAGACATGATGGATCGCGGGATGAATTTCGCGATGTACATCCTCGTGATCCATCGTTATCCAACTGACTGCCTTCGCGAGATTCACGTGTCGTAACGCGCAATGTTACACAGCTCGGTCTAAAATCTATATCCGTGCTCCATATACCGAGATATATTTTGATCGATCTTTTTTTCTTTCAACGATAATCTGATTGCGTTATAGGACCCCTCGTACAAGGCGCTAACACTGACATAGAGTTGTTACGGGTCCCATTCCATCAACGTCCGCCAATTTAAGCCAGATTTTTGCCGATCCTTGTATCACGATGGAAACACACGGACCCCGAACAACGCCTAATTAGACGACAGCTCGTAGGCCGGTCATTCTTAGCGCCTACCGCCCGCCCTGTATCTCGTTCTTCTTCGGCTCGAAGTGGGCCGAGAGCACGGCGTAGGCTTAAGGAGACTCCGTGTCCTTTCCTTCTTCGTCGTATATCTCTCGCGCGATAGCAGTCCTTAATAAGCGACGGCGTGGCGTGTGGGTGACGGACGAACGGAACGAATGTGGGCACGTGCAAACAACGCTTTCCTATTACGATATACGGCGTCTCTACACGAACTACCGCATTTAAACAGGTGCATGGAATCCTCAAGTGATGAGTCGTCGAAACCAAACTTCTCTCGGTGAGCACGAAGGCGTATTCCGGAGGAAGATGATCATTATCAACCTCGCGCTATAAGCTATATATAACGAATTAAATTAAATTTTATAAAGCAAATTATCATGTGCGCGCAATTCTCAAATCCGGAAAGAGCTACTAATTGTAAGACATTTTTTGTAATACTCTAGCGTATATTAAAATTCTTTAGACTTTCCCTGAGATTGTTTGTTAACGCCCAGATATTTTCTTTGCCTAACACGAGCATCCGTCCGTCGCGGCGCGGTGCGAGCCTACACGAGGGGTTTTGTGCGATGTATCGCCAAATATGACACGCGCTTTAAGGCGGCCGAACCCACACTTCACGAGCCCACACGTAGTCGCGTTATGGGACGCGCTGCGTGCATATGCGTGCATAGCACGTAGGTATGCACGGGGTACTGATCTCTCTTCCTTCATCTTTCTCTCCCATGCTCCTTTCTCGGCTGCTTTTGCACCCAGCGAAAACAAACTCTGCGAGCAGCGCTCGCTCGCACGGAGGTGTTAACGATCGACAATTCGTCCGAGCTGACCATTTTAGACGTACGCCGAAGGTAATTGGTCGAATGAATCGCAACTAGATTTCCCGCGGTATTCCATAAAAGACGCGTGTCATTTCATAATCTCTTTTCTTAGATTAATGCAGTTCAACATTAATTTATTTCAATAAAGAACTTTTTCCATATATTAATGTTACTAATACGTATCTATTATATAAAATAAATTACTACAATGAGAAATATTGTTATACTATAGTCTACAAAGTTGTTATATAAAATTAAAATTATAATACAAATTTAATTTAATATTTTAATTTTCATAATTAGTCATGTTTATTTCTACTGGTTTCGTTAGCTATGCAATCCTTTTTATCCATCTATAATTTACTGATATTTTCTTTCTTTTTAGCAGAAAGGAAATATAAATCTGTATATTAAATATATACGATAGAAATATAAGCATGTCAGTAGGCTGGTGGGCCTTTGCACCGGATGCGGGACTTTATTGCCCACGTTATTCGCCCCCAGAATCAATTCCAGGACCAGATAACTCCGTCGCGCAATAAATAATCGCGCGCTCGTGGGGATACATTCAAATGCGTCATCAAGATCATCTCGATTTAAAGTCCGATCGTGCGGCGGCCCCCACGAGGTCCTGTCCGACATCCGCGAACTAAATTTATCGACAGACCCGAGCGATGTCGACATTGATGGGAGCAGTCTCTATCGCGTCGCGCATAATCCTCACGAGAGAAAGAAATTGGCGCGGGCGAAATAAGAGACGTATCACGATAAGGACATAAAAGTACGCGGATGAAAGACACGAAGATGCAAAGAAAGAGAAAGAGAGAGGGAAGGTGGCGTGCACTCGTATCTCGTGTCGCGAGAGAGAGAAATCGGAAGAGAGGAGGACCGAGAGGAACAGCGAAATAGAGACGGAGACACTCCCACACCTCGCATCGCGATAAGCCGCATCATGATGACGGTGTCGTCGCTGGTGGTAGTGGAACGCACATGAAGCCCCCATGTCTGGGTAACGACCCGGTCCCCGACAATCCACGCACGCACGCACACACACGGAAGCGATCCCACGCAACGAAGGCATCGACGCGCGTCCCACGTTCGCTCTCGAACGAATCCACTCTCACCTCCGCTCGTTTCGCGAGCGTGCAATCCGCTGATCGAATGCGCTTCCGAACTTCTCGCGAGCGAAGTTGTTGAATTATTTGTGCAAAAAAAAAAGATGAGTAATTACAGGGTATACTTAAAATAATTTGAGGCTTACATGTTGCGTCATATCTAACTGAAATACATGATAGAAGGGGGAATGAATGTAGATAGAATTGACGCTTATTCGATTATGAGGTAGTAATTACAAGTTGCTTCCGCGCTGAGTCTGGCTTATCTCGGTTCCCTTCGTCTACCTGTCTATCCACGTACAAAGCCCGACGCACAGTTACGCAGCTGATGAATGTCGGGAGAAAAGCTGGTCTGAAATAGTTCGACACAAACTGGGCGTCGTCGACTGTCTCGGGCAAAATGAGCTGCGGGTACCCGTGTGCTTCTCTCTTTTTTTTTTATTGAATTCCAAGCTTATGCCGGGCGATGTCTATTGTTCGACAGAAGCGGATTTACGCGATCATGATGGTCCCGCGTATGTATTATGAAACGACTGCTCCGCCGATTTCTCTATACATAATTGACTGAGGGTATTGTGTGAAATATTATTATATATAATATCCCTATCAAAATTTTAATTAGATTTCATCAAGACGATTGTTCTCCAAATTATATTATAATGGCAATTTGACAAGTGGGTGGCAAATTATAAACTGATATTCAATTGGTAATATAATTGCTGAATATATTATCGTTATATATTTTTTAATAAAGTACGATATTGATGTTAAATATAAATGATACACAAAACTCTGACAAATCGAGATTAAAATTATGAAAGCATCATTCTCGTAATACGAAACTATTTGTCCCGTCATTTAGTAGGCAATAACAACCCGCGAAACTCTTCTCTTAGCGATTATCGCAGGAGCTTTCTGCTTTTGCGATTTTGAAACTGACAAATATACTATCTCAAAAGTCTTAAGCCTCTTTTTAGATATGGACTTAATATGAAGACCAGACGGGGTGACTGATTAACGAATAAAACCAATATTCGACACATGGTTCCTAACGATCCTCGTTATCTTGGATATTCGGCACGTCCGACTGGAAAATTTTTAAAAACTCATTGTACGGACTAGACGTAATTATAATGCGTATTTAATGCAGGCATGTCTCATAAATATTAAATCCAATCTTGATACTTCTCTAACTTATCAAGAAATCGTCCCAGAATAATCTGTCTTTTTATTAGACTTCTGTTAGAAGAATTAAAATCTAGTAGCACAATATTTCACTTTAAGGTGAACGCACCATTAAGACATCAAGTGCCTTAAACGAGACGAACGCCATCGCGAGAAACCACGCGCGAACGGCTCGCGAGAGTAGCGAAAGAAAGCGAGACGGTTCGATCAACGAAAACGAAAGAGAACCGAGAGAAGGCAGCAGTGTCAGAGGTGTGAGAGAGAAGGCGGGACTCCGATAGCACCAAACTTGGAGTTACACAGCTGCCGCTCGGATTTGCCGGCGGATAATTGCGTGGCTTTCCCGCAAATGGCGTACCGTACGGCCGTGTTGCGGACAGCGTGATAAAAAATACGAGATGCATAAGTTGGCGAGTGCGACACGCGTGAGCGGAATCTTGCGGTAGCCGCCGCCTCGCTTTCGCAAGCGGGCGTTTCGAGAGGCGCGCCAAAGAGTGTCGGAATCCCGGTGCTGGTTAGTTCTCTTCCAGAAGTGTGTCCTGCGATCGAGCACCATACAGGTTTCGTAAACGCCGGTCCCTCGTTAATGGGCATCATGATTAAATGTTTGCTCCGAATGCTACTTGATGCGCGCGATTGAGACATTTAACCGATGCCATTTTAGCTCGGCGCCACAGCATCTCCTTTTGGCCACGAGGTTACGGAGATGAAAATTTAACACAATACAGATATATACTGATTGATGAAGAAAAAAATGACAAACTTTCGATATTGCACTGCCGCGATTGCACATGCCCAATAAGGATTAATTCGCCGATTATTAAGACAACAGAAAACAGCAGAGTAACAAAAGAAAAGTCTTCTTTCATTATACGCGAAAGGAGCAAGACACATATAAGTAGTACAGTTTTCTCGTTTGTCCAGTTCTTCCAAGTGACAAGAACGCACGGTGGCTCGTGAAGACGACAAAACATATCTCGTGTCGGTGAATTCGATATAATGCATGGAGCGAAGTCAGCGACTTGGCATCGGTTTTAATCTCGATTTGAATGTGATTTTGGTCGGGGCGAATTCCTGAACCCGACGCGGCAAAAAGCGTGCCGCGCGATTTAAGGAGAATCCCATCGTTCGCAACGAACAAATGAAGGCGAATCCGGTCGATCGGTACCAGCGAACAAGAGGCGTTTCCGCCCAGACGTAAAAATATGACCAATTACGTGTTACATATATGGAATATCTCGACATTGGAAATGCGCTCGTCCTTTTTGCGGGCGAATTCTGTGACGGAATTCACGCTACTTTCGCGCCATTATTCTAGACGATAAATTCCCACACTATTTCTTAACAAATATTAATAATTAATTATTTAAAAAACATTTCGTTTACATCTTATACCATTAAACATCGAGATTATGCACCAGACATTCTTTAATATTAACTTGTAAAATTGTGTTAATATACCAATCAGACGATGACTGCAACGGCACGCCAAGTTAATCTAAAAAAAGATTGCAGCAAATATTGCATAATCAGGTAGAAGTGTTCGGCGCAGCTGCCTCTCACGCACAATTTATCCACTTGATCGCATTACAGCCTCAAAAGGTATAAACTCATTGAGCGCAACGTCGCGATCCAATCTACAGACGGCCCGATTGCGATAGGCTCGTTTAGATATCGGCGGGCCTTAAAGGCCCGGCGCGGCGTGGCTATGTGACGATCGGGTGCGCTCGTGTAAATAAATGATTTCGTATTAACAATCGGCATTGAATGGGGGGGCCCGCCCGTATATCAACCACATTTGTTAGCGGGCGCGCCTCCGACGTTCGACGTTGAAAAATGTACCCTGCGCCCAATCGTCCGGCAATATTTCAATATTAGTTTAGCCATTGTGCATGCGAGACCAGTCCGCGAAGTGGGCGCCGGATGAGCAGCGAGCTTCTTTATTCGCTCGGAGATAATATTTGCGCGTGATTGGCTCGCTCCCCGATGTGATATTTTCTTTCTTTTCGCGCGACCGAGTCGAACGTTTCATCGATTGAGAACTCTGTGTCATGGTGAAAATATTTACTGCTCGATAAAATCCAGGATAATATTGTACAGAAGATATATTTCTACGGTATCTTAGCGTTAAAAAAATTATGCAATAAAAATTATTTGTTATGTAAAGAAGTATAAGGAACAATCTCTTGATAAATTGGCAGAGACGATTTTCTGAATATCTAATATAATTTTAAATTTTTTTAATGTAATATTTATAATAATCTCTACGTATGGTTTGTCTGGTTTTAATCTGTAAAAAGATCTCTTCTTTGTCACTAGTTCAGTAATTTTTTGTTCCACTGCTCGAGACAAGAAAATGAACGATCGACAAGTATGTTCGAGCATCTACAATATGCTGGACGAGTAATATCGCTTCAAGAAATCGATAATAAATCATGCGAGGAGTTAAACGACGTTCTTTGTGTCATTGGCCGCGTTCGATCTTCCGTTCAAGGCTCCGCGTGCGAATATTTCTTGCGCAGATATGCCCACGCGAATCCCGACCGCGAATCAGAATTGAAAATGTGTTTTCCCTTGCGTATATTGATTCAGCTGAATCGACATCTGACGCGTCATCACGTCGGACGAAAATGATGCTTAATGTATAATTTGCGGCTTCGTTTATACGTGAACGAGACGCGTCAAGAGAAAGAATTCTCAGTTTTTACAATTCTCGCTTCTTATCCTCCGTTATATTAATTTTAAATTATATCTAAATTTAAATTATATTTTCGGTGATTGTTCTGATTTAGATAAATTAATTTTTAAGTCAATGTTTTTCCTTTGAAACGAAAGAAAGCTGTTGCAAATTAATTTATTACATGTATATATAAGAGAATTCTTCTTTTGTAATAAATAAATTAGAGAATCCTCATTCCGACTATGTCTTTTGAGACAAGCGTCTCCAACAGTGTAGACACTTTTTTTGTACCTCTAACTAAAAATAAAATCCACGTATTGGACTCCTCGCCGTCCGTCGTCTGCGGCTGCTCGAGCATAAAACATATTTTTGTCGATTCCCTCCAACTTGTAATACGGACGTACAAAGCTCCGCCAATTGCAGCCTTAATTGGCGGCGTTTACCTTACGTTTCCATTTAAATGCTCGGCGAGGTCGCGCCGCACCGCGCGCGCGGACGTTCGCGGCGACCTTAAAGCCGGGAACCCACTCTCCTCGTCTCCTATACCAGCTCCTCCCGCCTCCTCGCGACCGGACGAAGAGGGCGAAGCAGGGGCGACGCGACGCGCGTCGGCCACGAGGAGCCACGAGCCGTCGCGTGGGACTAAGCGGGTTCTCGATTTCTCTCTCTCCCGCGACGAGCACTCTCACGAGTCGCTCCCAAGAGGGCCAGCTTCTTCCTCCACCTCCACCGTTACCACCACCTCTAGCAGCACACGCTCCCTCCTCTCCTTCACTCCGGCGCGGCGGTTCTTTTCTCCTCCGATCCTCGCGCGCTCTCACGAGAGAGGCTCGTCCCGATCCCGACCGACGTCCGCTCGCATACTCGGATGACCGCGCGTTCTCACGCGCGTGCATAAGCATAGGGCACGCACACGAGGGCACGAGTCGACCGCGTGTGCCCACGAGTGGAGAGAGTCGCGTCAGGCCGCGAGCGGGAGATGAAAATGTTGATAGAGTATGAGTTCACCGTGTTGCCGTAGACCAATCTGAAAGCGCATCGCGCTCTACGTCACGAAATTGTTTTACCGTTTAATTTCGCCTTATAAAAAAATGCAACCATTTAATATAGATAAAGTTCTACTAATAAAACGAGCAAACGTCACATTACTTCTGTTAACTCGGCGTAACGCCAGAAAATTTTCCGCGCAAATTATTTCTGCCGGATTTCTGCTCGCTAGAGCTTCTCCAGCAAGCGCGATTTAAAATCATGATTATCGCGATAGTGATGCGCTTCGGAAAACGAGATTTCCTGCCGCCGTGTCATAATTCATTCATCTTGGATGCGCGCCAAGTCGCACGTTCGCAGGCACGCTTAAGAGGAAAAACGAATTGGACTCGACTACCGCTGCCAAACATCGCGTGCCGCTTGCACTTACGCACGTGCGTGGGTGTCTTTTGGCGCCAATAATAACCGAGAATCGTCGCTCTCAGGGTGAAAGACGCTTCGAGACGGCGTAACGGGGAGGCCGATGCGTTACCTTCCTAAATGCTCCCTATGACGAATTCGTATAAATAGTTCTGCAACGCTCCCTCCTCGAGCTACGCTCGCCTACATAGTTCGTATGACTTCATATCGCCTGGTAGAAAAGCGACGCATCACGGAAAATTTCTTTAAACGATTCCACAAAAAAATTTCATCAATTCTCCGAATATCATCGAAATCAGATAACTAATATTAATGTCAGTGATTGTAAAAATCAGAATATCGCCGAAATCAGACTAATAGCAATGTCAATGATCATAGAAATTTTGCTCAATCGTGAGAACTCGTCCGGACGTAATAAAGTGCTTCTTCGAAGCACGAAAAAGGGGCGAGGAATAAACAACATCACCAAAAAATCGAATAACCAAGTTACAATGACTATGCAAAGAAAAGTTTTGTCAACGCGCACCGTCATTCGGTCGCTCATTGGCAGTCAGAGGACCGGTGACGACGTAATAACGGACGTAGCGTTGGATACCCACGCGTACTTGACCGCTACTGGCCCAGGGCCCACCGCAGTCGTCCGTAATAATAAGGCTCGGAATAAGTTATTATGTACCCTCATACCCGACGCTGACTCTTCGACCACGTCTCACGGACACCTCTGCGACTGTGTAAGTTAGTACGCACGAATGCATTCACGCATAAGTGAGCGTTGACCGTATTCGGGATGCACCAAGAACACGCGCGTCAAAATCCGGAGGTCCATTGTTTATCATTTGAAGAATAATTTCATTCGGTGAACATTAATCATCGATCGAACACAATATTTTCGGATGATTTACATATTTCCAACGTAGAAATATAAAATTATCTGGCCAACTAGTTTCTAAATCGTCGTTTCGAAAACTACCGAGCATTATTCGTATAATATTTACGATGCATCCTATACGCGAAAGGAGGCGTATACTAATTAGGAATGGTGACCAAGGATTTGAATTGTACGCTCAGCGAGGGAAAGGGGAACGTATAGGCAGCTGCGGAAAGGGTATAATTTTGTATGTCCAAGACGTGGAGTCGCCCTTACCCGCGCTTATAAATTCCACGGAGGCTTTCGTTGTTACTAATTGACCCGTTCGTTGGCGCTCCCGCACCCAGTCGTTACCGCTTCGAGGAACATCTTCGAACAAATTAAAAGCTGGTCCCGCGTCCCCGTCCGGCTGCATCTTAATCGAACTATCTCGGAAATCTTGATGAAAATCACCAAAAATCGCGTATACGAGCCACCGCGCGGCCGCTCCATTGTTCGCGCCGGTGTGGGCTAATAAAAATTCGCGCTGGTGTGTGCCGTGGCGAAACGCCAATCAACGGAGACGTATAATCAGGCTATAGCAAATAAAGCAGCAGCTAGGAAGAGAGAGCGTCTGAAATGTTAAATTGGTCTAGATTAAGACCCTGGCTGCACTTTCGTTGCGCGAGCAGTTGCCTACTGTGCGCAACCCAGTGATTATCCTCAGCGAGGACTCGAGCCACCGAAAAATTGGCATTGAAATACCACGAGACAGTTTTACGGCAGTTGATAGACCCGGCGTAATTGCTGCGAGTATTTAGAATGCTAAGAATGTGCCCGAAGATTCGCAAGAAAAATTCTTCCGTCCAAATAAAATAATGATGCGTAAAATAAGTACAAAAATAAAAAATTATAGTGCTTCTTTACAATTATCTTATGTTATAGTACCTCTTTAGAATTATTTCATAGTAATCGAAATATTTCAATGCGATACTTATTTGTAAATTTTCGACGACTGCAGTTTCAATTTTTAATTGAATTTCCGTAACAAGTGATACCGGTATTCTGATATTTATACATCTCATAAAACCACTCAACGAAACGAATCTGTCGAGCGGACATTCGTGATGCATCTCTTCATGAATATCTCGGTTACGCAGGTGCGTTTAAATGTCATGCGTATACGCAGTCGCGACCGACAATCGTAATTTGAGTATCAAAAGAGACGGCGTAGGAAAATGAACTCTCTTATGTTTGATATTAATTCCACGACCGGGGGCGCCGATGTGTGTGCGCCGGTAAAAAGTTAATTAAAAACACGGCTATCTACCGTCGTTTCATCTGTTTGCTCATTAATAGTAGCCCGGCGTGTCCAATCCATTGATTGGACCGCGCTATGCCAACCGATGGCGATCTACCGGTGGAATAAGAGTCAATCGACTCCTTCGAGAAGTAATTAAGCGGCTTCGGGAGAAGGATCTCGCGCGAGGCCCCGGCGATCAAGTATAGGCAACTCGAAATTATCGAACGAACAAAAAAAAATCTTTTGTGCCTGCGCGCGCGAGAGAAGGCCGCGATTTTTATCGCGGCGACGCGCCATGAATATTTATACGCGACAATCTGACACGTACGCGAGCGGCCAATATGTTACGTCGCGCGACTTCGCGCCGCGCGATCACTGACGGCAGATAGGAACGGCCATTGTCAAAATCGTCGCGATAAATCCGTCGATGTCGGGCGAGTCGATTATCGCGGACCTTTATATGCGATTCGACGATTAGACCGGTAGGAGACTATCGAGAGGCGACGGCGTTGCTGGTGATGGCTTGATCGCTTACTTTATATCTGACTTCGACTTCCGATACGTCGGGACAGATCTGCGAGAGATTACACTTGGTAGCGTTATTTGACACGGTAAATGATAAAATAAGATTACGTAATAAAAAATTTCATTGGTTCAGTCGAGCTTTCATCGATATTCCATTCATTGGAGTTGATCCCGCACGCGGAACATTTGCAGCGGCTTCAAATAGCGATCAAAAGTAAATCGAATATCGACACGCTGTTACCATGCAAGACGAATTACGGCATTGCTCGACTGATTAGAATTTTACGACTGCGCGCATCATATTTATGGTATATTGAGTTAGGAATATGATACATATTACAGCAATCCTCGTAGTCGTGTTCTCGTGTTTAACGTAAATTTTGCTATCAGCTAACATTGTGATGTCAAAATACTTATTACAGTTTCCTGATTATTTGTATTATTTCGAAAACAGCTCGTCACGACGTTTCAAACATGGACAAATATAATGATCTTAAATTTTCTGTACCTCATTGCGAGAGTTTTAAAACTCTCGAGAGGTTTCATCGAAGATTCAGGCGTCTGAAGAATGTGTATCGATCGTGAAGTAAAATTCTCGGAACATTAAATTTTTATTCGAGTCACTCGAGCGCGTATAACGTGCATTAATCCCAAGTATCAGCCGCGCTTTCAAGGTATCTGTATCTTCTCGGGGCGAGCTCCGCTGGAATCCCCGGCAAGAAACTCTTACCGAAATGTCTCCGCGGAGCCGTTCGCGAACAAGGGAAGAGGACGACGAGGAGGACAGGTCTTTTCAGACCTGCAGGACACGTCTCAAGCTCGGAATAAGCGATCTGTGGCCGCCACGAGCAGCGTTTCGCGAGACCAAATTTGGCGGCATTGTGAGGGCCAGCCGCTGGGCGGACAGCTGTTTCCCAGGGTTGCGGCCGCCAGGAGCATCGACGAACAACAAGACAATCTCATATGATTTATATTTATGAGCACTCCGGCATTTAATAGCTGCCGCTCGCGAGGGCGCGCGCGGCATTGCGCTTACCGAGTCATTCCGCGCGAGAAGGCCGCACCGAGCCCCGTAGACCGGGGCCTCGTTTCCAGAGCATACGAGACGTCAGCGAACGCAGCTCGCGAGTGCTCGCATGAGACGTCGCAGTTAATCTCTTCCTCGTTTCGCGCGAGGCGCGACGGCAAAGGGGCGTTTGCGCCGCGAACGTTTAAATTGAAGCGCTATTCAGCCCCTGCCTGGTGCGATTAGTAAGTTCCTCTTTTTCTTCGCTCTTGAGAGACTTCTCTAACGCTTTGAAAAAGCTAGAACGGAGCTTACGTTCATTAGTCTAACGGAATGATGGACGACAATTATTTCTTTATCGTTCTATTTATGGGCAATGAAAAGGGTTATCCACAATCCACGTTAGAAAGGAACAAATAGTTTTGATTAAGTATTTCACACACGCTAGAGTCTCATTAATTTTCGATGTCTTTCCTCTAGAATGAGTAAACATTTATAGAAAAAAGTCGCGTTTGAAAAAAAGCTGTGTTAAATAAATGTATTAAATGTGTAAAACATGATTGTCAGGCAATTAAATCGTATTTTCTCGAAGAGCGGAAGATCGGTATATAATTATATACACATTTTGATTTTATAAAAATTCTTCGTAAGTGGTAAATGACGCAGTATTATTGCTCTCTGTATTTCACTTCAGACAGCTGCCCGCATATGTAAATCGCACCGAGTTATTGTCTTTCCAAGTGCATTTACCATAATTGATAACTGTCCTCTACCGTACATTCTCTTAATGATTATATAAACGTCGGCGCTAGCGACGATACAGTCGACTGATTCTCGAAGTCAGTGTTCGTCAACTGTATAAGATTCATGCAAATCAGTACAACACAATCACATTCGAAATACTTGAAACTTTCACAAAAACAGAAGATAAAATTAAATTATCTGATTCACGCATGTCTTAATTTAAGTATCCAACAGAGTAAAGTATAAATGCGCTCTCTCAATTACTCTCTATATGGTAATCATATTCGGATGTTGTCAATTAAATATCTTCCATTTCTGACAGGCACCTCTATGTTGAGAGAGCTCGGTGCGTGGCAGACAGGTGCGTGGGATCAGGATTTCACGTTCCAACGATCCTCGAAAAAGTTGACGATCACTGTGCGAGTACCGAGGGCTGTTAAAAGTGACCATAAAGACGAGCGCGCGCATGACACACGGCAACGAACGACGCCGATCGATGCCTCCGGCCCCAGGTGCAAACTCTCTGTGCTCTGATTGCGATCTTGTATCTGCGACTCGTTAAATCAAGACGTTACCACGATATCATCTTACGCGGGCTTTTTCTTCCGCGCGTTTATTTCTTCTCCCGTACGTTTATCTCCACGAGGGACCTGCATACCGTTCTTCTTTCGTACTGCCGATTCAAATGCGACTCCTATTCGTTTTATCACGATGGTTCGGCCCCATTAATCTCGGATACGCACCTTGTGTTTGGATGTGTAAATTTGAACGCGCGTTAATTTAATACGCCCTACACCTTTCTCGGAACAACGTAGTCGCGCGATCTATCTGATATCTTATATCCTGCACCGACAAGTATTAACATTCGGACTTTTGTGCATGGTTATACATATGGTTGTAATCTTATATCTCTGGCACGCGCACTCTCCTCTCGGGATTCGCTGGCCGTTATCGACTTTTAATAATTTTACAAAAAATACGCCTTTCAAAAGAAAATTTCTCCATGGTCGACTGGCATAATAACACATTTTTCACCGGTATTTGAACGCGAGAATCGAGAACTTCGGTCTTAAGAAATCGTGAAAGAAGCACCGCCAATCAGGGATTCGTCGCTACAAACGAGAGAAAGGCGTCGGTTCGGATCGCAAAAGCGTGGCAAAGAAACGTGTCGATGTCAGACAGCGGAATGCAGCGCGCAGTAAGCTCTTCCGTGACAACGTTAATTAAGCGTAGAACGTCGGCATTAAGGGCGTCATTCCGAAAGTTCTGCCGATCCGCGGCTTTCTCGGTACCTCGCTACCTGCTAAAAATCGTAATTAACGAGCCGGCATAAACTCCACCGGTTTACGGAATGCTATTCTAATTGTCGTCGTTAGCGGCAAGAACTTCGTTAAGACGCATAGGCTGCGCATTTGCAATTTCAATATTTTAACATGCATTTTTTTAACTATTGCTCGCCAGTCGTTGCAAGACGGTATCGTCTATGTGCTAACGTACTATAATTTAGTGGCTCGTTAGATAATACTTGAAGCGTTCATTTCCGGCAGATGTAAAGAAACATTATATTAGTAATGTTAATTAACTTGTTTTAACCAGGAAAGACGGCAAGATTTCTTATGCCAATATATTGAAGCAACAAGAAAATATGTATTAAATACAAATTAATAAAAGTATGAAATCTCTCTCTGAAATCAACATCAATGTAATATCCTCCAAAAGAATCAACTTAAAAAATAAAAGAACATTATCTCCCGCTTTCCTATATTAAATTACCTATGTCCCCGTCGAATTTAAGGCCCCTGAAATTATAACCCTCCTGTGCTACCGAGGGAGCAGGTACGCAGCGGATCCCGCTGTCGCCATGAAAAATCCTCGTATAGTAGAAAGGGATACCCTTTATTTGCATGCGAAGTCCTTTAATAGCCGGGACACATCCTCAGCGACAGAAGAAAGCCGGTGCGCACTTGCATCCGCCCGCTGTCTCGTTATTATGCACCGCGACCTTCCCGACCTCGATTCCCAGGGCGGAAATTGGTTTTATAATTTAAAGCAAGCCGTGCAACACACACACGCCGTAATCGAAGCCGGAGAAACACCGCGCTCTTTGCGTCGCGCGCATGCATGCCCGATTTCACATGCGCGCGCCCGTCCCTTTACAAATCACTTTCCCTGATTGACGCTCAATGCCTGCCCTCGAACTTGTCCCGCTCGATTCGATCGAGCCCACGCCTTATTATATCAAGCGTGGGGCCCCTCGGAGATGTCTATCGAACAGTTCGTGCCTCGCTCTTTTATCGAGGCCCACGGATCGAAATTCCCGGGACCCCCTCTTGCCGGGCTCGCGGTGCTCCTTTTTCGTAGGACGATGACGACTGGCGCAGGCGGAGGCGTGCTCGCGCGCCGGTAAACGGCAGGTGTATCGAGAAGAGAATAACGTCGTACGATAGTCGGCTTTTGCTTGCGCGTCTCTTATTGCGTGCCTTCTCTGCCGCGATCTGCGGCGGAGGCCAGTGCACCAACGAAAACGAGAGTCAATTTAAAAAAAAGAAATCTCGCGGCCCTGATTGCAACATTGAGTACACGCGAAAACCATCAGTATGCAGTATCAGAAAAAGAAGAGTGTCGGAGCAATCGTAAGCATTGTGATAGTGAATTACAGGCTATGCCTCGAGGCTTGCCTCGAGGCAATCGCTCGCGCCGTCGAAAAGAGTCGAAAAGCCATCTCGGCGGCGGGCTGTCAATGCAAATATCGCGCGCAGCATTTAAAGGCTTTGAGCGTCGACCAGTTGGTGTGTTCGAGTTGATAACATATTTCAGTCGGGGGCCGTTAAAGCAGTCGCGACCACACACGCGCGCGCGCACTGCGTGCGCGCATTGTAAAGAAGATCCTCTCCTCGGGCTCGAGATCGATTGCTCCGGAATTGATTGACATGTTGTCTAATAACGTCTAATAATAATGTATTTTTCGGACCACCAACGTTTTGTGACGATTTCGATAAACATCCTGTCCAAGGTCCGGCCAAATCCGCATCTTACCTCAACTAATGACTTACTCTCGACCACCAATTTGTCCCGCCACGGAGGCAGAAACTGTCTCCAGGGTACACGTGCCCCTTCCTCGGTAATTATATATTAGGGGACCACGAATGATTTGCACACACGATGGATGAGAGAGCCGGCAAGATTTAAGATCCTCTTCAAGCTATTATATGGAGAAGCTATTCACTCGGAATTTTATGTTGGGAAACAGTGGATAGTTTTAGCTCTAACGTTTACGTTTTAATTTCTTAATGGTATAAAATAATTTATACAAGTAATAAATTGAACAGCCATAATCGACTATTTTCCAATAAGTTCCGAAATAATAATAATAATTGATGAAGGAACGCGAGCAGTATTTTTTTTTATTATGCTGAGAGAAAAAATTGAGATAAAGCTTAAAGCTTAGATATTACTATAGCTAGTATTATTTCCTGACACATTGCAGCTTGGTCGATGACATCTACGACTCGACAACATCTCGCAAATGACTGAACCATACGGTGGTTAAAATATGTTTATTTTCTTAAATCTAACGGGTAACGTAGAACAAATGTTCCACATCGGATATGCGTTTTCAGCAATCCTTTATGACGCACAGTGTATACACATAGATATTTTTACACTCTAAAACTAAAAATTAAAGCTAATAAGAGAAACATCACTTAGAGGTGACGCAGTATTTCATTGCGTTAGAAATCAACGTGAGATAAGAGGAGTTTTGAAGGTAACATATAAGTTTTGCTTAACAATGCTCTCTAATGGGGATTCTCCTCCACAAAAGAAGCGATTCCGCGAGGTGTAAAATCTTGAGAAGAAAAGAAAAGAGTCGCTGAATATCTTCTAAGGCACGTAGGCAATAAGAACGTATATTCTACTGGAAACGGTGCGCGTAAAATATGCGAGGTGCCATGTTCATCGTACATCTCGCAAACAATGTTATTCTCAAAGATATACGTTTCTACAGCTCGTCTTGCACGTATGCATTCCAGTTGAAAGACTTAGACGAATATCTTAACGCCCGACAATATGTGACAAGTCGCAGCTTGTGCATTTCTAACCGACCGTGCTTAAGTAAAGCTATCCCCGAAAGATATTATGTTTCACAAGATGAGAGAGTTCGTTTGGTATATAGTTTTCGAAAAAAATCTGTTTCGACCTGCGCTGTACGCCCACCCACCCGCCTTTCTGCGAAACACATGCTGTACCTGGGATTAGGGTTCTTCCGGTTTTTTCTCCGTTTTCTCAACGATCGAAGTATCAATTATGGAAAAATTCCAATTGCGGTCTTTTAAAAATCGTTGCTGCTCTCTTCACAATTCTTTCAGTTTGATACCAGTGGTTTTGCAATTTTACGAAATCAGAAACCTAGCAGGCACCACATCGGTGTGGTCTTCTCCCTTGCTGAATGCCGGAGGCTTCTCGATATATGTAACAAGATATTAATTCTCTAATTACTATTATTACGTGTTGAATTTCTGCTATACTTATATCTAAATAACTTTTGTTTCATTTCTTTTATCGTAAATGACACTGATAATTTTAAAACTTTTATAATTCATCCAAAAAGAATTTTAATTAGTTTGTTTTGTAAAAAAAACACGTGCAATTTTTTCTAGTTGGCAAGTAAAATGAAGAAAAAAATCTGGAAAAGCCGAGCGGAAACGGCATCGCGCACAAAGACGGCGCCGCGCTCTTTACGATTCGCCTCAGCTCACCCCCGAATCTCCGACAGGAACCACGCAGTTTCTCAGATCCTACGGCCCGGGGGTAGCAAGAATCGCGCCAGTGTGGTCTTCCATTCTGGCAGACGTCCGCCCCACGCGACCTCAATTTATTCGACACCTCCCCTCGCCTTCAGCGCTCGGAAACTGCTCTGGATCTCTTCGAGACGAGAGGAGCGGAGAGCGCGTTGAGACTGAGGAAAGAGACGACCGGAGGTTCGGCCGACAAGAGCGCGAGCACGCTCGTAACAGAGTTATTATGCTAATGGAGAGACGAATCCTAATTACGGCCAACGTATTTCCCGTTCGATCGCCCGTCTTGAGCAAGCTCGATATCACGACATAAACCGTGAGCCTCGAGTTTAAATGCTTTTTAAAAGTTGTCGTGATTTGGAATTAAATTGGAATTTAGGTACAAATGATGATAAGATTATCCCGGGCGAGGTAATGCATATTATGTCGAATGCGTATTATGATAATTATGTGCCACCGACTATTTATTGATTATGGCACCCCAAGAAACTTCGACGCCCAGTTGACATTGGTCGCGCATAAAAAAAGATAAACTACGTAAAATTAAACTGATATTTCAGTCCAATCGTCAGTACAGAATTTTTAATATTCTCAAGTGAAACGACTGTCAAGGGTGGTCTCAACGACAGCCTTTCTAGGAAGCTGGACATTGTGCCGCGAATTAGGACGTTAACGAGCAGCGCGCGTGTCATTAGCGGAACGATTAAGTCGCGTAGAAAAAGAATCATGCGGGCAGTCTCCCCTGCACATGAGCATCCACGGCATCCCGTACGACATGAACCACCCAAATACTCAGAATCGTCGCTTAACTTATCAAATTCTTGATGCATAAATGCTTTTGATAATTTTTCTATTCTCATAAAAGAATTTAAATTTTGTATATTTTTGTATATAATAATGATGAGAGAAAATTGTATCTTTCTCTTCTTAAAAAATAAATAAGTAAATATGAGGGTATTAAAGCAAGTTTAAGTGACATGGTTTGCATAGTTTAGACTAAATGTAGACGATCGTAATCGTAAACCCCGTCGCATTTGCAATTACAAAGCGTTTGCTTCTTGCTTCGGTGGAATGACGCGAGTGTATTCCTGACGCGAGAGCAAGATCTCCTCATCGATGCCACCCAAGCTTTAATGCCCACTCTCGCGAGGCTAAAGCGCAGGGGTGTGTCTGCACCTGTATCTTGAATTAGGCCAATTCAAATTTTAATCGGTCCGCCACCCAGAGCGCATCGCTCGGCTTCCAGGAGCCACTACCATGACGATCCGCCCGTGGGATCAATTGCTCTATAATTTTATTCGCGTCAATTAACTCGATCGAGCTAATTACTTACGCACGGTTCACACGAAACATTATAGAGAGGAATCGTCGTCCGTTAAAGCGCAATCTCGAAATAACGAAGAACGGCATACGGCTTTTCCTCGTGGTCCGTTATCCATTTCTCTTCATCAACGTTCATTTACAAGAGAGATCAAAGCAAAAGAGGGATGCCGATGTAAAAAATTATCAGCTTACGTGTATTTGTAATCAAAGTAACGCGAAGCGACATACAAAAATGCAAAAAACGCAATTACTTTTTCTCGTAATTATTTATAACGCGCGCCGTAAGAAAATAATCGCATGATCAGCCGGTCATGATTACTGAAGAAAGGTAAACAAGTCCGGCTTTTCGATCCCCACCACGAAAGACCATTCCACGCCATGGGAAATTTGCATCGTCAAAGTATTAAATAAGCGATAATTGCTTTTAATGTTGCGACGCCCTCGCATCTGACTTGCTTATTTGAAAAATTGAGTCATTACGCCGCGCCGTTACCAGAGGTTAACGATGCACCGCTTCGAGGCAGTCGAGCAGTACCTAGCCTCGTTCTCCATTACCTTTGTTCTCCAACTAACACGTACATGGGACGTAAAAAAAAATTTTGATCGTGACGAAACTATTATTGTAATTTGACAAAACACACACACACACAGTGCTGCATATATTGAGAAAATTATTCCGCGAACTAGTGACATTTAAATAAAAAATATTTAAATAAACATGTATTATAAATATCACGAATTTTTCGTCAAAATTGCTATCTGCAATAAAGCAACAAAATCTACTGATGATGTCATGCCGACATGCGGATTTTTTCTTTCTAATGTTATACTTAATACTTTATACTTAAACCTTCGTTTCCCACGGTTCGCGAACTCTGCAAGAGCTGAGGCAAAACCGTGACCATGATGTTACCTCCGCACTTTTGCCAAAAATGATGTAATAACGTCGGTTGCACGCAGAGACGTGCTCCAGCGAGTCGCTTTATAACATCCTAAATTAAGACCTATCTTCTCTCACCCTACTACCTATTCCCGCCGCTGGACAACCCGAATGTCTCGCAGGACGGTCTCTCCCGCAATTTGGCGAAATTACAGGGTGGCGTGGCATTGATTAGGGGGGGACGATTAAACAATCTAGGCCTCCCTGGTAGAACTTCTGGGAGGGCGAGGACTACTCTCTCTCTTACGAACGCGGCGTGTCTATTCGACGTTGCGCGTACCCTCCATCTCACCCTTGCTCTCTTTTCTCCTTCCTGGAGCGAGGAGCGCCCGCTCGCGCAGGCAGATGATCGCCTTCGGGCCATGCACTCAAAATGAAGCAGTTATACGACCGAACTAATAACATATTTAGGAGGGCGAGCGTATCCCCACCGAAATGCGCTCGCGACCTCCCAAGACGGGCACGCTTCCAGGGCGCGCGTCGCGTCAAGCTGGATCGAGGGCAAGCACGAGATCGATCCCCTCGTGAGAGAATCCCTTGGCATACTAAAATAACAGTTTGATCGCCATGGAAGAATATTAGTATCCATGGAAATTAGCTTTTTTTTTTGTTAGAACGTGTAGGAAATCACGTTCATACGTTATATACACAATACGATTAAATATTAAATCAAATGTAATAACGTCATATTATAACTAGTGTGCTATTTTAAAATTAAAATATATATTTGTAATGTCTCAAAAAAATATTTTTTATCAATGTTTATAGGACACGAATTAAAAATATTTTTCGAAGCACGCGAAAATATGGCAAAACTGCCTGACAAACGTCGGACAAGACCTTATTTTGAGGATGGATATACTCCGCATAGTAACCGCATCGTTTTTTCCCCCATTTTCGAAAATAAATCCGAGACGGGCGAGTCGGACGAGAAACAGGCCCGACAATGCCTCTGGTTTCCATGGACTTGAATTCTCCACAATACAACCGAAGGCGCCCTTTGTCGGCGTCCAGCTTTTACCAAGTCACGACGTTTACGGTCAAGCCGGACCACCAGCACGTGCCAACCAACCTGAAACACATGTTTCAACTTTCGCAAGACCGTCCTGTACCCACGGTCAGTGGGTGGCTGCGGACGTCAGCGAATATAGAATCACGTAGGCCAAGAAATGCTCCCAAAAATCTTGAGCTTCTAAAAATACAATTTAATAGAAAAAAAACATCGTTAAGGAATCTTTAAGCCGGATACGCCACGATTAGGCTACCAAAAATGGTAGTTATTAAAAAAGGATTAACCGAAATATCTCTTTTATTCTTTGGACATAGAAAAAATTTATAATAAATATAATATCAATTGCATGTCACGCTCACATTTTTTACTATCGAATATTTGGAACATTGTTATGAGCGCGGTACGCAAAAGCAATTAACTCGACGGAGTTAATTGGCACAAATAAAATCGTATGCTGCTCAAGCGTTACGGCGATCGTTACGACTGTAGTTCTGGAAGCTGCATGTAGCACGGCCTGGGTGGCGAGTTGATTAAAATTTGAATTAGCCTAAATCCGATACACACGGACACACCTCTCTGAAAACGCGGCAAGCTTGAGCGCGTGTTGTCTTCGCTCTAAGTGCTATTAAATTTTAATCACTGAGACGGAGTTTGGTAGACCACCATCACATTTTATGAAAGTATGAAATTTTATGCAAATATATTCAATAATAACCCATGAAGTGATGTCTTCGCACATCTTTCGGATCGATCCGATCAAATGTACAAAAACACAAAAATAAGAGATGTCAAGTATAATATGACTGAATGCAGCAACCGAAAACAAATTAAAATTTTCTGCTCTACCTTTCTTAAAGCAAAAATGACAAAGTTTCACGCAATTTCAATAAAAACATTTTAATATCTCGCGTAATAAAGTCATCATAAAATATTATTTAAATCATGGCTAATGAGAAACTCACTTCAGGATCTTCATATGTTCCACTTATAATAACCGGGTATTTGTTTGCCACTAAAATTCATCATTTACGTCATACGCGACCACTCCTCCCATGCGCATTTAATTCGATCAGGTTATTCGAGACGGGCGGATCTCTTACATGGTGATTAAATGACCAAATATTCGACGATCCGCTTTTGCAAGCATCAAGCGAGGTATGGTTGTTTTGGGTGGCGGATCGATTAAAGCATGAATTGGCCTAATTTCGGTACGCATCGTCTAAAATCATAATTTAATATCGTCGCTAAATGTAACGACGGTCATTTCGAGGGAATGTTGTTTTCGCCTACCAGAGAACGTTCCCTGACGCTCGTGAACTTTTAAACTGCTCCCAGCCACGCATGTACGGACCACACACATACATGAGGATAGACGCTGAAAGCCGTTTACGAAACTCCACTCGACTGAGCCGGCCTGCGTAATTGCGTGTCTCGCGTGTGTATCGAGATGAAAAGCAAATTTGGCTTTTACGGGGGATAGCATTGAATCGTGTCGCGCGCATTCCTCCGAATTTAATTCCCCTCGATCGAGATGGAGAGATAATCTTTGCCGATACGTTCACTTTCTAATTTAAATTGGCAAACAAAGAAAAAATAACAAATAAAAATTTTTCAAAATAACAATTATAAAAGAATTTTTTATTTTGAAAAAAAAATAGTCTCGTAGCATTACATCCGTGTTATATAAATAAGACTATATAATTCATTTATGATTAAAGATGTAGTAATCGCGTACAACATTTCTCGGAGTATCCTGTCATAAATCAAGTATCATGCAGTATTATAAAGGGAATGTTCAACGTTGCAATGTGAGAAGACTGCGTGATGTCTCATAATCATATTATTGAATACTTTAACCGTTAAAGGATTTACCAACATTTCAACGTCCACATCGGCGAAATCTGATTGCGACAAGCTTATCGTTCGCGAGTAATCTCGACTTCTGAATGTGCACGCAATCATGGTCACCGCGCGTCAGAGAGAGAAACATAATTCTGCCCCATCCTGAATATTGTTATTCCAAAGCAGGTGCACACATTCCACAAACAAGACTTCCAGTGAATTTATTCGATCTCTCGTTCATTCGCTTACTTTTCGGCCATCTCACGCGTTTCCGTTCTCATCGTTCGCGAACGATAATAAACTGTAAAAAAGCGAAAGCACGACGAATCGGCGTAACGAACCGACGGCAGAAGGTTGATATATTTACTGACTTGATCGGCTTATCGGTCGCGCGTATCGGTTCCTCCCTTCTCACACAAACAAACGCGAGTTTTCTGCTGATCGCGGCGACCGCCCATGTCGACGGCCCGGGTATCGGCCGGCAGAATCGAATCGTATTATGAGAATTTTATCGGCATACCCCGTGCCCGCGAAGATCGCGAACAGTGCCGAGTGTCGAGTTGTATCGGAGCGCTAATTGCGAGCCGCTTCTTCGGACGCCGGGGCACAACGAGTGGTGTACGCGGCTCGTTAAGAGGCGGATCTCCAAGGCGGATGAGCCGCGGTCATGTTGCCGAAAAAATTCTGCGAATTACGACGGGCCCCGGGGACGCGAGACGCGAGTACGGACTGGACAAAGGATTTTTTCTCTGCAAATATTATTGTGCGCAACGATGCATTCGTTGCCGGAAGACGTCGACCACCGGGCTGGACGATAAATTAATGGTTAAGACAGACACGCTCTTAAGACACAGACGTTGCAGTCAAAAAGTTTGAAAAATATAATATTTTTTAAGCAGGTGAAGGAACAGGACCCCCCTCTTCACCCTAGATACCGAATAGCTCATTGTCAGTAAGATTGAACCGATGAAAGTGTTTTGTATAAAACAGATACCATTTCGCAGATGCCATTTATATCGTAGTTTAAATTTTTTTACCAAGACATGAAAGAAGTAGTTAATTTTTTAATTCTTTGATTTAACAGCACAGTCGTAAAGTGCTATTTAAAGCTTGGATATATCTCGCGTGAGAGACATACGACCTTGCATCGAAACCTCACGAGGATATACAATTTATAAAAAGCTGTTTCCAAAACGACGGCCGTCCGATGCCGTCAAATTCCGCAGAACAAATTCCGCGCGATATGGGCGATTTTTATCGCTCTCGGTGGTGCCGAGAGAGATTATCGAACGAATAAGGAGAAGAAAAAAGGAATAACACGTGCATCAAAAATCGCAACGGCGGGAATTCCGCTCTGTCGTTTCGCGTCCATAGATCCAACGTGTAGAGGGAACGGGGGTCGAATCGCGGATGCTGGGGGCCGGAAGGAGGGTCCCACGAGTGTTTCCACTTATAATAACATTCCGAAACACGTAAATAGTGGCACGGCGCGCTGCTGTAGGTCCACGGTAGGGAAGATGGTCCGGTCGGCAGTCGCTGGTTAAAGCCGGATCTACCAATGGCCGACGTTAGCTCCGTTTGCGGCTACCAGTTGTCGACGGCCTCAAGCGTGGTTTCGGTAGAAGTGTTTTTTCTTTCCTGGCAACCTGTCGTGCTCGCTAAGAAACTTTGTGATGTCTCGATGACGGCGACCCCGATTTCAGAGTATTTTCATTACGGGCGAAAGGTCCTGTCACCCGAAAGGCAGACGATAATTCCCTCCATCCACTTCTTACGGAACGCAAAATATAATATTTTATTACTGTCTTACAAAAAAGTAAAGAAACGTGAGATTAATTGATACCTACTGATATTGTGAAATTGCCTGTCGCGCTACGCGCGGCACAAAAAGTTCATTACGCGTGAAATCGTGACGAACGCACCTGTTCTCGAGTTATTAAACACAAACAGCCGTGTATGTAGTTGGGATTTATGTCACGATGACATTTATATTCGAAAGGCATCCCGTATTAATTTTCGCTTAAACACGTATTAAATAAACTTTGCTCGAGATAAATCATTTTTATTTTATGTCCATCGAATATTTATAAATATGTGATTATTGACAGAAATATAAAAAAAACGTGTTGTCTCGATCCTGAATTTTAGGATCGATTTCAAATGTACTAGCCTAACTAGCCGAATCTATTGTATTGTAAAATATTCTCAAGAAAGTACGATAACTGATATAAATCGTTCGATAAATCTTTTGAAACTTTTGATAATCCTGATTCATAATCGAATTAATGTCATAAGAATACCAATATTTATATGCGGAGATGGGCCGATTATTGGAGCGCTAATCAGATATGTCACGGAAGAATTCGGGATTGCCATTCTCTGTCCTTTTAGAGCCGACACGTTACGAAATGTTCTTCGTGGAACATTTGTCGGAAACAAAGATTTGTTAACCAGTTACTTTTTTGTATTGGTATTAAAGAACAGTAAAACCATGGCTCGCAATGGTTGGTTTTCGTAACGAGAGGAATCGCTTGCAGCGATCGCTTCCTCGTCTGGCAACTTCGGTCAGCAAAATGCACACTTGCTATATTCGCGAATTACGAGGACCAGGAGCCGCCGCCATACTTCTGATTTGCAAGTAGCCGGACACCACAGAACTTCTATTTTGCAAAATAGAATTTAATGAAGATTACACATGTCGTACCTGTTAATCGCCGGCCCGCAATGTTATACATTACAAAAAATATTAGGCTATGAGAAATGGTATAATGCTCTACTGGTATCGCGAAAGAAATTCTTCATTCTTTTTCTTTCTTTTTCTTGCATCTACTACTATCACTATTTCGACTGTAAGAATGCTATTGAAACGTTCGTTCAGAGTGCATATAACGATTAGCTCTGTTAGAATGCATTTCTTTGAAGTTGAGACCTGAAAGAAGCTTGTACGACACACCGCCCGGAAGGAAGTTACACGGATTACAAAGACCGAATACCGTCAATGGTCAATGTATAATGTCCATCATCCCTCCCTTTCTCTACATTTTTTGTAAAATCATTCAAGTGTGCAAATTCTCAAGATTGTTGACCACAAATAGCGAATGTCTTTGTTCACACTAAAACTACTTTGTCTTGTCATTGTACCAGCTGCCTCGAAAAATGCTTGTTCATCAACCGATCACCAAAACACCAATATTCAAAGAGAACAAACCACAAAACGAACCACTTAAAGAAACCGCATTGAATAATAGAATATCGCTCTTTGAATTTGACTATATAGGAATTTGCTCTGAAGGGTAGGATATGATCCAACTAAAAAAATCCCTATAACTTAATTTAGCAAAATATATAACAGATACTTAATATACAACAATACTTTCATCACATTATCGAAATATTATGCAAAAAAAATAAATAACATTTAAAATTGATAACTGTTTTTTCATAAAACACATTAACTATTTATAAAGCAAAGATAAAAATTTAAATTTGAAATTTTATCGTCATAAAACAATAATACGTTTATTACCTACGCACGTCGCAAGCGGAGATATTTTATTACTTATTACTTTCGCCGCATGGCTAGCTACAGATTTTATAGAACACTAAATCTTTCTAACACGCGGTACGCAGTATTTATAATCGCGGATTTCTACATTCGTCGGGCGTGCAATTTATTAACGGGTTTTCTACAGTAGAGGACTCGGACACGGCTCGTTTAAGCGCGCGAACGTTTATCTTTGGTTTCATCGAGGTCTCCGAGACGAAAACGATGTCGTCCGGAGGATTTAAGGGGACTTTAAGCACGGTTCGGACCAACCACGAAGGCTTGCCTAAAACAATGTAATTGCCGCTCATTTGCCAGTCTAGACAAACTCTGACGACGAGACAGCAACAAATATCCGGTCTAACCTGTCGCAACGGGTCGAACCTTCTTCTTAATAATGACGTAATTGCTTAATTTCTGTTTTCAGTCGCGGATGAACGGCTGCTACCGAGTCACTTATTAAAATCTCAAAATCCTGTCCGGTTCTGTCTTAATTAAGCGTTGGACCCGACCCGTCCGAAGTCTGTCCCTTGAACTGACTATAATTTGATGCAACTGCGAGTTGCAACTCGCTTTGAGGTCCCAATTTGTGCTGCTGGCCACCCCAAAAAATAAAGACCGGAGCGAAAGCAAGTTGGGGTATCGTAAGTGAGCCTTGGCGATATTTAATTACGCGTAATGATCATGCAGGAAATTACATCGTTGTCGACTACGCCATTTGGCGTACATGCATCTTATCGGTCATCGAGGGTGCCGCGCGAGCAAGAAGCAAATGATATTCCCAATTAATAATTAAGCTAAATTAGGGATGAATGCGATCGTTTTCTACCGCGTGCGCGCAGTTACGTGCACGCGACGAATCTTTGAAACGCTTGTTTCGTCGTCCTCGCCGTTTTCTCTTGCATTCATTCGCACAGCTCGAACGTCGCCAGGTGGCCCTTTACACCTCTCTTTCTCTCTCTCTCTCTCTTCTTTCTCCTTTTTTCCTTCAAAGAAAACGGGCTTTGGCCGAGATCTCGCAAATCTTCGGATCGGATATATTTTTCTGCGTCGAAGAACTGGAATTTACCGTCTGCGAACGCGCGTAGACGATACACGAGAGTGTAACAAAGACAAATATTTACTCGAGCGCGAGTGCGGAGCCGATGGTAATCCTCGGATCGTTCCTCGGTGAAAATGGTGAATGACCTCGGTGAACGACGCGCGATATAGATCTCACACGGCGGGTGAGACTACCTGTCCCCGTTTGTCGATACACAGCGCCCGGGTATGAATCGCCCGGAAAACGTGGACGGGTTTTACTTAATACCGTGGATTAGGGTTTAAACCCCTCTATCGGCCATTCATTCGAGGGTACAATAAACGTGCCGACTGTAGAGGGAATTATTCTTAAGCGAGCCTCGGGTCCGCGCTCCACGCGCACCGCGCGCCGTCGCTGCATCGGCAGGTACAATGATCTTTCGTAACCGGGCCGGAAGTGACAGAATGCAGGGTGCAAGCGGTTGAAGCGCTGAATCTGTGTCACTGGCGTTTGGAATCGTTTGGACGAGCGCGATGCACGACGGTGAAATGAAGAGCCTCGAACGTGTTGCGCGGTAACGATGTAAGGATGTAACAACGTGCAATTTCTGTAACGAAGTAAATCTGAACACATTACGGCTTTTCACCACGAGTCGAAGTAAATTACCTCATCATCCGAATGACCTTCATTCATTGCCTCGTTGAGGTGTATATGATTAAACTATGTGCCGGAAAAAATCGCTCAATCGATCGATTGCATGGCCGACTTTGTAAACGTCTCGACAATCTCCATATATTATGGTCAACGGTATCCGGCTCTCTTGTCCTGAATATGCGGGATTGAGATTACATATCCAGAACGTGAGATTGTTTCAGAAAACTGGACGCTTCTTGCCTCAAAATAAGTTGCGTACGATTAGCATCTTGGAGGAGGAAGAAGAGCTTAGCAGTATGTAAAAACAACAGTATTCACACAATCAGAGAAATAAAATACAAACGAATTCAGAAAACTCGTGCGGGCTGATAAGAATTAATAAACTATCGCGTACGTGAAAAACAATATTTTGTAAGATTATCGCAAAACCTGCAAACCATTTTGTGCGCGCATCGTTCTCGCAAAATGATTGTTCATTTGTTCATTAGCACGAGAGATGAGACGCTTCTTACAGCATTCACGCACTGAGAAAAAAAAATTTGTTAATCCCAAGAAATGTTTAGTCCGATACGTTCAACTAAACATTTTAGTTAATTAAATAAACATTAGTTAAATTAATTAATTCTTGATTAAAGAAACTAAATAAATGGTTGAAACAACTAATGTTTAGTTAACTAACTAAAATGTTTAGTTGAACGTATCGGACTAAATATTTCTTGGGATTAACAATTTTTTTTCTCAGTGCGACATAATTATTATAATTTTAAGTACGCATCGCTATTAGAGAAACGTTATCATATAGATGGTGAATTGATACTATAACACCACGATTTTGGAAATATTTCTAAATAATATCTAATAAGTAAGTACACAATATCTACTGAAGAACTTTGCGTCTAAATATTTGAAAAGATATTAATTTATGTTTGTATAATTTTTAAATAAATTCCTTTTTATAAGAATTTCTTTTTGTAAAATAAAAATTACAATTTACGAATACCAAGTTGCACTATCTGCTTGAATAATTATTGCTACCACACGTTGTACACTTCAGTTCGAATATGGCGATACTATAATGGTTTATTCGCACAAAACGCGACCGAGAACGCGCGACCGCTTGAAATTTTCCCGCAGCGAAGAAGATACGCGTATCGCGGCGCAAAAACAATGAGCATCCGACACGGTACATATGACTCGGAACGAATTCGCTAATTCGCAGCAACTCCTTAATTACAACACGGGCGAACTCTATTCGCCGACTACCGTTTAGCGCTGCCGGGTATGCGTATCCGGGCTCCTATAAATCCGAGGCTGTCCGCCGGCTTAATACCGTGGCGAAATCAATTTACCGTGGGTGGCTGCTATACATATCGGGCCCGTGCTGTAATTAAATTGTTACTTCGGGCAGACCGCACGCCAATCGACATGGGCGGCCACCGAACACCCACACTCGCGCTCCCCGCCGCCGTATTTATGGGCCCTTTATACCCAGAGCGTGTCCTCTATTAATAACGCGGGATATTAATGAATTTGTGAAAGATATCCCCGCTTTATCCGCGTATCCTGGGAAGATCGCGTGGGTGGAACTTCGTCGTAGACGCCACGTTAAGTCCCCGCTGTCTTCCTTTCCCATCGTAGCCCTTCGTAGGGATCCTTCTTAAGCGCCCACTTTTTAACGGCCGTGTTTTCCATCAACGTGCGAGCACACCCCGCGTGTGTTTCATTAATGAATATTCGAACGTTTTAGATGGGTGAAATATCGTTCGTGGTAAGAGGTAACGTGTTCGGCCGCGCGTACGTGGTAGTGATCCATGGGCGATGTAAGGGCGCGGAGGTACCTTCGATCGCGGCCATTAATCATCGGGGATAGATGTTGTATAATAATTTATCGATTTCGTGGTATTATGAATGGAAAATTACGGCGATCGATTATGGATTCTCTGCCTCTTGCTCGTACATGGCGATGCAGAGATTATACCGTGGCTTTCTGTGCGTGTTATACCCACCTATCTTTGTATAATAATAAGAACCAAATAAATCCATATCCGATAAAATACTACAACACGCGTATTCAAAATGAATCTTTCGTTAACGAGTACCTGACAAATATTTTTAATCGTATGAAATATATCACGGATTTTCCTCGCATTAGGTATTCTGTGTGAAGAAAACACGCGACATTCTCCAAGCCCTCCTGACGTCGCTCCGCAAGTTTCTTGCAAAAAGATATTTTTCTATGTGCAACGTTTATTTTTAGTAGCTTATTTTCCGCCGTTAATGAAGAAGCGAGCTATCAGTGTTCTTCTTGGCGGGCGACGTAAAATCACGGTTTTACCTCATACTTTGGCACCGCGCGTGCTTTTGCGGTCACCTCGGCCGTTCGTTTACATAAATCTTCGTCAGTGGGAAGCGTATACGTTCGTTTCGAAACTCCATTAGCATTCGTAGGCGGACTGTCACGCGTCGCGACGGGAAGAATCGCACGTGTCATAAATATACATATGCGATCGGTGTGGATTCGTGCGGTCGCTTCCTTGCTTTTAGCTTATCTGTGCTGTCCGTGGGGCACCCCGAATCCAGAACGTGAGAGGGTTCGGAGTGCCCGGCCACGTCCGATAATTGGTAAGGGTAAGCTCAGTCGAGTGATGTTTGTTTGCTCGACCGTTACATAAATAGAACCGATAACCCGCACCCATTCTCGTAGGCGCCATAGAGTTCAGTATAAGAATTCCCCAATCCGCTATTAAGTATACACGAGTCAGAAAGTTCTTTACAAAGGACTTTACAAAGTAGAAAAATTTGAATCAGTTCTCTTAAAAATATGAAATTGGCTATCATAGTTATGATTACTAAAAGAGCAATTGAATTGACGGAAATTGTTTTGTCAGTTTATTGTCACGAGTGCACGGAACCGTCGATTATGCTCGTAATTTCGTTATATTATCGAAGAAACTGTGAGGAAAACCGAAACGAAAAAATTCGGCCGCATTACAATCTGCATTTTTCCCGCGGCGCGGCCGAGCGCGTTCCCAAGAAGAAACGCCGAGGCGCAACCGCAGGGAACGAAAAGTTCGCGTTATCATTAACTCCGTTTTTCCCCGTGCGTCATCCGTTAGAGAGCCGCGCGAGATCGGCGGCGCAGTTTTTAGCGCGGTTTATCGACCGGATGTCGAGCAGGAGAAACGCTCAACGGCGTGCACGATACCGCGCCGTAACATCTTTACTCCGGCTCGCCGCTGATTGGCAGCTGAGCGCTTTGTACTCGCACGACTTCCTGAAAACTTGGTGTATAAATCACGCACGCATCCCGTATACAATTTATTCGCCGTAAAGCGGGCCCGCGAGTGTGCGTGAGAAAGTACACGCGAACGCGTGAGGACGCTCTCACGCGACACTGAAAACGATTCGCCCTCTAACATATAATGATGCAGACCATCCACGTCATTTTCTTATCACGTACATATATAATTCTACAGATATTGACAGACTTATTGAAATTGCAGTCGGAACTCAATCAATGTCACGCATCAACGCCCGCCGATCGCCAATAATGACAAGTTAATTAATCCCCGAGGACTGCGGGAGTATCATCGGTACCCTCGTCCAAGTCCGTATAAAACAGCAAGAAGGAATGCCAGGTGGCGCGGATAAAAAATACCGTTTCTCATTATCATAGCAGCACGGAATGACGAACGTTTTGCGCGTCTCATCCACAATTCCAGCAACATTGTGTTGTCGACGTTTGAGTACGCTCAGGCGCGCGTTCTCACGTAACAGCTAAAAGCAATTACTACGCTTCTTCTTCTTGGCCTGCAAGATCGGTATGCTTGGTATGTAATTTCGTCCGGAAGAACAAATAATCGACAATAAAACGCGTAATAATAACCGCGCTACGAAGCCGGCACGGACGAAGAAGAACGGAGACAAATTGAACGTCATGACGGTTTTGACGATACGGAATAAAAGGTGAAATGAGAATGCGGCGACGCGGATGCGCGGTTCCTCTTAATTGCTTCTCATCATTAAGTGAATCCTCACGTCACGCACTCCGCAGTGTAGCAGCAAAAGTAGAAGCGAAAGTTCGACACCGCCGAAGCGTTTCGTGCACCATGACAGATTCATGAGATCGATCCCGGGGCGATTATACCAAGCGCACACAGTACTCTCCCGATGAATCTTCTCCTACCCTCTGCCAACGTCACGCAGGCTGAACTTCGAAATTCTCATCGGCGGTGATACACAACGTATAGGCAATCGTTTTAATTCGCCCCACGGCGTGCAATTTAGCGCGTTCCTCGATCATCGGTCGAGCCATAGCCTTGTGTCGAATCAAAAATCGCGGACGCCACGTCGGCGGCTAATCGCCCGAGGAATAGCTTTAACGGGAGCTATCTCTCCCTCTTTCTTTCTCTCCCTCTCTCGGATATCCACCTGCCGAAAGAGCAATAAAGTGCGAGATTACGCGACCGCCATTAATGCGAGCGCAAAACTAATTAAGTCGGGCGACACGAGATCTCCTCGGGACATTCATGCTCGAGTAATTTCGGTGCCGCGGCCGGTGCCCAAAGAAACGAGAGACGCGCGCGGTCGCGCGCAAACGGGCGGCTTTAATTATTTATTATTGTACTCGGCTATGTGTAACGTGTAGGCCCCGCGTTGGCCATTATACGGGGCCAGGTGGTTTCGCCGGATGGATATTAATCGGCCGACGATTTGAAATCCCGGGATCGCTGCGAGGCTATAGATATTCGCGTTCGTGCGCGTTAACAGTAATTACGATCCATTTGTATATCAATGCGCGTATTTGAATAAATTACCAGACGCTCCTTTTTCTGCTTCGAAGGTGGCGGGCTGCCTGCCGTTGTGCGCCAGGGATATTTGTCAAGCTGCTCGCATTCGCTGCGGTCATTTGGGAATCGATGACTCAATTAAAATTCTATATACTAAGCACGAGGCTCAATTAGGCCCGCTTGTGTGCGCTGGCATTTAAATAATGAGTAAAATAAAAGACACGTTTAAATTTCGGAACGGATCATTTTGTGACGTCTGAAAAATATCTCAGCGCTTATAACGTTAAGGAATAATTCTGTAAATTAATTTATATCTTTTGGATCACTTTTCTAATTTTCCTAACACGCGAGGTCAATTTCGCGATCAATTACCATTGAAAAAAGACCTACCCTGCATTGTGTAAGCGAGAAAGACTGGATCGCACAGCCTCGATTTATGCCAGAAAGAAAGAGAGAAGTAGAGAAAGAGCGCGCCAACTTCCGGCGGTCTGCGTTCCGTCAGCGTTATTATCGGTAGGTTTACCTCTATATCGGACGCCGATGCTCCTCGCATGAAGAAGAATCCGGCAGGGGCTATTCTGCCGATTTGACACAGTTTCACCGTGAAGACAGCTTAAAGGATACCGCGTGAGTTACGACCGCCGGCGGCGGTTATCTCCCGCAGCTGGCATAATAAAATTGAAATCGCATTGTGCCGCGGCACTCCGCGGCCGCGCAGCAATCAACGTTACTTTTATCGTTCAGAGAAACGTTACCGGTCAGCTGGCCTCGGGTAACTACTCGCGCCTTCGTTGCTCGCGTACTCGTCGCTGCCCGTGTTACGAGCTCTACGCACTCGCCTCGTAAAAGCGAAATCTCGCGAAGAATGACGAGTCGATACGCGACGATAAAACGCGTCTCCTCGGCGTCTAATCGCGACTTTATCGTGCCTTTTATAGCGAATGACATTCGCAGCTCGTACCTGTCAAACACAATTTTCGAGGAGAGCACCGCGAACTTTCTATCTCGATGGTCGAAGCTTGTTTACAAGCTTGTAAAACCATGATAACCAACAAAACCAGAATTTTTAAACGTTATTAATATATGTTAATCGCTATGTTAATCGTATTTTCCGTAAGGATATTGCTTCCGCTCTAAATAAAAACAGTGGTAATATTGCAAACTGAGTAATTGCGATAACTCTTATTTTTTTAAAGAAAGAAGACATATTATTCAACGAATAATATCTGATTTAAAAGTTATATCTATGTAAATGCAGTATAGCAAGAAAAGTAGTATTAACTGCAAGAATTGATCGAATTTCGTACATGTTTCCTTACATGTTACGACCATTAGATATAGTGCTGTGAACAACAAAAATGTAATATCTTCATTAACTATAAATCTAATGAAATAAATCAAGATGCCTAAAAAAATTCTTCGATTTTTCATTAACTTGTGAAAGAGACCTACTATCATTTCTGCTTCTAAGTATTTAATTATAAAAGAAGATATTAACTTCAAGGATATACGCTGACAGTGATCGATGATCGATATAATGATCTAACTTATCATTCAAGGAAATGAGGCAGTCCGCTACAAAACGTTGCCAGCATCTTTATGTCTCCACGTTTTTGTAAAATTTATTATGGCTCGTGTAACTGGCGCTACTACTAATTGCATGATTTATCCTCTTCATTACACAGACTTCCGCGTAACTTATGCATTTAATTTCACTATTTTTTGCTACATCAACGTCGGCCTTGCTGTCAGCGTTTTGCAGCCTTAGATATGCTTGGCTGCACGCAAGAATCACATATGCAAATCGTGCTCCAAAATGTGAACAGGCTAATAATATCTTAATATTTTCGTCAGAAACTGAAGTGTTTTACAAAACGTTATACATGGTGTATCAAAAAGATCTACGTCAAAGCAGAAATAACGTAAAATAGACAAGTTATTCATTTATCCTATACAAAATATCGATCATTAACGCGTTTTTTCAACTTATGTCTTAATTTATATTAAAGTAGAATGAAACGATAACGTTTAATCAAAGAACATATGTCATCTTACATATGTCTGCCATTTTATTCTAGCACCGTTAGCTTAAAGAATATAAGTACAACCATTTTTGTAATTCAAACAGGTTTTGCATCGTAACAGGACTACCAATCATGCATTCCGTCGGTGAAATCCAGAACAATTTTTAATGATGTCTTAATATGTTATCGTGCAAATTGCAATCTCCGCGCCGTTACGCGAAGACTTTAATAATCATCTCTCGTCGGATAGATTAATTAACAACGATTAAGGATGATTATTAGTACGCATTCGGGGTTCTCGTTATCACCCTATAAATACATCGGTGGATAATTTTTGCGCATAAATCGCGACAGACCGGTCTTTATGATCGGTAACACCTTCTTCGCAGCTACGTGCTAGTTTCTACTTGACGGTACCAAATTATAACTCTTCTAGATCATTAGTTACCCAGCCTATCCATTGCTTAGTCCAGCTTAAACAATTATCGATTCGAGTTGTCACATGATTCAAGATCGGTGCTTTTGAAATTACTTAACGAGATTGTACGCGAACCTGTCGGTGTTACTTGTCTAAAAAAATGTAATAATTATGGCTAGAATAAATGATTACAATATTTTAAACCTAAATAAAACTTGTTTCACTCGTGCGCGAGTGGTAAATTTAACGGGTTGTATTAGTTGAATCATAAATGCGTTATATAAGATATGTCCGTGCACTTCACTAACGTCACCGTAACTGAAATTGTCAAAAGGGATGATTTTGTTGGAAGAACGTAGCTCCTTGAAGCGAAGTGTCAACAAAGAGCGGCTTCCGAGATATAAAAGCTCACTAGTAGCATTGTGTATAAGGGTGTTTAGGGTAGGCAGTGTGAATTTCTCTAAAGGATTGCCAGGACCTGGCGGCGTTCTTGAGGAGTCGTTTCCCATCGTCGGAATAATGCCGGCAAAGGAATTAAGAACCCGTAAAATGGTGCAACGGGCAATAAATGCCTTTTCGCCAGCTGCCCGTGGTACCATCACCCGCTCCATTTCCCCCACGCCCCTTTCCCAGCAATCCGCCCGCGCCCGCTTTGATTTCCTCTCTATCCAGGATTTCAGGATTTAAGAACTGCAATTATCCACGTTGCATCACCGTAACTTTCATCGTTTTTTCGAAACGCACGCGATGGCTGACGGCTGCAGAATTAAGGCTAACTGAATCTCCTCTGAATATTATCGTGTGGCGTTGGAGTCCCGCTGCGTGAAAAATTGAATCGATAACTCGATCCAAATATTTTTACGATGCGTAAATACCCGTAAAGGCATGCGATTATTTAAATCGATTTCACGCGATGTCCATAGCGATATGTTAATTTCCTCCAATGGCAAAAGATTGAGCGATCAAGAGAGAGCGCGCGGTGTAATGCCATTATCGGCGCTTTGTCTCATATTCTCGATGCCTATCATTGCGGATGTTATTATATTGGTAAGATAATTACGGTCGCGCATTATCTCGATCACCGCGACTTTTTGCGCCGACTTTCGCCAAAGGAATACAAAGCGGCGACGAGACGCAAATGCGCGGGTTACGCGGGCGCGAAGTAATTTCAGGGCGAAAGCCCGCAAAAAACTGGCGCAAATTAGTTAGCATAAGGGGGAACTGTCAGCTTGATTAACTCTGTACGACGCGGTGCCTCGAGGATAACTGCGACTGCTGCGAAAGCGGTCGGGCACCGGAGCCCCGCAAAAAGCGGGCTTAATTTAATCTACACGACACACTTTCTCGCACCCGGCGGAAGTGCCTATTTGCGAGGCGCACAAGGGAGCCGTTTATACTGGCGTCGCGACGCGACGCGACGGCGTATTTCCGCGCGTCTACGTTTCATCGATCAGCCGGACGCGTAGCGGCGACGTGAAAGAAAAGCGACGACGACGTTGCTTGTGGTCCTCTCGCGGGGACCCCGACTACTCACGGAGGTCGCGTCTACCCACAGCACCGTGATTCCCCCTAGGTCGAATTACGGAGGGAACGAAGGGTGGACGATTCGCGCAAAGGGACGACGGACGGAGGACTAATTAATTGCAACAGCGGAGGAGGGAAGACACAGGATGACATGCTGCGGGAGTCTGGAAGTGGACGGTCGGTAGCTCGTTAAATTTTAGGGACGTGTAGATCGAAGCGACTCCCGTACATTTACACTGAAACGAGCGCGACGTTGGCAGTACGAGCCTGATTGAAATCTATCAGCAAGCGCCTAATTTAATTAGGTGCGCGCCGTGTCTGGTCGTTGCGGGAGAGCGTTCGCTCGGAAGACTCACGACAGTACTTCTGTGCGAGGCGTAATTCCATGCAGTAGCCGGACGCTCGCTTCAAAGGAAAACCCTACGGCTATCTTTGCCTCGGAATTCAATGGAATCAAAATTGCGAGAGAACGCAAACATATAATCGCTATAATCGTTAATAAAGGACACGCTAATATCACGCACCTCTCTAAAATCATAAAATTTATTTTCTCAACGTGATGTCGGTCGAGAAATTTACGATTGAATTGTTGTATCGACATTTCGCAACTATGCCGTTTTTCCGCACTTTTATCGCACGACGCGCACGAATAATGCGATGCGATTTCGAGTCACGAACAGAGCCCCCTCGGGAGGGGAAAGGGGTTAAAAATAAGTGGTCTTGCTCGCAAGTTTGGCTTGGGTATGCACGGTTATCCGGCTCGTTTATCGTGAGTCGCAAGAGAATCGTCCGATCGCGGTTCCGGGTACACGCGGTCCTCACGTGTCCTCCGCATTGAGCATTCCGGGCCGGTACCCGTGTCACACCGAAATCCTTTTCCTCGGGATATGATTCATTGTTGTACTCGAAGACCACCCAGCGGAGTACAGTGTGCTCTGAAATCCTCGTCGAAGAGAGCCCGAGATCGATACGGCGACGTGCGCCCACGCTCGCTCGCCGCTTGGCAATGGATGATGCACTGTCAGGGGCGGATTGGACCCCTAGATCCAACAGGCTAGGAGCCTTTTTACATATCGACTTGTCAGCTTTAATAGATTTATGTATTGCATAGATCCCTCTCGAGAAGCAGCCTCTCCAGAGTTATATTACGTATTATGCTATTTAAAGTGATTGTAAAGATTTTTTCGTGCCGAGCTCCAACGCAATCAGTAATATTAGCATGGAATAAAAAGTCCAAAAAAATCAAGATAAACTTGTTCTTTTATTTGTTTAAAATAATACGCGTAATATCAATCACATGGATTATTAAACGAACATGGAGCACGATAAATAATGATATACCAAATTGAAATTATAACTGTGCTCTCGTTAGAATAAAAGTTATTTTTCTTAAAGCTAAATCCGCCCCTGTGCATCACACGTAGTGAAATGACAGACCTACCTGGAAGCAATCGATACAAAAGATATCGGAATAATCTCGCGGCGCCGGCCGAATTAGAGATCCAGCGAGTCTTTAATTGAACGTCTGAATAATGATAGCTGATCGCGCGATACGACTGTCCAGTCGTCACAAGCACGGCAGTCTTCCTTTCCGAGACCCTGGGTTGTCTGCATCAATATTCAAATAGTCCGACTGGCCCCTTAATTAAACACGACAGAATTCTGCCCCATATTCGGGTTTTAAATTCGAAAACAGATTCAGAAATTATCGTTATTTGTGGAGCCAGAATATCTGCATTTTCTCGACATTCATTATACATATATTTTCGAATATATTTAAACGATATCTTTTGCATAGTTAAATTTCGATAAAAAGATACATCTCGCGATTATAAATCATACAAACGAAAAAGAATGAAGCGCGCGCGAGTAAATTATTTATCGACGATAATAGTCTGCTTGATATCTCGATCAGCGTCACAATTATGGCCGTTAGAGATAAGTGATTGTGCTTTCTTCGCAAATTCATCATTGACACGTGAAATAATTGATAGCTCCGCGTTTTACGTTCGTCGATTGTATCAAGATGACGAGAAACCGATAGCCTTCAACATACTAAGACGTACTTTATCGAAAATATCTGAATCTATGCTTATACTTGACACAATAAAAAAATACGCGAATTGTTATACTACATAAAACACACCTTCCTATCAAATAGAAAAACGCGAATACTGAAAGTAAAATTATTTCCTAATTTTTATCAAAAAGTTAATAAATATATATTTAAAAATACAAATTTATCTAAAACTGTAAAATTTTCAGATAAATTACATTACAGCAATTAATAATAAAGAAGCAGAAAAAGCTGTAATCGTCGCGGGAACAATAACGCGCTTAATTGGTATGTCGACAGTTAATTGCTGGCGACCAATTCTTTGATTTTCCTTATTCGCGCGACACACGGCGTAACAGGATCGGTTAAAGAAATACAAAAGAATCCCGCGCTCGAGATACCACGCCGCGCGATTGTCAGCGGGATGAAAAACGAGAATTTTCACGGCGATTGCACGGGGATATTGCAAAAAGCGGAAGCTCCGCTAACCTTGATTCTTTCTGGACGAGAATGCCGCGTTGCTCAGCGCATGTCCACGGCTGATGGCCGAGAGGCATCGTCGCTGTCCGACGAAGCAATTACCGGCCTGTTATCGACGTAGACAAAAAACGGTATGCGAGATGACCGTTAACGGGCATTACGGCTGAAATCGCCAGCGATTCTTAATGAAATCAACATGATGGGTGGCTGCCCCAATCCGGGCATAATCCAATCGTACATTGAATTAAAACTGACCAGAATCGAACGACAGTCGGCGACCGGATAATCACTGACCACGACAGACATTTGCGTGAATCATTTTCCCTCCCAGAGCTGGTAACGAGCGAGAAGCGAGAGACGAAGACTTCTACCTTACGCTCATTAGCATCTGACGCAATTTCGGCGATAATTTATATCGCGTCCCGCAGCGCCTTTAATTCCAAAATTAATCTCCGACTGAGCACGGCCGATTAATCGGGAATCGAAAGTACGCTACTGAAGGAAATGGTTACGTAAACGCTGTTCTCGAAACGCTAAACAGAATTCAGCGGTGTCAACGATGCGTGACGACAATGACAAATGAACGAGTTGCGAGTGATAGATGGATATCGGAACCTTAATGACCGACGGACGCCGAATGCAACAACATCATCGAGCGCCACTCTATTATTAAACGCGCGAAACAAATTTCGAAACTCCGTATGTCCTCGATGTAACAAGTCCCAGAGCGTCATTAATTCTACATTTAATTTATATGCGCATTTAATGCACTCTATCAATCATTATTACATATAAAAAAAAGCAGAAGTTTCTATCTTTTATTAATATATAATCTTCTATTAATTACTGTGTCAAGAAGTCTAGACTTCACTTTAAATGATGTCGAGATATTTCCCGCAACTGGTAGTATTAAATAATATCGAAAGACAGATCCGACAGGTGTTCAAACTTCCTACATCTACTATGCGCCATTTACCGGGCCGTAGCGTAGGTGCTGTGCTAAAAAGATCACTGGTCACGTCCGCAACAGCATTCAACATCAGGATTCAGAGTCGTCATCCTGTCGTCCGAGCGAGCCGCGACTTTCATTTATCACCGCCGGCATCATCCATCTCTCGCAGCTGGAAATCTCTATTTGCATCCGCGTCTTATCTGGCGTCAGGTTGAATCGCGCGCGGACGACAACGACGGCGCATCGCGAATCAACCACGCGAGTCCTCATAATGCTCCGTCGCATAACGAATCGTTCGGAAATTAACGGTCTACCGTGCCTGCCGGTACCGCCCCGTCATCCGGTAATGGTAATGCGGTAATACGCTTTCCTTTCTCGTTAAAGTGTGATTTAAGCGTCTCGTCCCGAGGGACGTTATGGATGAACGTGCGACGCGCGCGGTGCGCGAATGCGAATTGCAACTTGTGTTGTTCGATATACAGGCTGATTCCTCGCGCGGTAATTTTCTCGCGCGTCCATGCGTAAATAAGCCTCGGCTGAATGCGGCGATGCGATCAGGATGACATTCGTCTTGCCATTTGTCAAACGCTAACCATTGCCATCGAGTTATCGGTCGCGCGAATCAAACTGGAAATCCGATTTTCACATTTGAAAATTCCTGAGGAATTGCAATAAGTACGATTTGTCGCGAGTAAGGGCCATTCTACAGTACGTCGCAAACGATGGCAACTGTTAGTTGAAAAGTGTCATTTCCGGTTGCGCTTGTCAGTTGCGGTTGTCAAAAGAGGGTTGGCGAACTTTTAACTTTTTTGGCGACAGCAACCGGCAATCGGCAATGAGAAATAACACTTTCCAACTAGGTATAGTAGTTGCCATCGTTCGCGACGTATTGTAGAATGGCCCTAAAACTCACTCTCTCCGATAAAATTGTACCTTTGTTTTCTTCTTCAATCATCGTGCTAAAGGCAGGAAAGGCCAGGGTAATTTCGTAAGAACGTTCTGTACGTGCGCGTCATTTCGCGCGGCACGCTTGATTACGTATATATGTTATAGAGAGAGCGGCACATGTATCACGCGCAGGAAGGATCCGAAATTTTCGGTCGGCTCGACATGCGAGCGGCCGAATCGTCGAAGATTCATGTTATACGACAGCCTTCGTCTTGAAAAGCGATTACATACGGTTCTCGGATTCAAAGAAAACCGGTCGCGCGCGCCGGCGAAAGTTGCCCGTTAATGCTCGCGATCTCGTGATACCGCACGGTAGATTAACTCGTAATTGCGTTCATTATCGTAGGATTCGATTCGGAAGTTTGAGGACGCGCGAGACCCGTGCTCAGCGTATGCGGAAGGCGTATCTTACATGACATCGAAATTAGCATTAATTAATAAGTACAAGATTATATTTCTTGTTTCGTGAGCGCCTCCGACTTACATCAGAGGAAGACACATATTTTATCTCGCGACAAGCATCCCAAATCTTTTGAATGAAATCCGATTATCGCGGCTATAAAATTCTTATCTCGAAAATATCAATATCACAGAGTTAATATTTATCGTTTATCTGTTCTATTCATAATATCGGCGTCATACGGCGACATATTTCCAACTACTTGCTCACATTGGCGGCAATGACTTTCCATCGCTGATTATCTTCTCGAAGAGTACATAGAAGACGGTACATCGAAGCTTTCCATCGCAACGCAAACAGATTCCTAATACCCGCACGTCTGTTTACCGATCTGCCACGAGCGACTCGGCTCTAGTTGACATTTAATTTCAACTTCGATCGAAGGTCATACGGAAAATAATTATCTCGTGTATTCTGATTATCCGTCCGAGTCAACAATTCCCCCTGACAATAAAAGATAACCGCTTAGAGTGACACGGCTCGAGGAGGCGATAATTTATAAGGATACCTTCCTTCTCTTACGAGGGTGACCTCACTTTAATATTAATGGCTACTCCTCAACTCAGCCAAGATTAATAGTTAGACGTTCGAGATCGTTCTGCTTATAGGTACGTTCTAGAGCGTGCTAGCGCGCGCGGTACGGGATGCAAAGTAACCGACGTCGCGTGTATAGCTTTGGACATCGGTGATTTCGGGACAATGATTGACGGGCAGCTGCTCTATCGGCGTATAACTTCATCGATTACTCGACGAGGTTGCCAGCCACGCTGACCTAACGTGCCGGTTCGGTCGTCTATGGCTACAGTAGAAAAAAATTTTCGATTTCATAACCAATGATTACTTTTAGGAACATTAATGGTGTGGCCATTACTCTTGCTCACACTTGCCTCCTGTAATTTAATACATCGACAGAAAGTGCCGCTTTATATAACGTAATTCGGAGTTAGTCTCGTGACTTTGGAATATGTATAAATATATGCATGTTAATTTATTTCCTTATTTTAGTTATTAATTTATCTCCTGTAAAAAGCGCGAGATGAGGTAACGTGAAAAGCAGTGCTGAACGAATTAAATTCGTGCCAGGACAACCCTTGTATGCAAAAAAAAAAAGACTTTCGGAGACAATGGAGCCCTCACACGTGGACGGTTACGTAAAGTTCGCGTATATCCGCCTGGTATCTATTCATAGAGTCGCGACCGGTCGAAAATACGAAGGCAGAAAAAGAAGCGGTCGTTCGCAGGCAGCACGTGGGAATTGGTCGAGGCACGTGCCTCGAATCGGTCCCAGGCCAACTCGTGGCGAGGATCGAACTATTTCCGCGTGACGAGGAAATTGTTTTCGGGGCGTCCCGACCGACGCTGCGGGAGACGATCCGCCAAGGCAGTCTATCCCCTCGCAGCGGGTGTTGACCATCGCGTGTGGACTCGCATCTCTCATTCGAATTAAGCCTATTGCCGGTCTTCGCAACGAACCGCAGAAGGGATTCGGAAAAAGGGAATATTTTTCGGACGAACGATCAGTCTGTAGGCAAGAATCGAAACTGTCTGGAGAGAACGATTATCGTCATTCATTGTTGTCGACGTTTCTCGTGTAAACGCGCATGAACCTACGTCTTTTGTGTCTTGCAAAGTAATGATAATTTAATAAACCACAAATTTACACAATAATGATTATCGTTATATCAAATAGAATGGTCATTCTAAGTCGCACACGCGAAAGAAAATTCGTATAAACGAAAAATGTTGTAATAAAAGCAGTATACATTCCAAGAAAACGTGTTGGCGGAGAAAAGAAAAATGGTAGTCACGACCGTCGGTCGATCATTCGGTCCCCGGCCGGACAAGGCGGATGGAAATGGATTGAGATTCTGCTCAGATGACACTCGGGAACCTGCAAAATGTATTAGCCTGCGGTGCAAAAAAATCGTTACTATTTCTAGTCCTTGAGGGTTGAGCTAAGAGTTCAGGCTCATCAGGCGGCCGGCAGGTGTGAGTTCGAGATGTTGAAAAAAGTTCGCTTGCCTGCGGAACTAGACAGGATCGTCGAACGAAACGTTTTGAATGCTAGCAGACTACGCGAGTAATAAAAGTACGAGCGATAGTACCGCAAAATATAATTGCGTAATGGCATATTCGACGCGACCGCGTAATTAGTGTCGGATTGAACGAACCATGGAGGTAGCTCCGAGAACTCTCTGCGATCAATAAAAATACGACACGATCGTATCCGGGAGCAAGTCATTATTTTAAGTGATCGAATGAATAATGTATAATGCAGGAAACTCTGTACATTAAAAATATAATATCTTTTAAAACAATATCTGCAGTTTTCTTTTTAAATTTACATATATCTTATACAATTACGTATTTCATTATATTCTCATTGATATCTATGTATAACGAAACCAAGGAAAGAACCTTAAGCTATTGATAATCTTTTATAATAAATAAATAAATGCATCCGCACATGCAAACTGGGAGTCAGTGTAATAGGCTATTTGCTGACGTAATGCAGTCTGTTTGAACATTCAACGAACAGAAGAAGTCGTTTCTCCGTTTGTCACCGAAAGGAAGGAAAGTGTGGACAATTTTGTAAATCGGAGATTGCAGCGTGATCCTTCGTAATTTCGCGGTGCAATTCGTTTTGAGATGGTCATGCGGTGACTATCGTCACTTGATGAAGAAATGAGAAAGAAAAAAAATCAAGAGAAACCCGAGAGAGAAGAGAGAGAGCTGTAAGAATTTTTTTTCGCTCACGATTATTATTGAAATGCCTTCTCTGATGGCGTGGACAGTGAAACGCCCGTTGCATCGTCGCCAGATTGCACCGTCACGTTGATTACGCAAAATTAAAAAGGCGGCTATCATGATGCGTCCATAAGAAAAGTACAAACAGATTGAAAGCGTTTATTCGTCTCGTCGAAGAATACCTTCCAGAAGCCGCGAACTGTCCGTGCGAATAATTGAGACGCGGAACGAGCCGGGGAACTAGATTGAGAATTCGCGTAATAGCCCATTTGCCACGGTAATGTAATTTGTAGCTGAACGTTAAGAGAGATTGCGCGCGCCGTCGTTCTTTTTTTTTTCTCTCTTCATCGCGCTCGTAAGAAGACCCGCACAGCGTGTAAATTATTGGTACTAACGCGAGTCTCCTTTAATTCCGCAGACCACTTACTCGCAAAGTATTCATGCGCGGCGATCTGCTCGATAGCCAATGAAAGGTAGTGGAATGTAAGAAGCAAGAACGGCAATTATTCTGACGTGCCTCTTTGTCGTGCTATTACATTGCAATCCTCACCAATGTTCCAGCCATAGTATCTTCATTTTCATTATCTGTGCTCGCGAGCGTCATGAAAATGTTTTCTGTGAAGACAATTTCACAGACAATTTCTAAAGTAGAGAAAAACAGTATTAAATAATTAAAAAAATTAATAAATTGCTAATGTATCAAATGTAACTGATATATACGTATATATATATAGTTTTTGTTGGAAGAAATATAGCAGACATGTTAAAGATCGAAGTAGATCGGTTTCTTTTAACAACCGCGAAGCAATTTGCAACAAATTAGAACAGCCGCATTATGGTAATTGCCAATTAAGATTTTGTATAGCGCAATGTATTCCGTATAATGACACCGGAGCGCGTAAAGAGTTAAAATTGGCACCCTGAGGGACCGGCATGATCCACGAAAACCCCGTCGGGCCTGCTAGAGACGCGGATGCGAAACGTCAAACGATCGTGGCTGATTCATTTAACGTCGCGCGGACGATCCCGCCAATAATGGGGATCGCGAGCGCAAGCACGCAACAACACGAGTACAGAACTAGTTTCAAGAATTTCTTAATGGGGCACCTGCCGCTATAATGTAAGGCATTCGGAGCGCTGAGCGTGTTCCTGCTCTAATTCCATATGCGAGAGAAATAACAGGAACGATATAACTAGTCCAGTCTGCATGAGCTCGTAAAGCATGCTGATAAAGCGGCAGCGGCACGAATTAACGTGAATGCTCGTGATAATATTTATTTGACACACGGCGCAACATATTCATCTGTCACGTACCCAGCTATAAACGTAACCGATTTATAAATCGATTTCTTCATATATATATTTTTTTAGCACGACGCATACTTTGATATAAATATATATGCATTTCACGTGCAACGTTTGACGCCTGAGATGCGCGGGTAGAAAAAAGGATGACGAAGACGTTAAAATAAATATAAAAATTACTAGTTTGCCTTTTCGACCAGCCTTGATTATTTTCGCGTGAGATTAGCGTCCCGACGATTTGCCAAACCACTTACCCAATCCTATTCCTTTATTTAAACCTATCAAACCTTTAAACCTAACACCAAAAAATATACTGATCTGATCCTGCGGTTTGGACAAAACTCCGCTAGAGTCTCGCCGCGAAATTCGTCTCGGTCCGGCGACCACGAATAGTCCGAATCCTTTTTCTCCTCTCGCATTTCGCGATATTCCGTTTCACCTGCCGAAAAATGGCGCAGATGGGTCGGCGAGGGGTACAGACGTCGGCCGACATCCTAAGATCCTAGGCATTTGCTAGTTTAGGTTTTTACCGGTCTCCAGACAGGCCTGACGAAATCGGTGTATCTGCTAATACCTTCTACGGGCAAGGATCACCTGCCGCTTCCTCGTTCGTCCTTGGATAATTGCACCCATCAAGATACACCGTCCGTCGCGTTGGCAGGCAGATCCCACAATGTGGTCAAGATTTATCGAGCCAGAATGGATCGAAACACACACAGCAACTTTGAGGATTTAAAGTTTCCGATGAAGACCAAGAAACCTCAGTTCAAAAATTAACCGCATAACTCAAAATTAAAATTGCTTATATAATTTTTATTTTATTATTAAATTAATTTTTCAATTAATGTTCAAATTTAAATTAGGTTATGCATTTAATAGTTATGTAAATATAAAAATAGACAATTAAATAATTTTGAATAAAATAAGAAATGCCTACAATGAAATGTTGCACCTGGATTGTAATTAAGCACGTGTCCATTAAATCGGCTGGTGCTGATCAGCGTAATTCGGCAATTATATTTAATTATCGAGAACGATACGCATTGACGCTTACGTAAGACTAATTAAAAAAGAAAACATGCAATTTCTCGTAAATTAAGCGAAATTTTCGCCGCGGGACATTTATACCGGCGCGCAACCTGTTCCTCAGCGCTTGAATTATCACGCAAGTATAAAAAATCTGAAACGGAGATTATTTATTCGCGGTAATTTAACTTAACGAGATCGTAAACTCTCCGTTAAGTTTTATTATCTGCGTATAAAATAGGTGGCAAAGTACTTATTGAAAAACTTTATCTCGATTAAATAACTAAGTTAAGAATTTTAATGATGAAAAAGCGTTTGTACGAATTTGAAACATATGTACATACTTGTGTATAAGATGTTATTTCTCGCATCAGAACTAGAGTCCTGCTTGCAATCCGCGAAAACATAATCTATATATATTTATATAATTCTTTTATATAAATACACAAGAAATCTTCTCTCTCGTCTTTCCTCGTTTTAAAGAAATTTAATAAGGAAAATTTCAAGTTTCAAAAAATAAGAAAATACAGAATGCAAGAAAGAGTGTAAAATTCCTATGCAGACCCAACCAAGAAATATTCATATGCTTTTGTGTCCAAAGCAATCTTCTTTGACCCGAGATTTTCTCTCGAGATCGTGCGACTTCTTCCGCGAATTCGCCGCAACGATTAACCGCTGCGCCACTTTTTCACCAACGTCATGCCGGTCCACCTGCAGATGACAATCTGTTGTGAGGAGGCGCGGCGGAATTCCTCCCTCGTCTCTCTTTCCGCTTTTGCTGGTCGCCATACGGCGCGCGGTTATGCCAAAGGGAGAGAGGAGAGAAGGGGATGGGAAGAAAGAGAGAGATTTAAAATCTCGGCCGGGCGGTCCGAGCGGTGCCTGTACCGTTATTTCGCAGCATGAAGCGCGTGCCCGGCGTCAGCACGATCTCGACTGGGCCTACTCTTAATCCCGGAGGATGCCGCCTCACCGAGATTACAAAGGATAAAAGACTCAGAGCAGTGAACCCCCGTGTCGAGGGGCAACCGGAAAAGCCGACGTGGGTTTCGCAGCCGCGCTTCGCAAACCGGGGGGGGACCACCTGTTGGGAGAAAGCGCGCGTTTATCGATCACGTTTTCCTGAAACGTGAGGTTGCGATACTTTCGGAGGATTTGCAGCGAGTCTGCGTTACGAAACGCATGCAAGAGATCTCGCGGTTGAGCTGTTGTGTATCTCTTGCAACAGCAACGCCTCGGTAATAAAAGGAAAAACGTTTGACGCGACGATTGTATTAAAAAGCAGTTCTGAGATTATGGAAATACTCACTCAATAATTCATCGCGTATTATCTAGATTTTTGTCGATGGAGGAGAATGGAAAAAATGACAAATTATACCCACTGATTATATCCACGTCGTGTAACAAGAATTCCTCAAGCTCTCGCATCGCGGTACATACCTAAGTGCAAACTTGTTCGCATCGCGCGATCGCAAACGTCTCATTACGGGAACAGGCATCGATAATCAAAATATTCGGTACCTTCGACGGGAACCGATCTGAAAGAAATTACTATCGTCCGCGAACGGCGGAGTGAAAGCCGAGGAATTTCGCGATCGAGCCTTGATTTCTGGTCGGTCGATCGCTCGAAGTGCTACGTGCGCGAGTAATGGGGCAGGAGGTAACAACTCGAGTAATCTGCCTACGCAATTTTACTGGATCAGCTCGAGGCAGCTCTTACTCGCTCCGTTTTGCCGCCTGCCCTGCCTGCCTCCTCCTCGCCTAAGCAGGGCTTGTGGCGTTGCACGTTTCATTTGCACGAACGCTCGTGGCGGCCCCGCAAGTTTGTGCGTGCAAAAGTCAGCGTGAAGTCGTAACGACCGGGTCGACCCGTGGAGGCTGGACACGCACGTTGTGGCCGCCGGGTTCTCCTACACGTATGCGGGTTCGTCCACCGTGGCGTGCAGTAAATCTCTTTGCGAAAAAAAAAATGTCTCGATCGCGCGCCAGCATTACGGTGTAACGGCGAGATATTCTCTAGCTTTTTCTCGCAATTGATTATCGGCCTTTGATCGTTATTCTTGTTAATTGGTAACGATATCGGATGACATCCTCGTTTATTCGTGCGAAATGGAAAAGGCAATTTATTCTGTATTGAATTGAGATTTTGATATATGTATTCTAATGTATTTGCCTTTACAATTAAGGCAATATGAATAAAAAAAATTGCGCATGAAATTGCACGAGTAAATGGTGGTAAAACGTGATTTGCCGAGATTAAGGTAAGGAGTAAAATATTCTGGAAACCGCGCGTGGCGAAATGAGGACTCGCGTAATCTCCTCGAGACGACCGCGCAAAAAAAACACGTACGTTACAGCCAAAACACGTATAATATAACAAAGTTTGTTATTTCACCGGGAATATTTTCAACGTGGTCTTTCATAAAATTCCTACATATGTGAAACCGTAATGATTGAAAAACACGATCTATAATTAATAATTAGAGATTAATATAAAAATGCACCATTATTTTAAAAACCAATATAACAACGAAAAACTCTGGTTAGTCGAAATCGTAAAGCAATATGTTCCAGCAATTAATTATGTCGATGTACAGGTAAAATGTACGTTTACCTGAAATTTTTACCTCATATTTAATAACAAATAATTTCACTCTAATTATAGCAAAAGTTGACAGTACCTATCAAGTCTCTTCTAAACATTAAAGTTTTTTCTTCTGTTATAACATGTGTTCAATTTATAATATTGCTACAAATCACAAGTTGCCCTACAGCGTTCTCAGTTGTGTTATTTGCCCGAGCAAAGGTGTGCAATAAAAGTAATGAAAGGATTTGCTGAAATCTATGGTGACGGTTGTATACTGCGAAATCTTAACGAATGAGACAGAAGCAGATGTGGCGACGAGCGAGATAATTCGCCTCTTTCTCTTCGTGGCGAAGACGCAAAGTGGAACCTGTCGCTAACGAACCGGTAAAACAACGACGCACCCGTAACACGCATAAAGTCCGATGGAAACGAAGAATCGTAAAGTTCCCAACGGGCAGGGACATTAAAATCAAGAGACCGTACATTAGTGCAAGGGTAATGAGCGCCCTGCGGCCAAGTGCGTTACCGGAAAATAACTCGTACAGCGCCACGATCGAATTAGTTTTCATATCGCTCGACTCGAACTTGTAAAGCGCGACTTACACCATCAGAAAATTGGCGCATTGATAAGATAAAATTCACGTTAAAATAACGGCAGAGTTGATCCCCAGTAAAGAATTGCATATGGAATATAATTTGATTCTTGACTCACCGAAGCTGATCCCGTGATATCCTTCATCATGCACCGAGTCATGCTCCTACCTGCGACATACAAAAGGAAGATTGATATATTAGAAAAAAATTAGAAAAATACATACTTATATATTATATTAGAAATACTACAATTATACTACAATTATACTACAATTATCCTTATATTTTTGTCTAGAAACAATTCGATTTTGTCAAATTGGCAAATTGCCGTTTATATGTAAATTATTATACATAAAAAGCCGAAGAAAAATCAGATTTTATCGATGTCGATCGCGTTACTTCGTTCTTACTGCCAAACAAGGCCATCAAACGAACGGACACTGCGAAGGTGCCTTAAGGCGCGGGTGGGGATGACGAAGCGTGGCGGAGCGTGTGCCTCGCTCGCCGAGCGTGGACGCCTTCGTCGCCCGGAGCGCGGCGATTATCTTTCATTCGTGGTGCATCAAACGAGAACCGGTGGCCGCCACGTCGAACGCGCGTCCCGCGCGCACCTTCTACGTCGCCGGGGCTTTTTCTCCCGAAGGCGCCCGCACGATCCTACGGATCGTCCGCGCGCCCGTCATTATCCACCTCATCGGCGATTCACGGTCGGCACTTGGCCGATTGCGAGAGGCCGTGCGCTTGCACTCGCGCTCAATCGCACGCACGCCGATTTTTCCGCGGCCGCGTCTCCTCCCGCTCGCAAAGCATGGAAACGCGTCATTACATGTGGCTGCGCATACAACATTTCATTAGGATATAAGAATGCGAATGATCGGACCGTTTGAGATGTAGATCGGAATGCACGCGCCACTGCGAGAGGACTCACGACGTCCGTTTCGCCTCGCCTTATTCCTCCCTCTTCCCCACGTGCCCGTGACGATCATGTCTCGTTGATCATTAAAAACAGACGAGACTAGATGTTACAAGTTATTCTTTTTTCCATCTAGCTAGGCGATGGCGAACGACAGCAGTCTGGTTTAAGCACCCGTAATTTTCTCCGCGAGGCATTTCATGGCGCATCGATAGAACCACAAAGTGCTGCATCGAACGTATTTTATATTTAGATGCGCAAGAAAGACAGCCCGAGGTACAAACGCATATTAAGCGACGTTCCCGCCGAACAAGCGCGGCAATTTTCTCGCTGCAAGGGCAATCTCGGCGTTTATAACGTAAAACATCTTATTATCTCTTCGGCAGCTTTTTATATTATGTTTAATATAGACGCACCGCGCGTGAAGGGACAAATTTGTAACATTTTAAGCGGCCGCACAAGTCCCTCGATTTGCACCTCAATCAAGAAATTATTGAGAAAACAACGCGAGATGACGAAGATAGCCTTCGTCACTTCAGGCGCGATCGTTGCACCACGGAAGACACCGTTTTCTTTTCACGGAAATCTGGATGATTGCGATGCGACGCAGGCCAATGCGTTACGGGTATTATTTCGTCCGTCAGAAATTGGTACCTGCGGCAAATGGCGCATCGAAACAAGAGAACCGGAGTCCCATCCGAGGTTTTCGCCGAGTATGATCGCGTAATAAGGCAAGTCGGTAGTCACGCGGTGAGGGATACAATCGAATGTTCCTTCTCCAGCGTGAAATTTTTAGATACTAAAAGAATGTAAGAGACAACAATATGGTAAATACAATAAATAAACAGTTTAAATGTTGTAAATATCGTAAAATTGCTACAATCGACAGAATCAAAACAGCCCGAATGTTACGACATCGTAAAATTGAATCCAAATGATTTAGAAGAAACAAGTTCTCGGACTTAACGGTTCAATAAACGCGATAAAGATTCGAAAGTTTGGATCGAACGATATTCGCGATTGTCTTTTTGTGGATTGGAATCCTCGTTTCGGTGGCGCCAGGTTTTGATACGCTCCCGTCGAAGCAGGGTCACGGCGTAGAAGACGCGCTGCTCCCTACAGCCAGTAAAACCCGAATGTACTTTAAATGCTCAATTTGGCAGCCGTAAAAACGGCATTTATTTATGGTGCTTTGGCCATCAACGAAAAAGCCGATGCCGCTGAAAATTATGCTCGCTCAAAAACCCAAAGGATCCTTGATCCTCTCTTTCTCGGCGCCGCGAGTTCGTGCAATGCTTTCCAGCTGAATGCTTTACGAGTTCGTCCAACTTCTCCACAAATCTTACTATACGCATACCGCTGATAATTTTTTCCTCGGCTGCCCAAAAGACTTGCCGCACCGCACATAACCGGAATTCAAATGTGTCAATAAATTCAAAAGAATATTTACATTGAAACGGATGGCACACAAAATAATAACAATGCATTTGCCCTGTAATCAAAAACAAACAAACAAAAATCACGTTGATATTCTGTCAATGTAAAACTTGAAAGAAAAAAATTAATAAACGATGTTCACACATAGACGTATTTTATTTCAACGATTTCCTAATTTCTAATATGTGCTCGTCAATTCTCGCTTTCGTATAATTATTCCGAGTTCTACAGACTTTTACATATGGAGATAAGGACAAACCAGAGTTTGTCTTGCTATTCAGAGATCTCCGTTTGAATTGAGGGGCATAAACTGCGACTCAAAGCTAAATCCGTATGCACGATTACATTTTATTGCTCGTCTTGCGCACTCATAATTATTGCAGCAATTAGACGCCGAATAATTAATCGGAGGACAGAAGTTATGCGCACGCGAATTCTCTTCGGCAAGAGCATGGCACGCCAGGCCGCGGTTAAAGGCGGCCGAGCCGGTGGGCCGGAGAATGAAAGGGGCGAGAAGAGACCCTTCGTGGGAAAGGACGATTCGTCGGGCGGATTCCGGGATAATGCAACCGTCTTATAGAAACGAATGTTCAGGACCCCGAGGAATATCGCGTGACCACTCGTGGGATGTTCGGAATGTTACTCGAGCACTCGGATAGCCGACGGTTATGCGCGGCGTAACCTTCCAGCGTTCCATATCGTTAAAGGCTCGCATATATGCGTATACGCGAGAGAGCCGCTGACATGGCTACAGCGAGTTGTGGAAGCCCCGTGACCCCGCCGTGCCCGGCTCTCGTCCGCTTATCCGCGCCGCGTAATTTGCCGAATTAATTTTCTGCACCGTCGGCCGGCGATCAAAGAGACGGAGAAACCCGGGGATTCCGCGTGTGTTTCTTTTTAATTGGCGGGGACCACTCTCTACGCGCACGCCGAACAGAAGCGGCGCGAATTTGCGCGTCGTTGCTACAGCAGAATCCTCTGCACGATGGAAATAAGAATAATCCGCGATAATTTGCGATAATGTAAACGTGATTGCGGTACGAAAATGATGTACAAGCAATTAATTTGGTTTCATTACTTACATCTTCGTATTGTGATACTAAAAAATATACATACGCGTAATAAATTTGGATACATTTTTCCGAGTTTCAAATATAAATATATTAGGTATTGAATATATTAAGTAAATGCAAAAAATCACAAATAATACGAAATTTTATAATAAACAAATCCAGGTCTCTCCTATAAAATATATTCGGTTTTTTAATCTTCATTAAAATAAGCGATTCATTTTCAATGGCTACTATAGTATATTTAGTAAAGGTCGTTTCTTAATTAATGGTCCGCCTCTAGCTTCTCGATCCCGCGCTTCTGCCTCATGTAATTTGCCAAATTAATTCTGCTGCAGCATTGAACAGCAAGATAAGAAAAGTTCTGGAATTTCACATTTTAGCGGGTTCTCTTTAACAAGCGAAAATACGGCGCATACGGAATGCTATAATTTTTTCTTAATTTTAAAGTAACTTACGTACTAACAATATCAATTATCACATATTTTCCATTTTTCACTCGACATATTATATTGATGCTCATAAATTTTACGGAAAGAAGTATAATTGCGCGTTAATAACAAAATATTTATTTTAAGAGAAAACCTGTATACTGCCAAACTTCTACGTAATCGCCAAAAATTATTTGTTCTTAAACAAATTAGTTATTATGATGGTATCGCCGACAATGTTACTATTAATTAGCCATCAACGACATATCTTGTAATTATCAACAGTGAAATGCGGAAATGTGGGATAATCCTTCGACGATTTATTATTTAAAAAATTACATTGGAAACCATATGGGAAATTGTACTATGTCCGGATAAATATATGCAAAATAGTAAATACAGACTTAATATTCATTCAAAAGAATTTCAACTATTATGCAACAATATAGTCATTTTAATAATATAGTCATTAACTTGACTTTTTGATGGCATATATAAATAATTCCGCAATTCGTGCATTCTTATGTTTCCAGAAAAACTTTTACGCGATTATTTTTGCATAAAAAACCTTTCTTTTGCATAAGTGAAAATGTAAATCTCCTACAGATCTAGTATATTTAATATTTTATTATAGATCACAAGCAGTTATTTATAAAAATGAATAACATTGTACTTTCGAAAACTATCTAGGCCTTTGTCAAATATCGGAGTTATATAAAATATTTTTTCGCATTATAAAAACACAAGGTGTATTTTCGCCTCTCCCTTTAATTCGTACACAGATATGGAATCAAGATCGCACAATATATTCCTCGCGATCCATAAGCGCAGCGGGATTTCCACTATCCGCCAGACACGGGAGCAGATGCGAGCGGACCTCCACGGATTTAATTACGCCTAATTAGCCGGCGGCCAGTAAACTAAAAGTCCAGTGCCGATTTTCTTACTGCTACTTATTCCATTTAAGCTCATTCCACCTTGTTCTCCCCTAGGGAGAATATATGCCTTCGATGCCGGCCGTCTTCTGTCCACCGTGCAGCGAAACAAAACAGTATGTCCGTTAAATACGGGTATAATACCCGCGAAGAGAATCCCATGGAGTTTCCAAAAGTCGAAGAAACCCCCTTAAGACGGTGTCGAATAAATGCAAAAGGTATAAATTCTTTCGCGCGTTTTATGCGCGATATTAAAGGCGCGGAACTTTTAATGGCGCGCGGCGCGTCGAAAACCGCATTGGCAGGTATATCGTGGGATTAAATTTTGGATCATGGAATAAGCCACCGAAGAATGTTTTGATATTAATACGCTGAGCATGCTCTACCTCGCCGAACAAAAATCGTAACGGTATTGCGCCAATATGCCTCGAGCGGCAACTTTTAACCCTTACCGGCCGTATATCACCATTTAATTGTTATTTTACGGGCGACACTTTTTATTTACATCGTTAAGTGCGATTTCGACCGTAGGGAGAGTGAGAAATGTGCAGACGCGGCGGGTTTCATTAATTTCATCGCTCGTTGACGATTGCACACATCGATTAACGATTCATCTTGACGATTTTTCGCAGTCCATGAAATTTTTAATTTTTTTAAGAGTGATAACTGTTCAGTTAAATCATTCTTCGGGGTTTCTTTTCCAAACAAAATAACGACGACTTTCGATGCGTGGTATCTGAACAATCCATTTACAATATGACTGTAGCTCGAGCGATAAATTGCAGGCAATTTTATAATATACTTAGCTTATCGCATAAAAATAAAATAAGGTAATTAATACACATTACCGATACGGGGTGACAAAATTTCTCGTAACTTGTAGCGTCATATTATCTACGTATCCCGAAAAGTGGAGGCGGTGGAGGCAGTGCTAATATCATTTGGCAAATTTTTCATCAGCACTCAAGAAACTAATATACAAAAAAAAGAAATGTATTCTCCTATATGTAAAATAACGACTGTCCCGGACACAATTGCGTGGGATTAAATAGATTTATTAAAAAAAGGGCAGTGTTTGGTTAAGCTAATCTTAAAGGGTTCGAAGGCTTTGAGATAACCGCCATTTGGAAAAATTCTCTGAAATGGACTCGACTAGGCGTGACAATAAATCACGTCATATTATTGCGGAGTTATGTGCGGGAAAGCGACTATGAGCCGAACGGCTGGTCGAGTATTATGTTAATTCGGAGAATTTTATTAGCAACGTAAATCACCGATTGCCCGCCTATGGTCGCGCAATATAACTTTTCAAATGTTTCTTCCTCCCTTCATGCCCGCGGTAGAGTCACTTTCACGATTTATACTATAACGCGGACAAAAGAGTATTTAAAAAAACATCACCGCGCGATAGCGGGTGATAGAATTTTACGATCGCAGCTGCGTTTGCGTCTGAACCTACATAGGCATTTCAGCAGTATGTTTATAAAATATTTGTCAAATCTAATTAGGTGTACAATTTAAGATTGTCGGCGAGAAATATATTTCATACGATACAATACGACGTTGTATGGCGGAAATTAACTTGAATATACTTCTCTTGCATTTTATTGACGTTTACAATTGATTCGTACATTGACCACCGTATTTCGCGAAAGAATGTTAAATCACGAGTGGATTTTCTAAATATATTCCCAATTTTTTTCAGCCAATTCTCACGCATCGTTTCTGCTTCTACTTGCACGGACAAATTAGTCGCGTTTGTCCGTTAAAAATTGGACGTTTCTTATGCGCTCAACTCAACGATTTCGCTACTTATCAATTAGCATCGTTTTACATCCTGCTTCCGGTCGCGGAAACGCTACCTTGCCAGATGGCACTCGTTGAGAACGTGTCGTGTTATACGCACCTGCCACCATGCCGTCTCCATGCCGTCAAGTACACGCGTGCGTGCGTAAATTGACGAGCGTGCGCAGCACGTTGCATAAATCCCTATTGAGTCGCGATAATTTTAATCAAATAACTTCTCGACCTTCTTTCCGTTAGTTGTATATACAATGTTAGGAAAAAGAATCATGCTATATTGATAAGAATGTGTGACCATGAAATCATTCGTTCATTTATCAAAAAAGCATGAGTGTCTAATTATCTCATCAATATAGCGCACTGTAAATTGAAGTACATCTCATCCACTTTTTCGAGCTTGATCACAAAACACTCATGTCACTATCAAATAACAGACTTAATTAAAGAAAGCAGATTGAAATTACATTTAATCGTCCGATAATCTTTTATTTTCATAAAATGCAGGTCAAAGCGTCAATACATATATTTCGTTCGCATAAAAATTTCGTAGAAAGTACCTTGGGTCATTACGCGACCGAGTCATGTATAAGACCCACGTGAAAAATTGCCGGGCAAATTCGCCGAGCATGGCGGGGCCTCTAATTTGCGCTTTCGGATATTTTTATCGGCCTACAGTGCACCGCAGACGAGCGCTTTCGAGGGTTGATGACGCCGCAGCGCGCCGCGGCAAGAGAGAGAGAGAGAGAGAGAGAGAGAGAGAGAAAGAGAGAGAGAGCGGAGCGCAACAGCATCGACGTTCACGGCGGCCGGCATCTTATTTGCATTTTTTTCGGCGAGTTTCATTAACCCTTGACCCGGCTGTGCACGAGGAAGCGGCGAGCACGTAAAATAAACCCGGCTGAATATTCATACCGGTCGAGCAGTAAATACGGTCGCGACGATAAATTCCGGAGTTCTTTCACGAATTCGACGCCGCACCGTGCGACGCAACGACGAAGAACGGGGAGCGTAAAACCTCGGTATCTTTTCCCTTCACCGGTACCGGGTTTCGCGCCGCGCGAAAGATTCGTGTCGAAGTATGAAATCTCGTTGGCCGCCGCGCGATTGCGGCCATGCATCATGAGGTTATCGCCACCGGACTTTCCTCACGAAAGAATACAGGAAAATTATCGCTGGAGGAAATATTCAACGATATATTAGCAAGAATATTTCGCTGTACTTTCCGAAATCAGCTTCTTAAGAAATTCCTTGTTCTTCAAAAATTATTTAAAGAAATAATTAGTCTATAGAATATAGAACAGAATATTTAACGCATGATGACTGATGACATAATATGCGTGAATAATAAAAATAGTAATATAAAATAGTTTCACATTTCAAATTACTATTATATAAGCATAGGATTATATTCTCCAGAGATATGATTTATCTTTTTTACGGACCACATCCGGTCGGAGGTAGCTAAAGAGCTATATTTGAAGCTTTGACCCCGAGCGGGGCCTGAACCGAGGAGAGGTCCGCCTCGGGAAGTACAAATTAGAGGGTCGATCCCCGGCAATCCAACCCTTTCTCGGAGCGCACACCCCCACACTTGCTTCACGCTACAGGTGCACCGTCGACTAATGGACGAAACGAGTTCCCGAGATACTGCAGCATCATTATAAAACGTTTATTTCGGCGTAAAAGTCAAAGTGCATCACGTCTGCACGTCCACTGAGCCCCGCCGATGACTCGCGAGTAGAAACGCTCTTTCTTTGTATCGAGGTTACCCGCGGGATCAACCCCCTCCCTCCCGCCCCTCGAGACGCCTTCGTGATATCAGCGCGTCGAGTAGTAGGCTCCCGATCTTTCACGCGTTTTAGACACGTTCGCAATGAAAAGGTGCAGACAGCCGTTGGGAACGTGATGTCTGTCCGCCCACTTGAATGTAGCAATCTGATTCGCACTGAAGTAATTTTTAGGTAATAGTACGTCTGGCTCCCCGCTTCTCAGACTAATACGTCATGCCTTTCTTCGCACTGTTTAACGATATATAAAAATTTTTTTCTGGTAAAAAGAAAAAATTTGAAAACTTATGTGCAATACTTTGAGTGTCTAAGCAACAAGAATAAATAATATTTTTGATATAAATTGTATATTCGACTTGAGATAGCGAATAAAAGTATGAAACTGCAATATATCATGTACATCCGCGAGATTGCTCAACCTCTACGTTGCAGTTTGCATCCCTTTTATAAATTTTTCATCACAGATATGCACAATATGTCAGTAAGTACATCGTAAGCTTATATAAAATAAATGGTGGCTGCGTCCATCGCAAAATAACGACGCGCGAATGGCGCATGCCGATATCCGAAAAATGCGTTCATGCAATTTGGGTTTACAGGATGCCACCAGCGAACGGAATATCCGCCGTAAAAATCGTAAAATTCTGCGCGGCGCTCATCGCACTTTATCAATATCTTTATTCCCAGTATTAAACCGTCGCCGCAACGTATCGAACTGGAAGAGGACCAAACGCGAGCGTCCCTCTCGAGCGTAAATCGACCAGCCCCTCGTTCCTCGGCGAGATTACTCTGGCGGTGCTATATTTACGCGCGCGTGTGGATTACGTGCGTGTACCCTTATTACCTCCCCGAGGTAAAAAAATCGCGGAAGTTTCGGAGCACATGCCACGGTAATCGATGCCACCTGTTCGTGCGTTCGAACGAAATGCAGTCGGTCGACTCGAGTGCGACGAATGCGCCGAGAATGCAACGGGTACCGATACGAATCGAAGTGTTTCAAGTCGCCAACGTGTTGAAATGCCAATTACATTCGTATTGGAGGTAAAATGATTCGTTAAACAAGGTCGAGTTAAGCAGTCAAGAGTGTGTACAGATATACTGATAAAAATAAATTTTTAAGATAAAAGATTACATTTAAAAAATATACGATCATTTTATTGTTAAGTTTTCTCGGTAAAAATTAATAAACATATATTATTACAAATAAAAAATATATCTAACAATAAGATCAAATAATTTCTTGCAGTCTGTAATCAATAACACATATTTCCTGAATTTATGAAACACGTAAGATTCTCAAAGTTTAGTACTTTTTAATCATTCATGCTTCTATTTCATTTCGCGCGACGGAATAGTAATCAAAAACCGCAGAGCACATTTCTGAGAAGTGATTGCAGGTGACTGCAGGTGATAGTCGGCTATCGCAAATTTTCGCGAAGCGGGTTCCGAAGTATTAGCCGCGGCCGGCAAAGACGAAAGGGTGGCACTGTCTCGTGTTCCCTGAATATTACCTTAGAACGGTTTCCACGAGGGACCACCTGTAGGTCCCACCGACAAACCGCTAGCAAACCGCAAGACGCGGTAATTACGCCGGAAAGCCGAAAAGTAAAGGCGCGCGCTGGGGATGGGAACGGTGCAGGGGGGGACGCCGCGCCGTTGGGCGAAACGGGAGGGAAAAAAATACAAGTCGAAAGAAAACGGCGAAACCACATAAAAAAGCACTTAAAGGAGAACGGACGCAGGCGAGACGCCGGAGAGAAGGAAGAGACCGGAGGAGGCAGGACTCGAAAAAGGACGAGGATGAGACAGAGAGGTGGAGGAGGAAGAGTTGCGGACACGGGTGCATGGAGCGTGACAGTGGGTGCAGGAGCACCTGCCCATTCTCGAACGGAACTCTGCCGGGTCGGTGATTTATGGAAACAAAGGGTGGGTGGGGCGGAAAACACGGGACGCACGGCGTCCCTGCCGTGTTCCATCACGAGCGATTCTGCCGAGAGGTAAAGAAGCTGGAGCTCGGGATACCTGATCTCGGAAAGTAGAGTTTCTCACCCTTTTCACGAATACGCACCAAATTGTCTATATATTTACCATTATAGGTGGATCTAGCGGATCTAGCCCCTTAATAAAATTTCTCTCGTGACAATCAATAAAGAATGTTATTAAAAAATCAAATGCAGGATGATGCTAAGGCATTTATGATCAAGATGTATATTATCGATACTTGAATGAGTATTTGAACATAGAAATGCACAACAAAGCTTATAAAAACGACATAAAGCGACATAAGAACGTTAAAGATCCCACATGAGATAATGCGATGGATATGTTATGACTTACTGCTTACTATAATGTTAATTATCAAGAGAAATTAATACTCAAGTTCTCCATGAAGTAAAGTTAGATTTCACGTAACGAATAAACGTGCGCAGAAATTGTCCCATAAATCCGGCCGCAACAACCGCATCAGATAATTTACGTGCCATCCCTACCTGCCACGCGACGCATAGGTATATACTAAATTATTAATACGCCTATATTCGCAGGCATTGAAAGTACCAAAGGAAAGCATAAAATTAAGAACGTATCCGGTAGAGGATCACGCGGGGTCGACTCCGGTGAAATTTACAATCCGTTTAGGCGATACGTACGCATCCCGCGGGTGATCACCCTTCTTTAGCTGCATGCGTAAAGTCTCGTTAATTAGCCATCAGTCTCCCCCGTTGCTTGCCTCTCTCGCGTATAAACTCGAAGCTTTATTTATTTCGCCGCGCCGGAGAATAAATCTCTCGTCGCCGCGCTCGAATCTCCGCGCTCGCCGCAAACGATTCGCGCGGACCATCCGTCGATGTTCGACGCAGCTTTTTCATCGACGAATAGCCGGAACGTAATAATCGTTAATAACCGTCTTTGCAGCAGCAGGACTGCCGCTAAGTATCGGCGCGTGGGCGAGGAGACTCGAAACGGCCCACGGCAGGTTACATTGCGCCGGTAGGGCTCAGTTATTCAAGATGAGCCCTTTGCGTTGAAGAATCTACTTCCCGATCCATCGTAGACTAGTTATTATGAACGAACAAGAGTTAGAAATATGTCATATAATATCGAATCGCAAACGCTTTAGAAAGTTCCATGTATATTCTGTATCATCATCGGCCTAAGGGGATGGCTGTCCCAGAATAAATGGCTCTCTCACCTCCGTCCGTCTTTATGCTGTCGCCTCGTAAATCGCAACTTAGGCCCTTCGCACGCAATTGCGTGGCACGCGAAGTAATGTCCGGCCGTGTCGCGGATCGGTTGCGCCCACGCCGGGCGTATGAGGACATTAACGCAACAACTGGACCGAAGAAGCTGTAAAACAGCGTTACGTGGCGTAGCCGGTACGCCGCGCGCTCTTCTCATCCTCCTCTCTACCTCACGTCCCCCCGCGGCTGCCCCGAGGTTCTATCGTCACGGCTCTCATTCTCGTCCTGCTCTCTTGCTCGCCCTCGCCCGATTCCTCCCCACGCGCTCGTGCGTTTCTCCTCGAGAGCGGCACGAGCGCGTACTTCCTCGGTACTTACGACCGTCCTCGAGTAGTTTTATTCTGTCTGGCCGCGTGGGCGGGAAACGGGGACTTAGGGGCCATCTCCATTCGCCGATTACTTTCCTTCCCCGTTCTCTTTCTCCCCCAGTTCCGCGATGCATCCCTCGCATTCGAACTCTCGCAAGAGACTATTTTCTCGTCAGCGAAAAGTATGAAAATTTTACGATGACCCGGCGCGCACTAAAATCGAACGTGGTGTCAGTTGCGGAGACATGAGATCGCGTCGAGGAACCAAAGAAGGCGCGCTTTTATCAAGAGATTATATCTCGCGGCAATAAAATAAGGCCATGTCGTCGTCAGCGTCATCATCGTCGGACACGAGCGAGTATTTTAAACGCACACGTGGTTCGGCGCTATCGGAACACGCGCGCGGGAAAGTTTAGCGCTCGGCGTTTAATAAATGAATGTAAACGACGGCGATAAAGAATCTCAGCTCGGGGTAAAGCGCGCCTGGAGCTCACGACGCGACGGCGAGGTTTACGTAAGCGCGTGTCGCTCTCGAGATTAACAATGCGTCCGTTTCTCGTTCGTCCGCGGCGCGAGGCTGGCGTACGTGCGCTCAATTTTATACCGCGACTTTACGCATATTTATACGCGCCGCCCGCGACAGGAAAATAGGCTCTAGCTGTACCGGCTGCGCTCGCACCGCGCCGCGCGCCGGTCCGACGCGACGGCACGAACACGCGGACGTAAAGTTTTACGTCGCAGATACGAAACGTCGAATATGTATAACTCAATAGGAAACATTCCGTCCCTCGCGTGGGCGCGAGGAATTATACACGTGGCGGACCGCGCGTATATATTTTATGTCCGCGACCGTTGTGCGATGGCTGCGATTCTTAGAGCTAAATTATCCGAGTACGAGGCACCGACCGCTGCGAAGAGAGCAAGCGGAGGGATCGTAGGAGCCAGGCGCTGACGGTAATGTGGCGCCGTATATTCCGAGGAACGCTCTCGGCAGCGTGCGAGCTGACTGTCCGAACAGCGGCTTGTGCTTTATGCAAGCCACGCGGGTCTTATATCATAATAATGCAACATATCTTGACACACGTGCGCGCTCCCAAGTCTCTCTCGCGATCACATCCTTATGTATCCAATGCGACTTGCTCGAGGAAACAAAGAAATGTCAATGTAATACCTCTATTAAAACACTGCAAAATTATCTTGTATCATAGTACTGAACCTATATTTTAGGAATCTATTGTTAACATTTCTTTGCTAATTACTAATCGGATATTCATGCTTCAAGATAAACGCACGATAAAAATGCATATGGCCTTAATATTGATCTTTATATTTGAATGAGTTTTCAGCTACGAGCTGTTCTTACCGGCGCGACGCCCGCCGCCATCTCCTCGATAACGAAGGGTCTGTCTCGAGTGTTCTCTCTCAGAATACCACTCAAAGGTTAAAGAACGTTTTAAGTTCTCGTTCGAGAGAAGCCCACGATCTCTCCTCGCAGCGCGTTATTTTTTTGTCGCTCCGGCCGGACAGACAAAAGCCACTTCGAAAGAAGGAGAGAGGCAAGAAGGAGACTCTTTGCTCTCGCGTGGGCCCGGAGGCGAAGGCACCAGTTTGGTTTTCGGGCAGCGAGAGGAGTGTGCCTCTCGTGGAGGGCCAAAAGGCCACCTGCCCTACCGTGGACCCCCCCATTTTTACGTTCACTTTATTAGCTATTATTATACGCATGCTTTGGCTCCACAGTCTCACCGAGAACCGCCCGCGCCTGTTTAGAAATATTTCATGAGACGTTTTCGACTTAGCTCGACGCCGGGAGTTCGTTAATCCTTCGACGTAGCCTAAACAAGTCGAGGACCTACCGATTTCGGAGTAACATGGCCGGTCCACCGCACCCGAGTGAGTCCACGCAGGTCCTCAGTAAAAGACATTCAGTGTTAGACTGTCGATTAAACTTTTGTGAAAACGCACAGGCTACCTTATCGAGACTCGTATGGATTTATCTTCGAGCGCATCCGGCTGGCATTGCTCGATACACACGAATCGAATTAATCGATATCGAGAACAATCGTGATGCGCAGTTCGTCGAACTCCGCTGTATTGGAAACGCGATTAGATGTAGTTGTTCACATTCCTGAGATCTTCGATAATGGAACTGTACGGATGATTATACGCGATGTAGTTGCTCGTAAGTGTCTTCGAACACGGAAGCAACGTGTTGTTCGCAATAACAAGATAAGCAACGTTTCATTAAAGATTTTTTTATGTTTACATTATCCAGTATCTACAACAATGCATGATAGTAAAAAGATAGTAAAAAGAAGTGATAGTAAAATGAAGTTAAAAACTAAATAGATAAAAAAAAAAGAAACCGCAAAAAAATGTTTCGATTTAATCTTGCTACATTATTGAAGAAAAGATTGAAGGAGCACACACGGTACTTCTTTCCCTTTACTGTACATGAATACCGATGATACATTATTAACAATTTAAATATTTTCACTGGATTATCACGGTCATGTTAAAAAATTGTGCCGGACATCTTAATTGTTTGGCCATGGGCGAACTTTCCAAACTTATGATGAAGCGATCATGTTGATCGCGATGATTTTCGAGAATCTTATCGAGTACAAAGAGGCAGCAATTTTGCAAGAAGAACAAATTGACCTATTGGTATCTAATGAAAATCTTGTAACAAAATAGATTGGCGCATTTTTCGCGGATATCGCATGTCCGTACCTAAAAACGCAATTACCTCATCTCGTGATATAAAACCAGCAAGAGATATCATTTTATTCAACAGCCAATTTAAGCGAAATCCCGAACGTTCCATTTTTGAGAAGAAACTGTTAATCGAAATTTGCATGTCATATAATACTGATCGAAAACGTTCGTTTGAATGCACATATGCATATAATCTACGATATTCACGCGTTTTCCATAACCTAGAATTTTTTTCTTTACGAAAACATTTATACATAAGAAACTTTAATTAATATTAATTACATATTTACCCTGTTAAGAAATTAAATCATAAGGAATGTGCGGCAATTTATGAATCATATTTCTGCCCTGACAGCTGATAGTTAAATATCCCCAGTTGTTAAATATTGAAAATGATTTATATTCAACCTTTAGTGCTTCCGCAAAATCCTATACAAGAAGAAGCAACGACGGGCGCTTAAGTTATGCGTGTGTTTTGCATATTTCCGTTCACAAACGAAGCGCGGTTTGGAGATATCCTTAAAGGGGCACGTGCGTGCACGCGCGCACGACATACGCGTCGTCGTGTCGCGCACGCGTAATGAAAGAAAACGAGCACGCGAAAGGAAGGACGTTAAGCACGATAATCGGCGATTTATCGCTGTTTTCGCCACTCTCGGAATTTGATTCTCGGCCGGTGGTTCGGCGTGTTTAAAAACACGTTTGTATTCGCGCCGACTGTTCGTCATGAATTAAATCGGCGCGGTCAAGGAAAAAGGAACGTGGCCGCGAGGGACTAATAAAAGTAGCAAAACGACCGGAGGGACTTCACAATCGGGCCGCGCCGTTTCCGCCATTGTGTGCCACGATAATAATACGCGACCCGTTCCCGACGGCGTTTTTAATCCGGCTCGGAGCCTTAGCGCCGACACGGCTTTCAGGAAAGCCGCGCTCTGCGACTTTTAGAGGCGTGGCGCCTGCTCGCCTCCAGCGAGCGAATATTTCACTTTACTCGCTCGTGTCGATCTCACGCCTTCGCGAAGGATCACGATTACGCAAAGTCGCTCCGTCGCGCATAATGATAATACACCAGCACGGTATTGCATATCGCACGGGCTATTGTAATTCATTTTCGTTCAATGTGTTAAGCGTAGCCAGCCACGAATTCAAGAGGCATCGTGAGAAACGAAAAAACAAGATCGTTCTTATTTGGTCGACGTCCCTCCCTTCCCAGGTTATTCCTTTTCGTCGGAGGTGGAAAGAGGAAACTGCAATCTCAGGTCGCGACAGGGTGCCGAGATAGAGGCAATCTGCAAACACGAATTGGCCATTTGGCGGGCGTGGTGACGCATATGCGCGCGCGGCATAATTTGCTTTGGTACCATAGGACCAGCTTTTTTCTCCCGGGTGGTGGGGTAGTGATTCATTCCCGCGGTAATGCGCGACATTGGTATTCTATTCGTAACTCCATTAATTCGCAACTTCATTAGCATAATTGCTGCTAACAGCACTAACATCTTATAATCCGCATTTTCTAGCAATAAATTACATATTTTTTTCTCTAGCTCTAAAAATAGAATTTATTATATCTAACGTTGCTGCATTATACATAGATACTTCTACTGTGATATAAATTAGTTAAGCCAAAATTTAGCAATACTATTTAATAACTTGCCTTCTAATGTTTCTAACCTTTCTCTCTCTCTCTTTCTTCCAATCAGTCGTTTCTTTTTATCGCGTCTAATAATTGATGTAGAATATTTTTATATATTTCTAATTTATATATACACAACTGTATATTCATATTATCACACTCACAATACAGTTATTAATATTATTTCAATAATAAAGAAATAAAACTATATCTTGCAATTTAATCTCACAATTAAGTCTATACATGCAAGACTTATACGAAAAAAAAAGAAAAAGAGGCTAGCAAGTCGTTTAAACGTATATGAGTGTCGATAGCTCGGGTCCGTGGGTTTGCTAAGCCCAAATGACTGTACGGATCCTTGCGGGAAAGGCAAGCAATTATGCTGGTATTTACTGCCGCGACTTCTTCAGAGAAGCCATTGTGCTCGCGCCAGCATTTGCATCCCCCGCAAGCAAACGCAACTGTCGATTGTTTTAATGACCGCTCCCGCGGGCCTTTAGCCCATAAACTTCATTGTTTAGGCACACCCTTTTGGGCAATCGGCCACGACGTAGAAACCGACAACGAGGTAAAACGTATATTCGCCAAGCTCGTCAAAACTACAATGCACCATACCACAATAAAACGTGCATTTTAAGATAAATAGATTCTCCTTTCTCAGAAACATGCCTTTCACGCATTGTAGTTTTGCGCCTGGAGATTTTGAATAATCAGACCTCAATCCCCGAAGAAGAAAAATGCAATGTATATACTCGTGAAAATCTTCGTTTAATATTCGAACCCGCCGCGTGCAGGAAATTCGATTTTGAAGAGGGTTAGAATGAAATAAATTTCCATCCTGCCCAGACGAGAGCTCGTGGGAGCACCCTGGGAAAGTCGTTAATTTGAAATAAATTTAAAAGTTTACGATTCGTGTGAGGTACCCCGACCACCCTGCCACAAAAGATCTTGTCGATTTATCTCAGACATTTTTTAATACTTCTCTCCCCCGACCCGAAGTATATCATTAATATCTTCTTAAATATCACATTTAAACCGTTTTCACAAGAATTGACTTGACTACTAGAGCGAGTTTTTAATACAGCTTGCGTGCGTAGCAGTCATTCAACTATCTTGGTTAAGGAACACATAGCTCGTCATTAAAATGCACGAAGATATCTTTTACAACGTATTGCGAACCGTCGGAGTCCTTCGGTCGGCTATCATCGAAACGCACGCCTCGCGTGCATCGTACGCCCGAAGGTTTATTAAGAAATCAACAATGAGCTCCTCTTGCAATCGATAAATTAAGCCAATAACGTGCGCCGCGTGCTGCGCACGGATCCAGCGTCCGTGAATCCAGAGAGTTAAGTTAAATAGCGTAATTAAACAGCAGTTTGTGTACTCGGTGTTCTTAGGTGCGCTAGGGCCGCTAGTGTAATTACCCCGAAGGTTTTAATCGACGGAAACCGGGGATAATCAAAGTGATTTAGCGGGCAGGCGACGCCACGGGGTGCCCCGTCGCCCTCCCGCCGTTCGAACGATCCCGAAGAGTCGTGCAACCCGAAAGCCCGCAGGGCGCGCATCACCGCGACTTATCGTGCAACTACAAACACATCACCGGCTGCAATTCACCTGCGCCCAACGGGAATCTCACCAGCTCTCTCCGAAAACCTGGAAATCGAGCGAGGGAGAAACGAGTGAGAAGGACGGCGCCAAAACTGACCAATTCAATGAGTATTCCATGTTATGTTCTGTCGATTTGATCGATGACCTGCTCTCGGAAATCAGGACCCGGGCTACGCCCTTATCTCGTCACAGGGAATAGTCCATTTTCGTGGGCCAGACACACTTCCTGTCCAGTTAAGTGGACCCGGGTCCGGTAATTGTTGAACGGTCGGTCGGATGTTTTTAGTAGAGATAAGGATGAGTTATAGAAAAAAAGTTTCCTGTGTTTCCGCTCATTCAATTTGTGAAATCGTCTCGACATTTCGGTCGAGGAATGGCAGATAAAATTTACCAAAACGTACTCTAGCTCGTCGTCTGCAACCAATTATAGGGCGATGTATCATAAGATAAGATAGATAGGCGAACAAAAAGATTGCGCCGGTAATTAAGAGACATTGCGTGAATGGCGTCAAAGTCTTTCCTTCGGTTTGGTTACGTCACGAAAACTCGATCTACCGAATACACACATGGTTTGACAAAAAATAGGAGCGTACATCTCTCTTTGTTAGACTGGCGAGAGTGAGCCTGTGCGCTATCCTCATTAACGTGAGGTTCCCTGATGAGGCGTTCGGCGCTCTTAAGTCCCGAACTCTCGGTGATGCATTGTCCCGGGAATTAATACTCGCGTATAAGCACGCACACGAGCACACGAGAATCTCAACCCCCGGTGCAGAGATCGCCCGTGAGAGCGAGGAACCTCGTGCACCCGCAGTCGATCACTTTAATCGATTTCGCTCGAGTCGGCGCAAGAACCGAACGGATCGTTAGATCGGTCTGATGAATGGCTGAATTATCGGCGCGGAACCGCCAATGAATATCGTTAATGAGGGTGGCGCGTTTCACGACGAGGAGGGTTCGCATAAATTTATGCCGACTGCCCGGGCTTCTCCATCAAAATTTTATTATTTGCATTGTCTTTTTTTTTCTCCGCGTGAAAGACCTCTTGCGCGTGGAGAATGCAAGGCTCTTAATTAATCGCCCGTAACTTCCAGACATTAACTTGTTCTATGGCTTAACTCGAGTTTTAGTTCCTCCAGGTATCTCCCGAAACTTTCAGCTGAATTCTCGGGTCGATTACGAAAGATTTCGGTATCGCTCCTTCGGTGGTCGCGAAGTGATTCACAGTTTTCGGCACGTTCACGAATAAAGTGAAGACCGATGCTTCCTAATTAAATTCTATTGTTCCGCGGCATCTTAAAGGACAAAAGCCGGCGAATGAAACGCCCCGATAAAATGGAGCGTGAAACTGAAACAATAGGTAGAAAAAGTCGGTCGCTTTCAGCAGGAAACGCCGGCCGACGTTTTCCGGGAGATTGCGATTCGTCGGGGTGGCGGAACAGAAGTTACCGAGGTTGCCGCGCGGATTTCGGGCTGAAGAAATGCGATTTAATTGCGAAAAATTAACCGCTCTGTAGAGATGAAATAATGAGAAACGGCGCGCCGAGGATAAAGGCCGACCTGACCTGAGACAATGCAGGTGTCTGTGGCAGACGCGCCATGATGAATAGTCGTTGGGACGACAGCTCGTTTTAAGAGAGCCCTCTAAAAAATCATGTAAAGAGGAAGGCGGTGCCGCGCGATTAAGAGCAAGATGAATCCGATGGAGTACGAGGAGACGTTTCCATTATAAGTGAAATTGATCTTTTCCCATGATCACACCTGCCGGAGATTCGCCGCGCTCGCGCCGAGATTGAACGGATTGACGTTCGAAAGAAAGAGAGAAAGCATCAGAGTATCGAAGAAACGATCCATCGATCATTATGCGCCTATTAGGCCGCGTGGGAGTGAGATAATCACTTTCAAAAGAGGGTCATTATAACTTTAGCTCTTCTAGAGTTCTAGAGAAAACCTGACTGCTTCACATAGAAAATAAAATAAACTGTTTTGCTGTTACCAAAATAATAATTATAAATTTCTGTCATCCTTTTAGATTTGTGCAAAATTTAGAAAAAAAATATAATTTCTAAATTTTTATTAGAAAGAAAGTAGTATATGTAAAACAAATAATATATGTGTGTGTGCAATTATACCGAAAAATATGAAAATCCAGAATCGCAAAACTGCATAATGAAATACAAATGGACACTGGTAACGATCAAATTTACTGCTGAATAAAATCCAAAAAATGGTTTTCCAAATTGAGATAGAACAATTTTCTAACACAGCTAGTGCATTACGACATTTGGGGGATTTATGATCGTAAACAATTACCGATATGCATCGGGCGACTAACTTTAAATGTCGAGCCGAAACTCGCGCGGCTCTACGGTCGATTGGAGCCGTTCGGATGGCATAAACGCGATAAGAAAGCATCATAAAGCAGTTCTCTGTAATGAGAATTCGTTCGTTCGTCCGTCTGTCTATTTCGCAAAAACCGGGTGCCCCTTCCATTAAAAGTTGCAAACGATCTCCACCTAATGAGATACCGAGACGTTAATGGCCGCTTTAATTGGGTTGTTAATTTTCGGAGATGAATTCATAGGTTAAAAATGCAAAAGCTAATAGCGCCGAGTGGGTGGAGTCCTACGGATTAAATGGGCTATTTTCAGACCCTTTGGCGCCCACAGACGAGGCCGCGTTTTTACAAGGCACGCTCTCTTTCAGTCGGGTCTCTCCTAGCGAGCCTTTCGGAGCATTTTCATATAAATTAGGAGATTAGATCTCTTCCCCCCTCGTGCACGTTTGTGTGTTATTAAAACAGCGCCTTTTGCGCAACAAAGAAAACTACTGTGCTCGTGATAGTGATGCTCTTTTACATTTTATGAAAATAATCACGTCGTTTGCACCATTAATATTTCCGCCGAATTTCAAGCCGCCAATTTTTTTCTCAGCAAAAATTAACGACTCAAAGATCTTCCCTCTAACCAATGCTCGATTTGTTCTCGTCGATTGGCCACAGTTTAACTAACTCATTCTCTCCAGGTTCGTGGGGTCATCGCGGAGGTACATTCCATTCTCTCAAACATCCCATTGTGCTCGAACACACCGCGAGGCAAAAAGATCCCTGGCGAGATCGATATCGATAAAAAAGAAGGCAGATAGAATACGACTGCCGTGGGCGCCCGCGCGTATCGCGCGTCCAAGTATGAAATCTCGATTACCGCACGGACTTTTCCGTGGCCCGCCCCGAGAAATTAGGCATAAGGCGTGTCGAGGCGGGGGTGGAACGGGAGTGCCCCCCAAAGAATCCTCGCGTAACAATGAGCACAAGAATGCAGCGAGACCAACTGGCTTTAACAACGCTCTATTGTCGATGGTTGTAAAGAAGCCATCCTATCTGTTCTGTCGCTTTTTCTCTTTCCTGATTTTTTCTTTTTTTCGTCTTTTTCCTAGAAGAATATATATATCCGTGACTGCGCCGCGCGCGCGAAAAACGGACTATTAGAGCTATATATATAGTTTATAATACTAGTTTGCGACGAGAGAGAGAGAGAGAGAGAGAGAGAGAGAGAATCACACAAGTTATATAACAATAATTAAAGATGCCGGCATACAAATTTGTCTCTTTTGAAACGCGCCTATCAACCCTTCGCACGGCAGAAGATCAGGCATTGCGCGCTTTCGATACGGCCGTTCTACAGCGTCGATGATATCGCAGGGAAAGGTTGATCGAGGTCCAACCGATTACTCCGTATACCTCCAGGCGCGATACGCTCAATTTTCACGTAAGATTACACGCGCGATCGGTTGCCGCGACATGCCGTTGGTTTTGCGCGCCGCTTGTCTATCAAATCGAAAGTATAGGGTCAGTTTGAGAAGCCTGGCGGGTGTTAGCCATCCTCGAGATCCATGTCAGGCGCGTTATTACTTTCCATTATCCCGTCGAGCATGTACACCGCGCCGGCATCGATGTTACTTTACGAAAAATTTCGATCCTACACTTCGATGACCCTTGTCTCGCCACGATCTTCGAAAGAAGGCTCGACCGAAGGCACAGGAAAAGACACGCCGCGCCGGTTTCGCACCGTAGGCGACGATTTGCGGTCGTCAATAATTGTTTAGTAGGAATCCCCACGGCGGTGGCGAACGCGAGGAGGGACGAGGACAGATGCGCTACGCGCGCGGGGCCGTTCCACAAAATTTAACGCTAAACATTCCGTAATTAATACGTTGCCCTCGCTGGGAACCGGAGGTTGCGGTTTCGAGTTGCTCGCTTAAACCGGGCGCTTCGCGAACACCGCCATTACGGATTTTCTAAAGTCGAGCTCGTTCGGTCGTAAAACCGCCGACCGTGGGGTACCTTGCCGCTGCATGGATTCGTTCCCTTCCTCCGAAACGCTAACGTTGGAACGGAGAAACCTATTGAATGTACGCGCAGTATTTTAATGAAAACTTTCTTGTTACTTGGAGTTTCGAGCGTTTTGTGGCTCGCAAATTAAATTCAGTTTTTCTTCGTGCGAAAATTAGGAAATAACAGGCAGGATCACGCTGTGCACCAAACGCCTCTATTATCAGACATTTCTACCTAATCGTCCGCAGGTCGTTTCGACTAACTCCTAAACAACAGCTCGAGAAGTGACCACTGTCATTCCGCCGCGCGCTGTTGGATCCCACGAATCCGACACTAGCGGCATTCAAAATATCGCCATAATGAACGGTGACTACTGACTTCTCTCGCGTGGAGAGAAGCCTTTACGGACTACAGCAGGCTACCGTGAAACATTCCTCCGCTATAGTAGCGTACGCCCCCGACGCTCAAAATTGGACGGGAATCGACAGGAGCCCCGACAGCGGTAATTGCGGCACGAATATATCGCGGGTGCAAAAAACGTATCAGCATTCTGGACGCGCGGCGCTAATGGCAGACTGGCCAGTGGCCACGTCATAATATCAGAAGCAGGCGAACGATCGCGGTTCCCGGGTGCTCGCCCACCGGCTAATAACAATAATTAGCCTAGGGTGAAAATCATCCTACCGGGCGTTTTCATTGGCGCGGTGGTGGGCGAAGTAGAAAGGCTAGAGAATGACTGATTATTCTACGAGACTGCGAACGTCGGCTCACAAACTACCATTACATCGAGGTTTTGACGCCTTTCATGCTAGAAAAGGACGACGATTCCGCACTTAGACTAGCCTTAATGACCGCCGCTAATTGCCGGAGCGGGGACGTCCGTCGGTAATTTCTTACGCAAGTAAGAAATGTTTTGACGCCGTGCGTTAAGTATCATAATTAATTGCATCTAGGTAAGTCAAATAAATCACCACGGTATTCCTGCACGTATATCATTCTTAGTGTTATAAAGCTGCATAATTTTTAGTCGTACTTTTCCAGAAAAAAAAAAGCAAGAGGAGAAAACGTAGGAGCTGCGCTGAATCTCGTAAAGTATCTGGTCGCAACAGATTCGTTAATCGCGAATGATCGATAGGCCAGGTTTATTCAGAAAGATATATATCGATGATACCCGTTTCGGTGGTCGTTTATGTTGCTTTCGCGACGGTGTTAAGGCGTTAAGTCGTTAAGTAACCGCTCGTGCGCAAGCAGCGTTACCGGGCGCGACTACTCGCTAAGAGATTACGCAAGTCGACATACTGCGCGAACGTAAAAGTGCACAAGACCCGAGCGCACCTGCATAGGATGCACATGGAACGCGGCGTGTGTCGCCGCAACAAGCCGGATACCTAATTCGATACACTCGGCCGCGCGACAACCTCCACTCGTGCACGTGTTACGTAATCCGCAGCGTGCTCTTATCTAAAGTTCAATAGCTTCTTATTGATACACCTATACCACGGTTTCCTTCGTGATAAAAAAAAACGAGGAAATGACAGATGACCAAGTCAATAGAGCGTGGAAAAAAAAGACCATATATTTACGTACGTAACGAAGATAATCGTGTTCGTCGTAATAAAGATAACGAATAAACGCGATGGCATTAATTTATTGTATGTTATACCAAGTGAACCAAGACAAATGGAACTGAATGTGTATTTACAAAAGTTTTTTTTATTAATGTGCTTTTCTGGAATATTTATTGAATCAAATTATACGACATATTTTTAAAGAATTTTCGATATACATCGGAATTAAATTTATGCCTAATAATGCTAATTTATGATTACCGATTATTTGACGCTTCTGGGACCGACGACCGTAATATATCTTTCTTTTTAAAACTTAGGAGTCGTTAACGTAATATATTTTTTATGAGGTAAAACTGATAGAAACAGCTACTGGTGTTCCTCTAAATTACACGGCTAGTAAAAAATTAATAAATTGCTACTGTTTACATAAGATCTAAAACTTTGTTCACTATCTATTTATATTCATCATTGCTCTCAATATTCGGTGTCAAAAACGTATAAGTTTAAAATATTTCATGATTTATTCTATCATCATATTCTATCATATTCTATCATCATATATCATAAACACACAGGCACGAAGTAAAACAAATTGCTATCTTTGCCGAGATTTATTTAGTAGGACGCTTAGAACTAGTCGGACATTTCGGCGATGAAATAGCCGGATTTCGTAATCGGCGAAACGCGACGCGATGTGACGCGACGTGACGCGACGCGCTCGACGCGGCTCGTTACCATTCGGGTTAATTGCCCGGCAGTGGCTGCGCCCACTCGGCACTCGGACGTTGTTATGCACTCGCAAGCCTTCGCAAGCTGCACGTTCGCCCGACGGCGCTGACGTGGTCGCTTGTACAGTGTTGTTGCACTCGCGGCTCGCTCGAACGTGGTGCTGCAATTATTCGCTGCAGTTTCGCGTTCCGCCGGAGTGTCACGGTGACGCTCCGGCTATGCCCTCCAAACGTCCGATGCATTCAGCTCGCTCATTATGTACCTCCAACTCGTTCCCTCGTACCTCCCTCGCGCTCGCCCGCTCGACGCGGTTCGCAACTACGCTTCGACGCATTCACGCTTCTTTTGGGCTTGTTATTGCACCGACTACTTGCTACCACAATGTAGTTCGATTTAACGATAAACAATGATTTCTGAAACATTCGACTGATTTATATCTTTCGCTTATCTTTAAAACAAAGTAGGTTTTTGCAGATATAATCTGCCTTTCAGCAAAGATGTAAATCAGTTTCCTCAATTAAAAATCCAAAAGGGCATTACCCTCCATCGACTGCTGTTTTCTTCTTCTTTCTTTTCTACCTTTGCATAAGTTTGGTTGGTGAACAAAGGAATCGCTGAACCGCACCGCGACGAAGTCGAAATTTGGGCGCCGAATCGCTACACCGTGCAGCATGACGAAAAAAGAAAGCGAATGAGTAATTAAATCATTTATTAGAGAAAGAGTGGAGAAGCTCTAGGAGATAAAGTGCAATAAAGACGAGAAGATTTCTTCCTTACCATGTAATAATTACATGTATATATACATGTAATTATTATATGTAATAATTATTATATGTAATAATTAACATATAATAAATATATCTACATGTAATAAACATTTTTATTGACTTCATTTATCCTACACGCAACAATTATATCTTTTCGAGGAATATTAGGTGCGCCGCTGCAATGTGTATTGCCACGCGTTAATGCTGTCTTCCGGAACTTATTGAATCGGATCGCTAGCCGCGCTAATTGAGAAACAACTGAGAGAGCCGAAAAGGAGCGAAGGGTAGCAAAGTAGCATGAAAGAAAACCCATCGGGAATCATAAGTTTCTTCACGTTCCTCTTCCAAATGTTTCATTCATCGTATTCTAATCATTGCAAAGTTGGCATTAGCAAGGGAAATGTACTTCGTTGAATAATACGTAAATAATCATGAAAATAATTCGTTTCGGCGACTTTTCAACGATAAAGAAACCGGCTGACCTTCTTATTCTACCTTCCGCGAGACTAGTCCTATTAGAATTCACACCTCGAAGCTCATGCCGCCACACGTTCTATTCTCCGACCACGGAGCTCCTATATCTTTCGGCCTTTGACATCGACGTGTTCCCTGCGCGTGACAGGATTCACACCAGCCTGCTCCGCTTTTGGGGCGATGCCGCCGCTGTACGGGATGCCGAAAGTGTGCGTGTCCGACCGCACGGCACGTTTAGGTCGACACTCACGTATGCAGATGCGATAGACGCGAGAGATGGTCGCGATGACTGCGCCATGGACGGTTCCGGCTAGTGGTGCGCAGTTCCCTTTCGGTCCGTGCTTTTGCGCTCTTCGCTCCTCCGACGTCTCTCTCGCCATCACCTCACGTCGGTGCGCTCACCCTGTGATACGCGTGCATACGTACACGCGAGCTCGCCGCCGTATATACGTGGCCCGTGCACGTGTACCAGTATGTACACGAGGCTACAAAGCGTGCCACGTTCCGGCGGGCGTGCTTCCTCCGGGTGTCCGCTCCAGTGGGCCAAACCAACCGGCCAACCCCAACCAGCTCCAACCAGCCGGTCCGACGACCATTGAGATTGCGCTCTCTCTCACCGAGACTGGCCTTGGTTCCCTCGACTCTCGCTTTTTCCTTTTGATTTGGGTGTCGCGATAGCCCGCCTGCGCCAGGCTTACTTGTGCAAGCGGCAAAAGAACGAGCGAATTCATTTCGGGGGTTGCGCGCTGTCGAAATCGAGCGATTGCCCGTTTACTAAGCGGAATAGCAGTACGAGCCAGAGTTGAATCATCGAGTTTATCATTTCCCTATCGATTATAATCAATGGGGAAAGAAGATTGCTTAGATGAAATTTTAAAAATAAATAGGGAAAAAGTGACACACCGCTAATGTATCGAACATATCTACTGTAGATTATTTCTAATTTAACATCACAGATAACTAGAAAACGTTATATCGAGGAAGGCATTTATCTGAGAAATTTTCATTACTAAGTAAACTGAGCAAGCAATTTCTGTCAAATATCACGACAAGCGTCTCTATCAGAGTCTTTATCAACGAAAGCCCTGAGGCTGAGGCTTAGGTTATCAAGTTTCTCTGTTCCTTCCTTTCTTTTTCTTTCGTTAAGCCATACAGATAGGATTCGCCAAACGGGAAAAAGCTATCGGAGACTTCAAGCGGCGCTAAATCAACTCTCCTCGTATCGGCAAATTTCGTAGAATTCGAAAGATTATGTCATAAGTTGTCCCGCGCAGCACGCGCACGCATTGATGTTGAGTCTGCAGAAAAGAGAAGTCCGACACACGTCACGGTCTCACGCGTGCAAACTACTAAATCTTATCTGGTAATTTTGTTGTGGGGAGAAACGTAATCACGCTTGTAACTATTTTCAGCGAGCCACGAATGTACTTATACTTAATATACATTTTTAACCTGTGACATATTATCTACAGAGACTTCTTTTGCCTAGACTCAAGTACAACAAATGTTGAAGATATTATTTCCAGTCTCCCCTATACCAGTAATATGGTATAGCACGATTAGCTTTTTATTCTCATTACGTATTTTCTTTGCGCATATATTTTGTATATTACATACTTTGTATATTGTGTATCATTTATTTTAATTGTGATAATACTCAATTCAGGGCTTTGTCTCTGAAAACGGACGTCTCCTTTTCACTTACTCAAAGGTGAAAACGAAATTTTTCGCCAAGATAACAATTTACAAATATTTATTAATCCGGATACTTTGTTCATCGACTGTACTCCGAGTTCGCTTCGACGGGTCACCCATGAATGACCCACGTGGCGATCCCGTCGAGCGGATAGCCGCGATGCCCCCTGCGCGCACGCGATAACATGCACGGCCGTAACGGCATGTTTTTCGAGCCTCTCGAAGAAATAAGGAGCCGGGTTGGGGTCGTAGGTCGAAGATACCGGCACACGCAAGCCGCCTTTATGCGCTGCCGAATGGTGGGGCGACTTCGCCACAGCGCGCAGCGGTCGGCAGAGAAAAATGAGCATGGAGGAGAAAGGGAGAATATACAGATGTGAGGAAGAAGTTAGCGAAGAAAGAAAGAAAAGAAAAAGTATTCACGCCGCGGCTGGAAAGTCAGGATGAAAGAGAAAGGAAAGACTGTGATCATTCATGCGATTCGCAAGAGATAAATAAATAGAGAGACAGACGAGCGAGAAAAAGAGAGAAAGATAGAAAGTGGACGAACGAAAAATAGAAGACGAAGAGAAGTAAATTGCTTATAAAAGAAATATTTCAACTTAATGGCACAGGCATGTGAATGCTGTGAATGCTTCTAATATATTTTACATCTACATTTGATCGCGCAGCCGAGATTTACTTCGGCGATGAGTCGGCGATGAGTCACTTTTACAAAAATAAATTTAGAAACTATATATCGTGAATGTTAATGTATTTTACATATGCATCGGTAACGTCACACAAAAATCGCGAGACAAACATTTACGCAGCTGGCGCGTTCGTGAATTCATGGCAGCGACGATTTCTTCCAGCATGATAATTCAAATTTGCTGGCTGTATAGAAGAGAAAAATAAAAATAACTAGTCGCTTTAACAAAATTATAATTTATGAAGAAGCTTTTTATATATACGATTGATTCAACTAGTTACGTCACCGTAAGCTTCATGAGCAACTTTGAAATTCATTCCCGCAGGCGACGAAATGCTAATCACCGCTGCCAACAACAAAAGGCCGCATTAGATAACCGTAGAATTGCGTTAAAGCTTAGGGCTATTGTTATTTACGTCCACGCATAAATCGATAATAATTACGTATTTGTAAAGTATAACAAACTATTTCTCAGCTCGGTTCGGCTTAGCTTCGAATTGTGACGTGACTTGGTCATACGTAAAAATTTGTCGACTTGCGTCATGATGTAATCGCAAGTTTTTTTTTTCTCGTGTCGACTTATCAATGCCGCTTGTCATGTATATTTTTACACAAAAATAAACGCCGACGTGAGTTGATTGTATCATTAAAACGGCTAGCACCGGGAGATGAGATTTGCGTCAACGCAATATATCGCGATATTATCGACGTAATGCACCATATTTCGGTGTCTAATCTAATCGAGACGAGACGAGAACCTTGGCGCTATCGTGGCGATAACCCTAAGATTCTGATCGACTGAAATCCTTTTTTCCAAGAGAATGCCCTGCATGTGTGTGATAAAAAAACCGAGAAAGAACAACTAGCGTAGATATTATCACGTTCATCGATAAACGATTAGTAGAATCTTTCTTATGGTATATTTTTCAAGATAGTTCCCAAGGTCGAGATATTTCCTTGAATTTAATTGGCGTAAAATTGCTCGACTAGAAAATTAAGAATATCTTTGAAAATACGAGAAAAACGCGATCAACATCGCCCTAATAAATCTTCAAAGTTCCAATAATATTACGCCAAGCAAACTCTCATCGCAATATACGCTCTCGAGGCGTGACTTCGAGTTCGCGTTCTCTTACGACAAAACGGTGTCGGCGGGGTCGGACGATCGGCGGCGCATTAAAGGAGTTATCGCTATCCGCACGATAACGTCGGCGCGTACCCATGCGCTTCTGCACGCGGACTCACAGACGGGCGGCAAGTTTATCGGCGCCCCACACGAAGCGGCGCGCCGATTTATCTCGCGACGACACGTAAACACTTATTAACCGCGCGCGCACTCATTAACCAGTAAACCGGCCCGAGGTCCAGTCGCAAGACCATCATTCGCGCCGGCGAAAGAGCCGCGCGACGAGCGCCCCTCGAACAACCTGTGTGCCTTTCGATTCTCGTCGATTTTTTTATTACGGATTATAATACCGCGAGGTACGTGCAATCACGAGCGAAACAGATCGAGTTAATGGACGTTGAATGCACGAAAGAATATCATGACATTGCTCACGACATGTTTCTCTTCCTTTTCAAAATACTCTATTTTAGCCCTAAATTAAGTCTATAATATTTAGCGTTCGTATTTTTCTTATTGCTAAATCCGTAAAAATAATGTGAAAAGTTTCGAATGCACGAAAAGTTTTTAGAAAGAAATTCGATATGTATTTTTTTCCCATTGCAGCTCTGTAATGCACCTGCCGTTCATTCCGCAATATACAAGTTATCCTTGACATTATTTCTGTGCATTACCAGAATATTTATTCGTTAGTAAATACTTGCGAATCTCTTGTGAAAACTTAGGGAGTTACCGTACATGCCCTCTCTCGTCTTCGATATTTAATCTTCGTTCAATAACATAATCTTTGCCCCTCTCACTTTATGATTTATCTAACTTCCAAGAGTTAGTCTTAAAATGTAAGATGCAAGCTATAAATAAAAAAATTGAATCTTCAGAAAAATCCAGTTCTAGATAGAAACAGACGAGCGATTAATTAAATCAAAATTTGCACTTATTAAAGAAAGGCAAAGGTTAAATTGCAGCGGTTTATATAACTCAGAGGCGTGAAACAATCATCTGCTCTATATCGGTCGCAATTATATGGTGAAGGAACTAATGATCAGCTCCCGAGGGAGTCGCGGAAGTGCGATACCTCATCGTAACAGAGATGCACCTGCGCGTGTGTCGCTACGACCTGCTAACCGACGCGGAAGCGTGGCAAGCATTCCGTAACGGAAGGGATGCTCCCGATGCTCCGTAACCCCTAAAACGCATCGGGCCGAGGTTTCCTGTCGCAGGAAACGTTAAAAGTCAAAAGAGGGGGCGGCCCCGTCAGAGCGTGACCGCGCGGATAGGCTCGCCTGATCGCGAGGAGTTAAATCGTTGTCGGTTTTACCGGTTGCTCGGTTCTGCAGTACTGCTCGTCCGAATTGCCGTCGCGTTTTTGTGCCGCATGCTCGATTTCATCGGATATTTACTGCCTTTCCCCGATGACGGTAGCGATTGTCCTTCCGCCAGTAAGCGCGTTAACTCCATAAAACGGCTCGTAAAATCGTCCGGTTTTGCGACGCTGACCTACGCGCGTCGCGGAAATTGATATACGTCTCGATTCGCAGCGATCGGCAAATTCGACATCGCCGAGTTACGAAATTATCAGAGTCACGGGGATGCGATCGAGGTCAGTTGGCAACGGAAAATCGTGACGGTGCCGTCTGATGGCTGAAGCGATGAGTTTGACGAGAAAGCGCCGACACGCTTCGATGCCTTCCGCGGCGCACCAGACATCCGCTTTTGATTTCTGTATCAGGGAACAGGTGGTCGGTCGCTCGGGCACCGGCTATTTCCGGTTACCGGTTTCCCTCGAGATTTGCATTTGACGCGTCGGCCACTTGTCGCGCATCGTAAACCAACCGGACGAACCAGAAAGCTAATAATTAACTGCGCGCGAAGGCACCCAAACGTCTTATCGGCGAAAGAGGTGAACACCACGGCCGGGGTACGCCGATAAAGTTACGGACAAAAGCACTATACGAGGATTAGTTCCTTAGTCATTCAACGCTGAAAGTTGGAAAGTCGCAAAAAGTAATCACCCAGCCTAGTATAGATATACCGTGCGACGCTTTAACGCAAGCAAAGTACACGAGCTATATTACGGGCCGCGTGTCGGTAGCGCATTGCACGCGTTCGGTTTTACCTTGGAGGATGGCTAGCGGTATTAATTCTCTGCCGGAGAAAACGTAATAATCAGCCCGTGATAAATAATAACGCTAGTTTTTACGATCGTTGCTGCGTGAGAAAGTTTATCTTACGCTGCTCGCATGTTCGTCGAATATAATAGAGACGAGATTATTATTTTGCTCGTAATAATGTTTTTCTGCGATGAGATAAATCATCATTACTTGGAATGTGTAAAAACTACTATTTCCTACTATATAAGTAATTTCTCCGAAAGTTTAATATCGCTTCCAAAAAAACAGATAATATATATATCGACAAATAATTGATGATATTAGATGTGATAAAATTCGAGAATAAATATTTTCAAACCCAATGGCATCACCTGATGGAACGTCCCTTTCCTTTTCAGGAAAAATGGGGGCAATTACAATTCAACCTCATCGATCGGCGACCGATCGATCGACCATTCGCGCAATTCAAAGAAATCGAACTGGAAGAGAAATCGCGTCTCCTCGCACGGGGAATATTAATGGCTCTATCGATGGAGACTAATTATCGGACGTATATAGGCGCGCTAATGCGCAAATTAAAAGTCGGCGCTATCTCATTGCGCCGTAAGATTTCGAGGGTGAGTAACGATTTGGCCGATTAAGCTCGACCGGTCCAGGATTGAGCAATCAAGGAACCGATTATTTTCTTCGCACCACGAATAATTGCCGCACTTTGATCCTATCCGTCGTAAGTCATCGATAATTCGTCCGCGCAGCTGGGTAATAAACCTAATGACTGATACAAAATTATCGGCAGATCGTGCGAACGCACCAATCATGCCTGCCGCTTCTCCTGATTACCGATAATAATAATAATTCATCGCATTAATGATTTGCAGCGAATATATTTGCACGCGCGCATATTTTAATTTGCGCGGTAACAAATTTGTAACATAAGTATAATCGTGTTATGTTTCTTCTTTTGCAAAATCTAACATAAATCAATCTCTTTAGCCACAACTGAAAAACGTGCCTACCAATTAAATAATCAAAAACGTTCAAGTAATAGTATACTAAGCACAAAATTACAAGGGAACTGCATATTATACGAAATGCGTGTACGAGTACATATAAGTCTCTATTAAAATTGCAAAGATACTAAAACGCTGGATAAATGAGAAGCAATCCTTCAAAATGCGGGATACGAATATATGAAAGCTTGCAGCTGCAAGCGAGTATTTAATCGTCCATTCCTTTTGTAAAATTAATCCGTTGCAACGTGCAACGTCATGCCGCTGTAACAGTAGCAGTATCCGATTTCTATATTGAGAAAGAGGAGAGAATACAGGGGAAGAAACAGAAAGAGAGAAATGTTACACGGCCTCTGAGGAATAATTAAGCAGGCAGCCAGTCATCATTTGGTGGCCTCTGATAATAATTGTATGGAAATATAAAGTATGACCCAGCGGACGGCTGCCAGCCATTTATTTCAATACCAGTTCCGATAATACCGGTTGCTTTATTACTGCGCGCATTTGGCCTCGAAAGACTCCGCAAGGATCATCGTTGCAACGTTTCAAAGAATGATCGGGTTGTTATGTACTATCCCGCTAGCGAAAGAAATTAACCACTTTATAGGTGTACAATTAGCATACCTCACTTTACGATATGAATTGCCATGCCGTTTCATTTAGGTGTCTATCATTTTCTTGCATTCGCGAATCCACTTCGCGAGAATTCAAAGTGTAAATTACAAGGCACGAATGTTCTCACCAACCCCCTACTATTTATCATTTAGCCGCATACATGACTCCTCATAAAGTGCTTTATACTCAATTATCGTTATAATGTACACGTAATACGCATGATACGCATAATGTGCGGAAAAGACAAGAGCGATCGAAGATCCAAGATAACGAAACTGGCTGGCTCCTCTCACCCAGCGGAGAAACGATCCGTTGCGCTTAATCCCTTGCGGAAGAGTGGAAATTATCCTTTCAGCGGAAATAAATTCGCGGCGCGGATCCGTGAGCACCGTGTAATGAGCGCCGGCCCGATACCGTCCAATCAAATTGCCTATACTCAGAAAAAAAAAATTCTCCCGGTACCCGCTCGAGAAACCGCCACGCGCGTTGGTCGTGCGGCGTGCCGCGAGGTTCCGCGCCGATTCTAAACGGTGATTCATGGTGATTGCTCGCGGCACGGAATAAACGAAGAACAAGGGGGGAGGCCCGGTGCCCGTAGCCCCACGCGACCACTTTAGAGTCCGGGGTTTTACGGTCCGCCGTATATAAATATCGCCACCACCAGGCTCTCTGAGCTCTCTCCGTTATCTGGTAGAACGTACGTTAGGTACGTCTTTCTTTCTCCTTTCTCCCCGCTTTTGTTCCACTCCTATGTCATTACACCACACAAGTTTAATTACCTCTAGCCGGTTTTATCAAATGATATCGTGCTTATTTATGAATACTTTAGTTCACGTTGCAGGTTCCTGCTAGTTTATGCCGGTCTTTATAGGTAATTAATATTTGTCGCCATTAACCTTCGCGCGCCTAGTCGGCGTCGTCGTAATACGTTGCGCATCCAACCGGGTGCCCGACAACGACGGAACGGTCTGTCATCAGCGCGTCGCGTCGCGTCGCGTCGCACGAACGATCCCGCCGTTCCGGCGACAAGCGAGATAATTAAGCCGCGTATACCAAAGTTTCGAAAGATTTTCTTATCTGCGGCTAATAAGCACGCTGCCACGCGTCGTTTCGCGCGCTAAGTTACGTCTACCTTTGTGCGAATACATGACTATATGAAAAAAAACGTCACCATGAAAATCGTATCGTAAACATTTGAGATACGCTAGATACGTTTGAGAAGTGCTTTTCTTAACGAATGCAGGAAAATTCTCTGATTTAGTTGCATCTAATTACAAATTTTAAAAATCACATAAATTTCTATACCGCGTAATTAGATAGAGATAAAAAAATCTATATAGATTTTATAAACTATAGTTATAATTTGCATTAAGTAATTAAATGTTCAATGTTTAATTTTCTAGTTCTTGGCGAGAAACGCGTGTATCAAAAATTACGCAAATTATATACTCCAATTATATCTTCATATGTTATGTACAGTGGTCGTTCAACTCAATTGCACGCTAAAAGACGTTGAGCTCGCAGTAAACTTGTAACGCGTACCAAGATTAATGCGGAAACGAGTGCTGGGGTGCAGGACTTGTCGTGAGGTTTTTAATTAGCTGTTGCAGGCGCGGCGCTTGAATTACGACGACGAGCCGGACATCGCGCGCTAGTAGCTCAGGCAACGAAAGAATTACCGCGTGCCGGCGTACGAAAATGATTAATTACACGACGAAGACATGACCTTGCTTGCTCGCTTCAACGACGCACGCGGTGCAGCACGCGGTGCGATACTTATCGGAATGATTTACATCGCCGTTAAAACCATTGACGCGACACGACACAGCCCAGAGAAATTACGGTGCTTACCGATGCAATTAGACGTAGATTTACCTGATCGTGATCTCGTCCAATACAGCAATCACGGCTCAATCAAGAATAAAGGAAATTTTCCATTTATGACTAATTCGCCGTTCAATCGTGCGACTAATTTTAAAGTTAATTACAATTATTAAGAAATTGAGTTGTGTCGTAGATGAGTAATATTATACTAATAACAATGATAATACTATTGTAATAAGCTGAACTAGTAATTTATGGTTACTATTTATGCCTCTATGCTAAGAATATTTTACGTCTACTTTATAAATGAAATGATGCTTATAATTGCAGCGAAAACTTTTGGGATAAGAATTTATACCGGAAAGTACATATCAAATCCATACAAAAAATAATACTCTATTGTTAATTAAATGACGGATTAATTAGTTAAATGACAGTTGATTAGCTAAAAGTGTTAAACAAATTCAGATTTACCAGCATAATTGCTATTAAATATCACAAATGCTATCAAATATGGTAAAAAAATGTAATAAATTTCCAAAGACTTGGAGATAATTAATTTCTTGTCCGAACTACCTTCAATTTTCTAATTAAGTGTCTTCTCCACTTAACTCTAAATCTTTTAGTAAGGCACGAAGAACTAGCGATCAAATCCGCTTTCTCACGAGTCTCTCGGTAACACTGTAAGATATCCTCGCCCGAGGGTGCACTCGATGCCTCAGGGCGAGCAATTAAACATGATTATCCCTCATTAAGGACGAATTCGAAGGACGAGGTACGGTTGCGTAATTGTGGGAATGAATCGTCCGCGTCGTTCTGCGTCGTTCGTGTTGTCCTCTTTTCTTTTCGATGCCGATGTACATCGCTTCTTGAACTCGCATAGCTGCGTGTATTGAAACGTTGCGTGCACCCACGCTGGAAATTGATCCACGTAGCCGGAAGCGAGATTATTGAACTCCCGCGAAAATGGTCTGTGATCCACGTAACTTCTTTCTTCTTATTGGGGATCTTAACTTCCATATGCTGAGAGCAGAACTCACGAAGTAAAATTTTCTTACGACGACGTAACGACTTCCTTATGCAACGACGATTTATATATTTCAAATAAAAAGTACAAAACTCGTAAAATTTCTAATAAAATATCTACGAATTGCGCGCGCGTGAAACATCCAATCTCTATCTATTTCGTGAATCACGTCAATGATTTAAACTTAAGATATTACTTATGAGATGTCTTCTTTGACAATCATATAGCAAAAAACTAGTATTATTTGAACTAGTTTTTATTTGGAAGTTAAGTGCAGTCAGAATTCTTCGAGAATTCATTATATTAATGAACATCTTCCTTATCGTCTGCTAGGTTTTTTGACAATCGCATTACGCTGCATTAATTTCAATTTTTGCACCGTGTACTTAGTATAATAAAAACGTTAACGATATTATCCCTGCATTGGCCCTCGCGTTTTTATTTGCCGTTATCCGACGTATCATTATCGCGACAGGTTGTTTATCTTGCAAGACGAAGGGGAGGTATTCCTACCAAATGTGTGCCGCGAGTCAACAACTCGGTGCGCATGGTTGTTTGACTGTTTAACTTTCCCAGACCAGAGAGGAGCGGTCCTGGACGTATATATCTACCTGCACTCAGGTTCCTAAAGTTCCTCAAATGTTGTCTCAGGCGGGTTAGATACCATAACGTCGCGCAAGTTCAACTTTAGATAACAACATTCCTTCTCGATACATAGGTGTCTGATCCAAGAAGACACTATAGGCGCTAAAAATCCATATATCTAGTCAAGATCTCGCTGAATAATATCCTAATTATGTCCTAATTCTATTTTGTCTCGAACATTCATGAAAACGCGGTCATGATTGTTCAATTTTCAAATCGCGTCTTGACTATCTGCATAATATTCCGGGGTAAGATTAGCATGCTGATTACGAGCGCATGTAGTAACTCGTGTACGTGTTCACGCGCGCGTACTACGATAAAACGACGTGTCTTCGATGACGTCTCACCATCGGCTGATCATCGCGCGAGCACGCGTACACATGTATCCTCATGCCGTGCAAACGTGACGTCGATTTGTTATCTATCGGCGATTCGCGAATAACGTGTGATTGTGTCAGAAATTCATGTGAATACGACTGCTTATCTTTATTCAAAAATTCTCGCGATATGAAGTAGACATGATGTGTTACAATATCGCGAATAACTATTTGAATTCTTATCTAAATGTTGAAGTTAAAATAAAGCTTCCTCTTTATATAAGAAACGATAAAATATCTTATTACTGTAAAATATACTTTATCATATTCGTAGAACAAAAGAATCATAAAAAATTCAACGATTGCAATTGTTGATTAGTATGTTACACATATATGTTACAAGAATAAGGGGCAATAAAATGCTGCGTTACGGAATAATACGAGAGTTACATGGAAAGCCATATCAGACAAATGGGAAGTGAGGAATATCTTACTACAACCTGACGCTTCAAAGAGAGTCGCATCACCGAAGTCTGGTCTCATTTTAACAGGTGTACGCGTTATTTGATCAGTCCTTTTCCGTGCTATGTTTGTTTTACGTGACGCTCGTGTGTCCGACGCGCGAGGCGGCCTAACGAATCGTAGAAAGGCCTTCCGACGTTGCGCCGCGTGGGCACAAATACGTTTGCGCGGGTATAAGAAGAGGGGAAACGGAGGGGGAGCGCGTTTTTTTTTTCACGTTTACTTAGAAGCAGATGCATTAGAAAACTCGTATGACGACCCATCGACGTTCTCGATGATGAAGCGAATACTTAATGCCACTCACTCCGTCTTTCCACGTATCAATCGAGATATCGAGAGCCGTACAACAGGATGCCGGCTGCGGTAAAGTGAGCCCGTAATTTAAACGACTCACGTGCGCCGATGATTTCATTCGGTCGACGGACGCACGCGTAAGGATTGTGAAATACACCGTTTAAATCAGCGATGGAAATCTTAAGTAATGACACCGGTGTTTTCGAGAACCGATATTTTTAATTACGGCGTCGTTTTTAAAATGTTTTTTTTTTTTGTTTTTTTTTAATGCATATTTCACCGCTATCGAAGAAGCGATAATTGCAACGCGCGATAAGCAGAACATGCTTTCAGATTCGAGAGGTAAATGAGTGAATGAATATTGAGCATTCGAACCTTCCTCGAAGGATTCCAGGCTCGAGCGGCAACGATTGAGAATCTGGAAACGTCGCCGGGATTTCGTAATAAAAGTGATCGAGATCGCTCCGTTCCCAGATAAAGAGGAGCTCCGAGGAGAGTCCGATCCGAGGCGGTTAAGATAAGTCTCGCCTCGCGCCTGTGCGGCGCGCCGCACACTCGATTCGGCGACATTCGAAGTCATCCTCGCGTGTAATTGGACCGCTTTATGACACCTTTTGCGACTCGCGCGCAATTGTCATGCCTATGCAATGCTGTCTTTAGATAAGTAGGCCCGCCGTCTATACCCTTGTCGCGGGCGCCATTACGCGACCGACTGCGAAGCCAAAGATAAGCTAATCGGCGTCGTAAAAAGTGCAGTTTGCGGATGACGCCGCTGTATCGCCAATGAGAGAGCACGCCGTGATACGGCGCATCGTTTTTAGTCGCGACGACGCGATATAGCACCACAACTTGAAAACTACGACGCATCTGAGACACATACGAAGTGTTACGTTGCGTTTCGGAGCACATTTTGTTCGTGGAGAATGCATAGCACGCACTCTCTTTATTTCCTATCTAACACTGAGGCCCAGTTGCTCGTTAACATATTCAGAAACACAACCTCGTTAATCTTAGCGACTGCTTGCACTAACGGTCATTAACGTCATTCCTACTAGACGACGTTATCCTCTACCTAACTTGGTGTGTATTTCAAAACAGAATAGATAATCGCTAAGATTAGCTAACAAAAATTATCGGTGTAATTTAGAATAAAGATATTATAGTAAGAGAGATTATGGCTTGCTTATATATACATCTACCTATCTATATATATAAAAACAAATGTCTTGACTGACTGACTGACTGATTGACTGACTGACTTAACGCTCAGCCCAAACTCCTAAACCTAGAAACATGAAATTCGAGGAGTATATATTCCTTCCATGAGGTAAGCATTCACTAAGAAGGGATTTTTAGAAATTCGACCCCTAAGGGGATGAAAAGGGGTAAAATGTGTTTTCGTGAATTCTTCACGATGAGATATCGACTTGGTTTTTTATTTAAAGTAGTTATAACTACGTATACATACGTAGCGAAGCACGGGTATCAGGCTAGTATAGATATAAAGATAAATGATGATAATAATCTAACGTTCGTACTATAATAGGGGTGCGCCCACACCACGTTATTGCGACGACACAGTATAGTCATTACCGGATTTATAGCGTTAACCGCGGACGATGCGCGATTTTGCACGGTGCCCACGAAAAATATCTCAATTTATTCGCTGAAGCAATCGCGTCGTAGTCGAAGGAAGTCTTCACGGGTGGCCCATTATGTTTCTCAATGACAGCGGATTATCCACTGGTCCTTGAGGCCAGAGGGTCGCCACATGCGCCCCACGTAGCGGATCTCTGCCTTCGGCTCTTGTTCAGAATTACATCGACCCTAATTTCCTTTTAACCAGCATTATCGTCTCCGCTATATTTCTCACCGGTAATTTGTCCCGGCGGACAGGTGCCGAAATGAAGGACCACACGAAGTGCTGCCGGAAGGAACTCTAGGAAGCTATCGATTCTACCTGACAAAGACTGCCTGTACATTTAATGGACGTTGCAATTTTCAAGAGCTTCTTGACAATTTAGATTTTATCTATGTAAATATTTAAAAAATCTTTTCTTTCACGTTTTTATGTATATTAAATATTATAACTTTTTTATATCAATTTTTTTAAATAATTCTCTTTTATGTCTAAAATACAATTACCCGATGTTTTCTCAAAATTCACGATTTTGTTTATTATTTTAAATAATAATAACAACAAATAAAAAAAGCGATGTTTTTATTTAAAAGAGAAACATATGATCGTCCGAGTTTACCGATGCAATGGACAAAAATGCGCGTTTCCAGCCCCTTGCGCTCGTAAGGCAGAAAGCGTAATGCCGCGTATTAGCGCGAAAAACGTGAAAAAAATAACGAAGGCGGGCGCGCGAGAGAGGTTGCAGGTGGTCGGTGTCGTTGTGCCTTTAAATGCCGGTCCATCCTCACATAAGATCCACGAACGTGACGGTCTCGGTGCTCGGGGCGTCACAATTTCGCACAATTATAGATTAGCCACACTCACGATTCGGCCCACACCTGTTGGGGTCTAATCGCCGTCAACTATCTTGCATCTCAATTCGCCGTGGCCCCGCGGAATATTGATTTTTTGCCGGCAATTTTTACGAGGCAAAATATAATGTCTAACGACCGCGGATCGCTTTCGAAGGCGCGGAGAAGTGATGGCGGCCAGCGGTTATCCTGGTGAAACGGAGCACGAAACCGAAACTACGAAATTATCGTGCACGGTGGTCCTACCACACGCGCGAGGACTTCGTGAGTCTAAGAGATTCGTCTATTCATGACTGGATTCTGGATTATGATGACTAATTATGTTGCGAGCAACCACAAATCTTTCTAACCGAAATGAGAGCCTAGATTTCTTCTCAGAAAACCGGTGAATAGAAATGTAATAGTTATTTTTGAAAAAGAAAATAAGTTCCAAAGAGAGATAAAACACTCACGTGTTTTTTGACTGCTTTGACATTAGACAGAAAAACAATAAAGTTAATTATGAAAATGCCAATTGTATACCATTTACAACAGTATAACAAATTAAATAGATCCTAATTATCTACTAAAAAATGGCAATCAAGGTGTTGTAATTATATATAATTTAAATTTGTAATAATAATTTCAAATTCGGTCCGTACGTTAAAGTTACCAGCAGTAAAAGTTTGACAGTTTAAAATGACTAATGATAATTTCGAAACGTCAAGGCGCATCCTGCGACATATCGATAAGGGACATTCTCTCCATCGCAACGTCAGTCGTCACGCAAGAGTCAGCAGGAAGGACCTTCATCCTGACAAATGACGCAAGCCGGTCGCCGAGAACGGGGCAACTCGGAATAATTACGCGGCTCCAGAAATACGGGAAGCTGGCCGACGGAAAGAAAAACATCGACGGTCGCGCAGGGTCCAAAGCTTGAAAAATTAAAGTCGAGTGTTGCTGTGTCGCCGTTGTGTCGCCATGCTTAAGCGGATTGCTTGACAAATGAACGAGACGAAAAGGAAAACGGGATATGTACCAAAAATGGGGATACCTACCACAAGTTTCGGTTTGCTAATGGGGGAACGAAGTAGACCCCAGGAAATTTTCTATCCATGACAAAATAGTATATGTTAATTAGAAGATTCCTTATATCTTTGCATAAATAATAAATTCTCCATTTCCTATCGTCAGAAAATACATAAATCCATAAATAAAAACGGATATGCTCAAAATCATTTAAATATGGTAAAACTTTTTCGAAATAATAAAGCATAAGTAATTATCAGATAATCACTGATTATCAATAATTAATACATGCGCAGCTAAAATCAATATTTTTAACTTATCTATTTTATACACATATTACGAGCAAAACCTGTTTATTCACATTCACAGACGTTGATTTATTTATAATGTATGCGCCACGGTTCATAATAAGTAATAATTATTAGGAACAAATAAAAGCCTCCTAAATAGACGCAAAATTAATATTAAATAAGTTGCCATTCACGAAAAGCAAAGTATATGCAATCTATATCTTATCATCAGTATACATATTCTGTTATACAGGTAAAAAAAATATTCTCTAACCTTTTCTTTCCTACAAATTAAGTATTCAACTAATCTAAACAATAAACGTAAAAAACCTTTCTTTCCACATTTTGCAAACAATTTTTCTGGATGACATTGATCGCACAAAATAAAAGCTCATTCAATAGACGATAGTAGAAAAATAATGGTTATTTAGCGTGTTGTGTTGCGTGAGGGGTACGGTGACTCATTATCGCCGTCACGGTACAGCGTGCAGCTCGACATGAGAATGAAAAATACTGCACGGCCGCGTGGCAACCTCAAATGTACACGGTTAATCGCGCGTAATTGTTTCCCGGACTTTTTGCCAGCCGGCACTCTAAATAGGGATCTCGTCAGAAATTAGGCGGGTGACTAATCGACACAGGAGACTCAGGCACGACAAGACGTGCCACGTTTGACTGATGATGCGGGAAAAGGCGGAAATTCCTGTGTGCACGATTAGTGGCTAAAAGTAGGCTAACCGAGGGAGAGAAATTAAAAACCTGTTTACAAGAATCCGGCGAGCTCGTTTTCTTTAGCAGAGCAGACATTTACGTAGTAAATACATTACGATAATCATAAGTCATAATTGTTACTTGAGCAACATATTTTATATATTTAAAGAGTTGTATTTCTCTTCTTAATACGAAAATAAAATTTAAATTAAATTGCAAAAGTTTCAACGTTTTACGTTACTTAAACATTTAAATTCTTGGTGACTCTACAGTTCGAGCTCTGCTGACTGCCTAATGGAATATGCGTCACTGTTTTGCTCGGTTGTTGAGTCCAGGCCTTCAATTGAATTCGTGAACGCGGGCATACGTCGATGCACATCGGCGCGGTGGGGCGCGGGGTGCCTTTGAGTGTGTGTATCGGAGTGTATCGTGGAGGATGCGCGCGAGGGGTCTGCCGAGCGAGGTAATGACTGGAGCTTCCTGCCGTTCACAAACTGCGAAGGAAGGGAGACCGTCCCCCGTGCAGGATATCCGACATTTAATCTGATTTCTGGATTACATCGCCGTGTGGACAGCGGCGGGAAGAAACATTCTCGCACCCTACGATCCTTTCTCCCTTTTTCGTCTTTCTCCTTTCCGACCGAGTAAAAATAACTCGACAGGCAACGATAATCTATTTTAATGTATGTAAACGCAGTTCGGAGAGATTTCCATTTTTTAAATTAATATAATACTGATCGAATAATTGAAGATTGAAGATTTTTAAATTAATACACAAAGTCGTTAATCCTGTAATTAGCATGATGTGATAAACATCTAAAAATATTGTACCCATGTACATTGCACCGATGACTTACGCCGCGACTTGCGTTCTCGCGGCTATTGTGCGATGCGGGCCGTGTGCTTCCCAGGACTTCCGGTTTCACGACAGACTGTAGGCCTCCTTCCTGCAACCGTGGGAGATCGCGGGATCTCTCAGTGGTTCTACTCGCGTAAGCCATGCTTAATTGGCAACGCCCGGTGCAACAGGCGCCCGCTTAATCGCCGTTATATCAGCGTAAAAAAAATATAAGGTTATCTAGAGAGACGCGGAGAGGAACTTTTGGATCGCGTTACTTGATCGCGCGACGGCTCTCACGCGGCGAGATGATTCCACGCGCGTTCGTTCGTTCGTTCGCGCGCGTGAATCCGACTTTTGCACCCGAGTATAACGCGCAGCGATGTACGATGGAGAAGATTTCAACAACGGCACGTGCGATGACTTCAAGGTTTCGGGTGCCGTCGAAACTCGTGGAAGCTTAAGTCAAGTACTTGAAATCAAGTGCACGCTATGAAAAAATAATGCAAATTCTGCTCAATCAAAAAAAATAATATAACTATAATTTCTATTCTTAAACAAAAAATATAAAACATAAAATTATACGAGACGTGCGTCTCTTACATCTTTCTATACTTTTTATACTTTTAACTCATTTGAAGTGTCAAGAATAAATTACGCGCGAAGCTGCGAACGGGTATCAAAAGAGAGAGATGCAAACTCGCATACAGCCGTGAACCGCGGTGGGGATCGGCGGCGTGCGTCGCGCGTTCTCCCACGGAGACGCCTTCGCCTTGTTATGCAGTCGTAGTCATTACGCCGCGCGCCTGTCCATTCCCGGAACTTCGTTAACTTGTGTCCTTAAGTTAAAATAGAAACGTCGCAATTCCTAATTAACGTAGGCAGAACGAAGGGAAGGAAGATTACATATTTACGAGGCGCTCGGCGCATCTCCTACGCGACACACAGATATTCGCGAGTAATTCCCTGACGATGTTACGAGCAAAAGAAGCTATCCTTGCCGTAGGAAATACAGGAAGGCCTTAATGACTCGCGGGAAATTCACGCGCGTGGAATATTGCACACGTTCCGTACGAACGACCGCAAAACAGCGCGCGGCTCTCTCGTCTTTCAATCGATCACCTTCGCGGATAATGGAAAACGACCGCCTTAAGTCCAACTGCATGTAAATCGAAAATTATTTCGATTTTTCTTTTCTCTAAGAGAAATGCTTCTTGTCTGTGCGCTGTGCACAGCGCAGCGTTTTTTATTCCGATGATTCATTTGCGTTGCATTGCGTATTAAGGTGTAATGTGGAATTTCAGTATAGTTAAAAATTATAAATATTAAACAGAAATGCTTCTCGGCTCGTGTTTTTTAGTTTTTTTTATGTTCGATTCTTTGCATGTAAAAAAAAATAACAGTAAAATTTCCATAGCAATATTTCGAAATAATTCATATATATGATAGTAGTAAAAAAAAGCATCAAATAAAAACGAGATTTTCTGTAAGTGTTGCATAAATATGTTTAACATAATACAAGCTGTAGATTGTCGTTTAAAAATAAAATTCACATTTAACCTAACTGTTGTTGAAACGCGAGGAGTGTCGCGGCTACGTCGAAAGTGAAATGACGAATTCGATCGCTCGCGATAATTTATTCGACTCGGTCAACGTCCCACGAGCTCGGATTCATAACGCAAGTATACGGTGGATGCCCGTGACACGTTCACATGACCCTTTTCCGCGGCGTCACAGTTCTCATGAAACACTAGACGCGTATGTGAATGGGAGACGTGTCGTTACGATACTTCCGGCGGATAACTGTGTGACACGAACAATATCAGAACGTAAATAAGAGTACGCGGAACTCCGGTAAGAGAAGCCACTTGTTATTGGCCATTTTTTTGTCGACAAAAAACAATATTATTCGAATTATAAAGTATAAAAGTATTCTTAATTATTTAATTTTAAAAATGTATTAACGCGTTCATTGTAACGCTATATACCGCACGATTATTATATTATTTAAACGATAACAGAAAAAACCAGCTAGAAATACATCTAGCAACGTTAATAGTACAGTTCTGTTACTATAGCTTTCGAGAGTTGGATAAAATATATGATTATAACGAGGAAAGCAATTTATAAAAATTGTAAATGCACTTTGCTCGCTGACTCACTAACAAAGTTGTATAGTTAAGATATAGACATTTACAGAGTATATATCACGAGACCAGACAGGACAGCATTTTGAATCAATGGATATATTGCGCAATTAGAAACATCAAACACTAATTATACGACGGGAAACTTTTTAAAGGAAAGACGCGGAGAATTACCTAAAGAATTTACCAATCCTCAATGTAACGGGAACAAGTTTCTTGTGTAATTAGCCGAATCGTCGCGAATAAACGATAAAACTGCGCAGAACGAACGAGAGAGCATCTGCGGAAGTGGGATTCGTGGGAGTAGACACTCGGAATCACGCGGATGTTACGCAGCGGCAATGGTCACGCGAATAAGCACGAAAGGAAAATACGCCGAAGATATTATATAAAAAAAAGAAAAGGAAAAAAAACATTGTGGAATTTTACCGGCAAACAAAAATAATCGAACGATAAAACTATAATCGCGTAAATGCGATATGCCAACGTCGCGTCGCGAGAAAACGATAGCAATAATTATTGGATGTTTGCGTAACTGCAGGCCATAACCTGCCTCAAGAAATCCGTTGTTTTGTCTGTCGATAAAACACATCTTGCATTCTATATATGTCACGTCCTATATGTAATGCGTGCGAATTAATCGATCTTTCACGAAAGTCTATAATAAAAGTCCATTTGTTAAGGAAAATTTTGAAAACTAAGCTGAAAACGGATATTATACAGGCATCGAAATTTTTTATGAAGTTGATTATTAATAATCGTCGAATTAATTACATTCAAAAATACCTTAGAGTAAACTCGGGTAAGATGGCCATACAAGAAAGATGGCCAACTCATGTTCATTCGATGTTTCATGGCGTGAGCTAGATTGAAAGAACATAGGTTGGCCATCTTTCCTCTATGGCCATCTTACCCGAGTTTACCCTACTATCACGTAGCATAATGAGAATGATAAACGTATTATTAATATGTGTTATTAATATGTGTAATGTTAAATATGCTCGATGTTACTTATCGGTAAAGGAAAAACTCGCTCATTATTCAGACAGTGAGTGACTGATAACGCGCAATTGCATCATTTTACAAAACTGCAGACGTCGTTCGCGCGAAGGAAATTTTCCAGCGTTAAATGATCGTCGTTGCGTAAGGCTGTCTGCAAAAAAAAATCGCTTTGCGAGTGCTCTTCAAGCCATTCTAGAAATTATTCGAATGCAAAGTTAAATGCGCCAACGGTCCAACGGATGTAGAAGCTCTGCGAGCGTTGTTGGCGTAAACGGTTTTTGCAAAATCAAGCGGTGTCAGTCGGTTGCGACGCATAAGCCGCACGAAAAATAGCCGACGAAAAATATCGCGCTTTTATGTCGCGCTTCCTTGATGCCGATAACCCGTTGGGCAGCAGCCGACGCGTACGCGGAATCTGCCGACTCCCCTCATGATTCGCGTCCAAGTTCCACGACCTGTCCGACCTCTTGCGACACGATCCCCAGGGGAGAATGGCAATTAAGTCGATAACGATTAACGTCGGAGCATACAGACGATCCACGCCGCGTGGCGCGTTATCAATATCGCTCGATTAGCCGCGAACCGGCACGTGACACCCTCCACGGACTTTGAACGCCTCGTTAAGATTGTTTACGGGGGAACCTCGTTAATGTGATCGCACGGGTCTCTCACTCGGTGCCACGTAATTTATGACGATACGTCAATGTCCAGGATAACGCCAATGATTACGAAACCGAGCCCGCGTACAATCGCGAAACTACGGAAACTTTGCGTGCAGTCAGTCGCTCGGCAAAAACGCAGATACTATTTATGTATCGAAGAATAACGGTAGTTGCACTAAATCGATATTAGAACGCTATAAATATAGTTGAGTACACATATTTTATAAATATCTGATAAGATCTAATAATATCATAGAGATGAGGAAACAACACACACCGCAGAGAAGCGCAATGTAATAATATAAGAACAAACATAAAATATTTCTAAACATTTCTAGAAAAAAATCGCTTGTTAAGATTATGGATTAGGGGATCATTTAGCTTTCGCACAAATCATTATAAGTTTCCACGAGCGAGGAATTGCACATTGACGTGACGATAACGCGCGCGCGCTATTTTTATTATAAGTATCCGGAACAAAATGCGATAACGAATGTTTCACAAGAAACCTCCCACGAAGATTGTCGCGTTTGCACGCATCGCGTTGCTCGCGCCGAGCTCGCAAAGCAAAACGAAATTTGGGCCACGACGCGACGAGGCGATACGTATAGCTGTGCGGCGGCAGCGCTCGTTAAACCATTAAGCGACAACACGCCTCCGGGTTATCGCCGTGCTAATAAAGCCGGGCATTGTGGACACGCCGTGCCGATAAGCCCCGTTTTATTTCCTCAGCCGATGTTTCAACCGATGCAGCTCCTTCAATAGCCAAGACTACCATAAACCTGGATTATATGCTTCAGTTATCCGCGACATCAACGGAATAACCATAATTCAGAAATCCGTGTACGTGACGCAATTGCCTGCCTACTATCTTTTTTAAATTCAAGCTAATTTTTTTTCGTTTTGCGCCGAAATCTCTCTTATGACGCTTACTCAAAAATATACTTGGAAGAAGGATGAAATTACGCGCACGATCGGTTTCGTGTTGCCGCGAGTGAATCACGTCTCAGCGAAGCGCCCGGATATTTGATCGAGGTAAGAGTCGAGTGACATTGATAGCGTTATCTTGATATTCATCGCAAAGGTGCGTAACGCGTGAGCCTATCGCTGAATCGAGATAAAAAAGATGTGTGCTAGGCCGGGCGCGATATATTGACCGGCCGACACGAGACGCGTGTATCTTATGGCGCATGGATCTTCTGATATGTTATCGACTGTTTGACGCGTGTGTAAAAATTTTATACACATACAATAACAGCATAGCTGTCAATCAATTCAACGTTTGATAATACGAAGCGTCACGAATGAAATTTAGAAATGCACGCTCAACAATATGAATCGTGTGCGCTGTTTTCTCACAGCACGATCGACAAGGTTTGTTACATTTTCTCCCAACGAGATTCTTCGAGCTTTCTCGAGTCGGAACCGAGACTGAAACTCGTTAATTTACATTGAACCTACGCTCGTCCCGCGAAGTCCGAAAGTAAATTTGTTCAGTCTGGTCACGCGCCCCGTACTTCACGCTGCACGCATGCGGCATGCGCTCGCACGTCGATTCTTCGTTTACCTGTGTCATTATTAACGTGGAAGGTGGGCTGAGTTTGCGCGGCAGTTAGTGTCGACGGCTGTGAGGAGACACAAAATGAGATGCAGACGAAGATGAAAGTCCCAAAGCGTATACGCTAAGCGAAATTCCGAGATGACGAGCCTTCGGCGGTCGCGTGCGCGTACAAAGTACACGAGTTGACGTCGATTAACATGTATTAAGTCATTATATTTAAAAAAATCTCGCGACCCTACTCGTACATTATATCTTGACGCAGAAATGGAAACAGCCTAGACATTATCAGTCGTGTATAAAAATATTAAGTGCGCGTAAATTTTATAAAATTGCTAATGGTTGCATAATGCGATATATCTGTATTATCGCATGTATGCAGGCTGTATGTCACGCATGCTGCCACGTGCCGCGATGCTGTTTGAAAATACGATACAATGCTATGTAAAGGATGTTTGATGGTAGCGTACCATGACAATGTCACGTTGCTCCGTTCACTATTACCAAGATGTCGACATTTCGTTCGAAATCGATTTAAATTGCGCGCTACGTAGAACGTACAGTAATTAATGTCTGTGAAGAGACATCTTAAACGGCAGTGAAATGAAATGGTAAATATCATTTGTTACATATCATTTGCTGAGTCTAACGCAGTTCAAACACGGAAACATGTTTCGCTGCGCAGTTACATGTTACGCTTCGCATGAAACGCAAATCGCATTAAATGCTAATTTCGTTCGGAAATCGTTACATATTGACGACTTTCGTCTGCTATATTGAACCAGGCAAGCTATATCGGTTATTTTGCCTTCGTTACACGTGAGTTATCTGGTTTTTCATGACATCATTAAAGTCAGGTCGGCATTAAAACGCCAACATACTGCGAATCACTGATATCATACCGAGGAAACTTGCGGTATTCATTACCTCCGTACTTAACGACATTCCCCTTCGGCCTTTTACGACACCCGGTGCACCTAAGACGGACGTGTTCCGGGGGCGTGCATGCATAATGACGAATAAAATTTAATTGCCAAATAATAATTAGACGATATAAAAATTAAATGTCCGGATGGTAATTTACAGGGCACTAGCCGCCGCCGTTGTTGGCAATAATAATTTCCACGAAAATTACGATCGGCGCCGTTTTTTCTCTCTCCCTCTCTCTCCCTCCCTCCAGACGCCTGCGCTTTCTTTCGGTACCCACTAACGACGCCGTTCCTTCATTCCCGGCTACTTACTTTGCGTGGTGCTTTATGCGCAGCGCAAAAACTGATTAAACGATCACGCGCAAAACATGCTAATCAAGCATCTCACTTCGGACCGAACGCTAAAGTTGGAAACGCTGCAGTGTTATGGTAGCGTAATTTGCACTTGTCAAAAACATGTGAATTTATTAAATGTATGCAAGAAACATCATCAAAGTGAGGGACGCGAATATTAAGAAAATTACAAAATATTGCTAATCAACAAATTTTTCATAAGCTTTATTTTTTAAGCTCTTCCTTACTAATAATATCCTACCTCCAATAGACTGTGTGCACCTTTAATATTAAAAATCATCGCTATCTCGAGATAAACTTAGCCTTAGAAGCGCATAATTGAGATCATGGACTATCCGATGTACATTTCCCCGACATTTCTCCCAACGGCGACACGAAGACGGACTTTCTTTCTGCCGCTAACGACGATATTCCTCCTTTCGAGGCTACTTAATTTGCGCGGTGCTTTATGGCAGCGTGGCGCCTACGGCGGGTAATTTATTCGCAGCACGAGAACCGTGACGTCTCTGCCTTTCGCCCGTTGGACGTTCTATGAGCTCCTCTTTTCGCGAAACTTTAATAGCCACCACGTGGTGGCTATAATCGTACCGGCGGAGACGTGAGAAACGCGAAGAAGTATCATCACGCGGGTGACTCGCTAAAATTATCTTCCCCTCGCTATATAGCTCCCCTTTCTTCTCTCATTTCTTTCTACCCTTTTGCTCTCTCTTGCTCTCGAGATATTTTCTACCTTCGGTAGCACGGATAATAAGCTCGCACAAAAAAGCACGATTCGCCCAGACTTCTCCTCTGAAATGGAACATGGGGGACAACGGCTTCGAACGTTTTGTAATCAGCAAAATTGTTTCTCCGCGAGTGATTCTGCCATTGATTTCACTGCAATAAAGCGTTATTTTGCAGTACCTCATTGTGAACGATGAAATCTCGAGGGGAGAGATGCGAATTTTTATTTATTGTGCTATATTGTACACAATAGTATATGCGGTTCTGCTTTACTCGCTTTTCTGTTAAAAATAATTTTCCTCGGTGTGAAGATCACTAAATATTATTAAACGATATTATATTTAAAAAGCAGAATATAAAGATAAAACGTTATGTATAATACGTTCATTATCACTCACACAATGAGCATTACTTGAAAAATCTATATTTTTCATACATAGCAAATCTTAGGAGCACCTTAGCAAAAATATAATTTTTCTCCAATATATAATAACGTTGCTTAACATGGTGCGTCAGTGGCCAAACTAATTAGCTATATAATTAGTAATTATTGAACGAGCGTGAATGTCGGCACGTATCAATTACGATTGGCTTATTAAATTTCGGGCACGCGATTAATTAATCTGCAATTAGCAATCGTAGTCGGCGCCCGTTTATTAATTATGCCGCGAAAGCTTCCAGGAACCAGTCTCGAAAGTAAATTAAGGATCGACTGGCGGGGAAGTCGTTAAGGCGCCCTCACGCGAAAGATATATGGACCTTTAGGGCACCGTAGGTAAGGTTTCGCAAGCTGAAAAGCAAGGCGGAGTAGAAGGAACGCGGTTTCGTGTTATCGATCGGAAAACCTGACTTCAAAGCCACGAAGAGTAATTCGTACTTACGTCAATATCAATCTCGCGGCTGAGCACGCAAATTGAAAACTAATTTAAGAGCATATCGCGCACCATCAGTAATTACTTTTTAATTAATTTTCGCCCTGAATGCCCGACCGACAGGGAACCGCCTGAGTGAATACCTGTACATCTCTCCGCGCGTCATTTTTACTTCTCGCGAGCATGATTAGCCTTTCCTTTAGTTGTCTTTTTCGTTGCTGAACAGGGATTCTCATATCGCACGAAAAAAACTCACTCCTTTATATTATATGTAATGCATAATGTAAAGATACATATAAAATATATAAATAAAATAAATTGAAATAAATAGATACATAATTTCAAATAAAAGTAACTAGATAAATCGCGAAAACGATCGCGAGGCACTCAAGCATTTGACAACGAAACAGTACAAAACCTGGTACAGGGCCCCTGTAATGAGACCCTAACGTGCTTGTAAGAATGCCACCAGACGCGTTTCGCGCATCGCCGAACGCGCTAAACGCGCCAGCTGTCGGTTGCTGTCGCTCGTGCAGAGCTTCCTTTTTTTTTTACCATTCCATTATTGTTCACGCGGCTCGATCTCGCCACCCTGCAGTTCTGTTCCGCGCCGATCCGACATGCAATTTTTTCCCCGAACACAGAACGAAGAAAGGATACCGACCGCGCGATATTTGTCGCAAAAGGAAGCGAGGACGAGGAAAGAATAAATTGTATATCCAAGCAGACAGGCGTGAACTCGTGAATCGCACACGCACACGCACACGCACACGTTTTATCAACGTATACCAAATCATTCCGTCTCAATTAATAGCTACGCTTCTGCATATACGTATCGTTTTAATAGTTTGACAGCAGAAGCCGATTTAATTCTATCCTAATTTTGTTGTTGTACGTAACTATGATACAATATTTTCCGCTTATTACAAACATGTGTAATCAGTTAATTTTATAAAAATAATATTCTGTCAACATTAGTACATATCGGGTATATCAATTTTCACGACTACCTCGAATTACGCGCACGCGAACTTTGTTGCCAGTGACGAGGCCAAAAGTCGGTCCACGGTCCCACGAAGAAAATGCGTGTCGTGTTCCACGAGCGTGTACGTGCGTGAAACCGGCCGTCACGCATAAAAGGCGAGCGCAGGAAGCATAAACGGCACTTTTTATCAGTCGGACGAGGCACCCATGTATCGCGCTCTGCGCGTTATTGTTTCGCGTACGTGCGTATGCATCGCGCACAGAGAGCCCTTTCATACGCGTACCTACATGCTACGGCAGCGATATGCATATGAGAGTAGCGTATGTTAATGAGATAGTTGGTGCACCACTGACAGGATAATGTTTGAACGAGAAGCGTGTCACCAATGGATTTTCTACTCGGCGAAATTTGAGAAGAACACATTTTAAAGAGAAACTTTTCAACATCGAAACTGAAACTTTCAAGATATTTCGAATTCTTATTTACAAAATACCGAATTACAAACTACGAAGTAGCAAAACGTCGAGCACACTCGCGATGTTGCGTTTCAGACACGTTCTTATCGGCTCTCGTTGAGCTTATCTTTGAAGTGCTTTGTAAGGTTTACACGAAACTTCCGGCGAACATTCCTCGGCACACTCGAAGTCAAGTCTTTCTCTGCGCAAGTGTAAATCGAGTTGTGCAACGTTGGTCAAATCAAAACCGGTTTTGGCGCATCAATTTGGCCGCGACGCTTTTAATTTTCAGATTTTTATAACAATTTTTATGTTAATTTCAAGTTTTGAGAAGAGCGTCTATTTTAATACATTCTTACACATTAAAATTCTACAACGGTTTGCCCCTGTTCGTATTTGACGCTCCCGTAGCACCTATTCTAACGTTAAGGCGGGATCATCGTTCGATGCCTCGAACGCGACGAGGCTAATCAACGGGCGTGAAAAAGGCGTGCGTGCGTGCACAGCACGGCACGGCACAGCACGGCAACGGCAGGGAACGAGGCACGCGGAGCTCGCGCGATCCCACGGAGCCACGCGATGCTTCATGCCGCGTGCACGTGACCCTCGCGACCCTAAAACCGAGCACTATTTTCCGCTGCCGACAGGATTCCTCTCTTTCTCTCTCTCTCCCGGCATCTTCTCGGCATGCTGCAGAACGCTCGTGTTACAGAACGAAGCACAAGCACGACACGAGAGACCGGAGATTAATATTATCTCGCGCGTAGCGTGCGCCGGGGATATGCGAATCGCGAGTTCCTACGCATCGCGGCATGTACCGGCAATCTCGTCTTCCCTTCGGGAGAAGCCTCTTTGTTGCTTCTGGTATATACCCCGTACGACAGGACATAAGTAATGCGAAATCATCACGAGCGTCCACGTCCGGATGGAGAATGATATTCGAGAATGCCGGTGAAATAAGAGCAAGCCAAATATTCTGTTCGGTTTCTCTTATGAGAGTGTAGCGGAAATTTATGGATACTAGAATAGAATATAGAGTTGGAGAAAAGAAAGAGCATTTGATCGATCCGTCCATTGCAAAGATTGCACGGTGCGCGATATTGTATAATTCATTCTAAAACAATCGGTAATTTCGTGAGCGACTTAATTTATGGGTATATATAATTGCACAAGCATGTTGTCACATTAAGCAAAATTATATCTTGGATGCAGTATGTAATTTTCATTAAAATAATGCAAATCTATGGATTTATAATTGGAGAACATCAGCCCCGCAAAACTACCGTTTCCTCGAACGGCCTAAAGGTATTATCATCATCGTCCATACACATCACGAAATCGTGACCACGTCGATCCTCCCATGCCTGAGAGAAAAACGTCATCATAATTTTAATCCGGCGATTATGTGGACCCGGTTCTTTTGATGCGTAATCTCAAGCCTGGAGACACGTGTCTCGAGACACACCGCTATAGGTTGGTCGAAAGACTTATAATTTTCAAATGTAGATCACAAGAAGATGAATGTCACGCGGTAGGCGTCGCCTGCACACGAAGTCCAACACGTGTATGTACATACTCGTATATTACGCAAGTAGTAAATTTCACGTTCGATTGCTTCGCAAATTTTTGCAAATTACATATGCAAAATCTTGGAAAAATTATGTCATTTATATGTGTGCATCTCACTACTGATATATTTTAATAGCGTATTCTGATTTGCAGAATTTGCTGTTAATGTTATTTGTATCTATGTTATATAATTGCCGCACATTTATCTCTGATTAAGAGAGCAAATAACATTCAGCTTCTCAATCAACCAGAATTAATTTTATGCAATGCTAACGAATTCACAAAACAATTATATAAATATTCTATGTTTTTAATATAAGAACAAACTAATTACATTAAAACCGATAGAATTCAACGCGCAACACAACGTTACAGAGCAACGTACACTTTAAAAAGAGAAAAAATAAAGAATAATATTGCCTGTATCAAAAAATTCTAATTTAGAGTTCTCATCCTCTATCATTACGATTCCTTCAAATGACCAAATCACGCTAAATATCTAGTATACAATAAATACTGCCTCGACAGTAGTTAATTGCCTGAATTGATCGTTATTTCTTTATATAGATAATAATCTCTGCTACAAACTTGTCGTGACCGCGTTTCGAGAGATAATACGACAACACTCGGAGTAGCTCGCACCGCTATCCGCCGACTTGAGTCTCGCCGCGCAAATGATAACGACGCACGGTGGCCTTGCGCCCATAATGCTGAACTACCAAAACAAACATCAAATTCTTCCCAGCCTCGTTTCCACGAAATACTTATATAACGTATTAATAAAGTACGCCAAATATTCTATATTTTTCAAATTATACAATATATAACATAACTTTCTGTTTCTTAAATTTAAATCATTCGATTTGAATGATTAAATAACTCATTATTACTATATACTCAATTAAAAAAGATTAAATAATTTATTTGTAACAGACTTTGTTATTAATAATAAATTATCAATATATCAACTACTAATATGTAATTACTTATACAGACTTACACACGAAAAAAAAATAAAGTTGCTTCAATTAAACGTCGACGTCACGGGCTGCCACAAGCATAAATAGTTAATTCAATTGGATATTATTGGACCAAATATTTGAATTATTAAAACAATTATCTGGTGTTTTTTGTTCATTAATGTTGATGTTGCATCAATAAATTTTATCTTAATAACACTGATGCTCTTGATATAAAAAATGATGCTGTTGATACATCATTTTTTTCCGTGCATATATAATAATTCAAAAGATAAAAATGCTAAATCACACACATTTTTATAGGTTGATCAAAACTTTTTCATTGCCACGAGCATCAATAATAGCAAAAACTACTAAAAAATGCAGCACTTTTAACGGCAACGGAAACATAAAAAGATTAAAAAATATTATTATAAATATAATTACTGGCTGAGTCAGCGAAAGTATTCGTAATGGCATGCATGTGAAATTAATTCAACAATAAAATCACTGTTACTCTTAAATTGCGAAGATTAATGATAGAAGATAGATTAAATACACATGTAAGCTTTTGAATCTGAGCGTACCTAAGCTCTGTACCTTTGGCTATATAACTTTGATTTATAAATAAAATAATATTAATCTCGATACTTTTACATAGAAAGAGTTAGAGCTGAAGTAACAAATTCTATTCTATTCTATTCATAGAAAGAGTTAGAAATTTATATTCTAACTAATTTAGAAATACGCTATTAAATCATATCATGCAATAAATATGAAATATATATAAAGATTATCATAAAGTATAAAAAAGATGCGAATAACTCGCGCGCGATTTATCTTACTGTAATGATTTATGTTAAGACCAAGTTGTAAAAATACTCTCTTCTTCGTCAGCAAGTGTGTACGCATTCAGCCACGTCCGTCGCAACGGAATGGAACGGCCCGATCGGCAAAAAGCAATCGGTCCGAGTTATTTATTGCGGCTTTCGGACGAAAGACCCGTGGTGGTGGACACGGAGGTACGTTGGACCGGAAGATACCTTATCTAAGACACACTCTCTCCGCGCGCGCACTGAAGAACGCGCCCCGTATACTTGCATCCTTGCCGCGGGACCGATACCGGCCAGCGATAAGACGACGTCTAGTATCTGATGTGCGTGCAAAAACAAAGGCAGCAATGAATCTCGGTATCCTACTCTCATCACCCCGCACGATCGCTTGTCTCGTGATAACGAGAATCGATCTCGTTGCTACGTCGATTTATATCGAGGAAGCAATGTCTCGTGGCGGCCGGAGGCGCGAAAAATCCGCGAGCGTACGCGCGCGGACCGAGCGCGATTATCGGTGTCGAGGCGAAGACACCCGGGCGATGCCGATGATCGAAAGACCACCTAGGTGTAGATCCATATGATAGTTTTCGTACAATGTGATTAGGGAAATCTGTGGATATTGCAACTATCATAGTGAATGCATGGTAATGTTCGCGAGATGCGTTTCGATCATAGACCCTTAGTCTGCAGTTTATCAAATAGCTATCTAAAATATCGTATATGAAGCGAATTCCTGCGTCGATGTCTATCTAAGAAGGAAAATGCGAGGTAATAAAGTTGAAGAGATAATCTGATACTGACATTGCTAAATCACACACATTTATAGGTTGATCAAAACTTTTTCATTGCCACGAGCATCAATAATAGCAAAAACTACTAAAAACGCAGCACTTTTAACGGCAACAGAAACATAAAAAGATTAAAAAATATTATTATAAATATAATTACTAGTTGAGTCAGCGAAAGTATTCGTATAATGGCATGCATGTGGAGTTAGAATCCGTGCAAGTAACGAGCGAGCAAGCCCGCGATTCGCGTACGCGCGTTGAAACACGAACCCGGCTCGGTATCCACCCATTTCCGAGGATATCCCTCGATTTACAAGCTTCCTCGTAGCTATCAGCGCGGAATTTTCCGCAGCCACTAACTCGGCAAATCGCCGCCCGATACGGTCGATGGCGCGAATCGGTAGTCGGACGCCGAGGCGAACCTCGATGCATACCTCAGGATCGGTACATTAACCTCGAGAGGGGAGGAAAGGGACGATAAATTAGGCGAGCCTTATCGGTGATCGTTTGCGCGAGTATAACGCTCCTCGCCCAGAAGCTACCTTGGCGCATACAGATGCATCCTCCTCGCACCTGATGCATCCTCAGTCTCCCATTGGCAGAAAGAGAGACGGAACCGTACCTACTCTCGGCTCTCGAGAGCTTGGGCGTACTTACACGCGGGGGCTTGGTTTTGTTTGGCGCATAAAAAACAGACATATTGGTTTTACGGTTCCCTTATTTACGAGACCATAAACCTTCCTCCTCTCCTCCGGCCGCGAACCGCCAAGTGCAACAACGCGCGCCGCGCCGTTGCGATTCCAGGCTGGAGGGACGATACCAGGCGGGCGGACTGACTTGACGAATGGAAACGAACGGAGAAACGGAGAAACGCTCCGCGCGAGTATTAATAAATTCCGGAGTAAGTTACACTCGCGCGCGACCAAGTCAGGCAGATGTTCGAGATTAATGGGATTCTGCGTCGGTGACAAATCCGCACGTACATACATATCCGCGTTGGCTGACAAGCGTGAAAAGTCGGAGGAAAGAGAAATTGTCTCTGTATTTATTATGTTTCGAGTCACACGCGACAGATTCTTGATAATACCCGTAACAAGTGCGGATCGTATACAAAATGGAATTCTTTTTAAAACTAATTCAATATTTTTTTCATCAACATTTCCTTTATCTATTTTTCTTCTGGTTTATTCCCATGCTTTAAATTTCTTTTACCGAAGAGCAAAAACGCGCTTAGATCGTAATGCAAAAAAAACTTCGAAAGAATCTTTCTTGGTATTCATTAAGGGAATAACTATTTGAATCTTTCCGGAATGCACTTTAAGCTTACGATTACATGCGCGTCACGGTAGAACGGAATGCCTTATGGAAGCAACACGAGACTCTGCTTACGATAATCGACAATAAGGAGTGATCGTAAGCCTTTATCAAGTCGTAAGCTTACCTCGAGATAAGGTCGGCAACCTACTCAGTTCTCACTAAGGTTGATGCTCGCCTTAGCCAGGAACTTCGATATATCGCGTTCTCCGCGCGGAAGAGTTTCGTTGATTTATCGCTCCTTGAAACGAGCCAAATTACACCGTTAAATCGTCCCGAACGACAGTCGGCGTGCAGGCGAGTCATTTCGCGCGATCGGCGTACCTTGTACGTGTACAGGATGTCTCACAATCAATCACATTACCTTTCAGTAATGAACCAGTGTTATAAAGGAGCCAAGAAGAAGAATGATTAATAGATATAATAGAGAGAAAGAGAAAAATATGTAGCTATACTAAAGATGTAATATTAAAATATTAAAAAAATTTTTATCGATTTTTTAAAAACTATAACTATTGAAATTCTACTGTAAAACTAACCATCCATGTAACATATATAATTATTTATCATCGCGTTACCTTAGCAGTGACTGGCTTTGATTCGCTAATGAATAATCATTGAATCTACAATATACTTCAAGCGCAATTTCTATTAATACTTTCTCTATATATTATCCTTCATTAAAGAAGACCGTAGTTAATCGGGGAACGCCCTGTACAAGTCTGTAACGTATATCCGTGGAAGACAAAGCGAGATTGGTGTGCAGGGGTCGCGTCATCAAGTCACGAGCTGCAACGAGCGTGCAAGAATCGATGTCGAGGAATCGCAAGGGAATGAAGACGACGATGACGACGACGAGACGAGATGAGAGAGAAAGGGGAGCCGAGAGTAAAGGGACGAGGGAAAGAGATGAAGAAACGCTCGGGTCGGTCACGCGTCTCGAACTCAGCAATGGCAATCAGAAGTCTGTTATTGCGAGTCTTTGGTCTTTCGAAGGCTAAGTACAATTACAGGTTGCTTCGAGAATGAGGCAGCATGCCGGTGCGCGCACACACGCAGAATTGTTCGTATCTTCGATCGCCGCCGAGGAATTGCGCTTGTTACGGACGTACGTACGGTGAAGAGCCGCGAAGTTCAAGTACGGGATCGTCCTTGTCTGACGTTGTTAACGGCGACAGAATATGCGATGCCCGAGCCGAGAGACGTTTCTGCATTTCTGCGACCATTTCTGTATTTCTTAATAAAGATCGTTGAAGATATACGCGGAAGACGGCTGATGCGAGGACGTGAAATGCATCGGATACGATCTTCTTTAGGCCGGCCACCCGGTGTGACCTAAAGCGACATACCGGTTTCGTGCTGGTTTGCAGTTGCAACGAAATACGCTAAAAATTGAAGAAACGTTAAACGGGAGAAGAAATTTTTACGAAAGGACACGAAAAGCTCGTGTTTCATGCCGTTTATATCTCCAAGCCTGAAAACTAAACTGCACCAAGCGCGAGCCAATTAAAAATCTTTTTAAAATCCGATCTTCAAAACAACACATCGCATCAAGATAAAAGACCACGCACGATTTCGACAGGAACATTCGCCGTGAGAGTAAAGCGAAGGCAACGATGACCAGGCAGAAAGCCTTCGGTGCACCTCTCGCTGAGGATAGAGGATCCACGTGGATCCGGCCGAAACTCCCAACGCCCGGCGTGGCACTAAAAGTTTCGGGGCGTGGGCAATAATTTACGATGCCGCGCGGTAACTATCCGTAAGTACCGGCGAGAGCAACGCTAATGTTCGTCCTTATGTACTGCGCGTGTCCGTGCACGGTTGACTGGCCGGGGGAGAATAAAGAGGGTTGAAAGGAACGTCGAAGAGAAGGTCGTCGGTCGGAGGCGCGTTCGCCTTTACTACGCATACATAAATCTGCGGTCTCTCTTCGCCAACGTCGTGGCTTTACTGCCTTTCCGTGAAAACCCGCACTCTCCCGAAGTCTCTGCCCCCGCGACCCTGAAGCCGCCGCCGACGCAACCGCGACGCAATGTAGGTCTCTGTGTCCCCGGATAAACTATTCCCGCAACGAAGCTGCGTGCGTCACTCCGTCGCAGCAATGAAATTAATATTTCGAACTTAGAATTCTAATTTAACTTAATTGCAAAAAATATAATTTCATTGATAGATAACAGATTTCTAATTACAGACACGTTGCATGAGAAAAGAAAAAGAATTTTGTTTGATCAAATAATTCGTTAACTGCATTCTACCATGCTTGTAGCTGCTAAAATAAAATCGAACAGAATTCTGCATCGATTAAGTCCTCCGGAATAATTCACTTACACGAAACCGTAAATTACGTACATGCACTTAATGACTTCACTCTGATTACAAATAATTGCGTATAAACGATAAAATTGTACGCAAATAAAAGCATCGAATCATTGTGTCTCTCGTCATTGCTTTTATAATAAATTCTACCGAGTAATCGCTATATCATTCATTTACTTGGATTATTGCCTACGCACGCAACCTTAATTAATCATTCTCAAAGTGCGGCACACCCGAGGTTTGTTAAGAGGCTTTCTCAATTAACATCCCTTGTTCTGAATTAATAAAAAATCATGTCGAAATTGAATCCCCGCACTGATACCTCGTACAAATTACTACAGGCCGCCCCTATCAAGGTTGCGCTTTAAACAAACACGAATCTCCAATTTATTGGATCGTCTGCCTATCGATACTCGCCGACCATCGATACTTGTCCGTCCTTAATCAATAATATACACGAGAAAGCAATTAATATAGCAATTAGTTCGTGGCATTTACGCACCGTGGGACTCCGCCCATCTTTGTGCGCAACGCGCAAATACCTATTCGCCTCATGTAATAAGATCTGTATATAATAATAAGCGAAATAAAACCCATCATAAAACATCGCTTAAATTTTGTTCTGCACATTTTTTCTGTTTCAAAGACAGAGCGAAAATGCACGAAAATGCTTTTATCTTAATTATAATTTAATAATCCGAAAATAGCTTTTTTCGTACAAGATTCTTTATATCTTCATGCAGATTTAAATATAGGTAATAATCGCAATTATGTCATTCAATCACTGGCCAAAGCAAAGCGCCTTTCCGTGAGCATCTATAATTTAAGAATAAATTGTGAGAATACGTCTAGTCGTAAGTAGGTACTTCCCATCGTTTCAGGAACATTGCGAGAAGCGGCTCGCCGACAGTAGAACGCGCGCAGACGTGAGAAGGTTTGAGTTCCCACAGACACCGAAGAAACTGGGAGATGGCGCGTCCTTGACGTCGACTAAGTCAAAGACTGTCCCGCAGACGCGCCGAGTCACCATAAGCGATTCGTCATCCGCGAAATGGGAATTTTAAGTACCTGTCGCCCACCTTCGGCGAAGAGATCTACGATGCTAACGTCAGTCCGCATCGCGACGAACATTTCTCGCGATCGTAAATACCCAGCTATGGTAACAAACGTGTTTACCCGTCGCAGAGACCAGCGCGTGTAAAAACTTTTGTTTACCACGACGTGAATATTTATAAAGCGCTTTTCGTCCGGCAATATATTTGAATCGACATTGCGTAATTTTAAGAAACGATCGCTAAAGAATGTAGGAAGCGGTAAATCGCGACACGCGGCACGGTTCAAGCGCGATTTGCAACTCGATGTGAGAATCCACATCCGGCAGCGCGACAACGCTCCCGACTTTGGAACAAAAGGACCCAGAGAGGAGAGGAGGCCTTGGTGCCGGCGGTGCCGGCCACGTGGAATCACAGCGGCGGATCGTTAAAGAAATATCGAACGTCGTACGCGCCTCCCCGTCGCGGCCGTTCCATGCGAATACGCCGGAATCGTATCTGTAATGCGATCGCTTTGGCACTGTATAGCGATAGCATCATTAACCCTCCGTGCACCGAACACTGAATAAGATCTTGTTACGCGATATCTGACCCACGGGGCCTGACGCGGAGCGCTCTCGACTCCTTTTTGCCCGCACAATACTCGCTAATTAAACGAGCGGGCAGCCCGCCACCGCAGATACCAGAGCGCGATTGCTTTGTTTTCGTCCGGGACCACGCCACGCTTCCTTCGGCCAAATTAATTGAAGACGAGAAAATAAATAGAGGACCGACCGACCGCCCGCGCCACCATTCCTCGCAGCAGATGGCCGTCACCGGGAGGCTGTGAAGTAAACCGAGGTAAAGACGCAATGTGCCAATAATAATCCGAAATCCGTCGCTATATCTTTAAGATGTCACGTTACAAAAAAAAGAAAAAAAAGAAATATAATTACGCTTCTTTTTTCCGCGACTTTGTGGGCAACGTATGCTCAATGGGACCCATTATTAGCTTGGACTCAAACTTTGCATTCTATTTAAAGGAATCGCATCCAATATTTGAGCTCATTACAAAAACTACATATATTATATATCTTATAAATTATATCAATGAAAATTCAAGCTTCTATGATTTGAAATAATGTAATTCAAGTATTCAAACTCCTTGGAAAGTAAACAAATTTTACCTATTTTTATTTTCATATAGTATTTATTTCTTCTTAAATTATGTAATGTGTTAATTTGCTGCATCTCTTTCAACAACTTCTTCAATAAGATATTACGCAAAGGACACTCTTGCGACCGTGTAGCAATGACCGTCGCGCGTGTTACTTTTTTTCTTAGAGATCAAAGAATCTCGCGGATAGCTCGCGCCAAGCGATCCGAAACGTTGGCATACCTCTTCAGGAACGTCAGCCGGACGATACCGGCGTTTTTCCCGCGTCGAAGTTCGCAGGCGTGGTCGAGTGCGCAACCGACGACGGCAAAAATGTTCCGGCAAAAAAGCGCCTCTCGCATCCACCTGGATCGTGGAGCGACCAGGCGACGCGATCATACTGGATTCTGGAGACTTATTCCTTCGTGCTTTTTGCGCGTCGTCGGTTTGCGTCATGATCCACATCCTGCGATTTTACAAAAAAAAATTCATGATCGTTTGCATAACTTTCAGATGTTTTAATCTCCTGGTAGTTTGAACAACATGTGGCACATTGCTTCTCGCATATAAAAAGTCTACTGATTTGACTACGACCACGAAAGAACACAGATAAAAATACATTACTAAATCGTCTTTGTTACGTTCGTAGTTGTATTTGGTATTCGTCTACAGAATCGTTCAGAATGATGTTCTAATGATGTTCTTATGCGCATCCTAGCAATATAGCTAACTTAATAACACTATTAAAACGTGCGCGTGTAGTCGGATTGCACGCGCGACCATCAGACGCCCCTCATCAAGATCCTCATTAATTATTAATCATAATAACCGCAGGGCGATATCTCGACGATAATAAAACGAGAGTACATGGCTTTATTCTCTAATGCGCCTTGGACTTGATTCTTTTTTTTACTCCCCCGTACGCGCCTACAGACCGAGCTATTAATCAAACAGCTCATTAATTACTAAACATGGCGACACGCGTAAACTGATTCGATGCTGCCACAGGGAATACGTACATGTCGAGGACGATAAAAGGCTGGTACGTCTCGTTAATTAATTATTCGATAACAGTTGCGCGCTACGAGCGGACAATGTTCTTGGCCTCGTTAAAACGTATGCAAATGAGATCTGTTCATCAACGGCGCCCAATTAAAGAAGCCAAAGTGAATCCTTCGTCCGTCGAGAGACGGAGATGCGGCGGACGTGTGAATGAAAGACAAGCTGCGCGCGGTTCCCTTTGTAAACGACGAGTAATGTATGAGACACCAAGAAGACGATACTAATGTCGTTAATCGATCGACGTAAATTTTGTGCGGTGTGCTGAGAGGAAACGTCAAGTTTCCTTGTGTGTAGGTAACGAGTTACACACGAGTGATGAATTGCATATGTCATCGATTAACGATCGACACCAACGATGAAATAAATGCTCATTTGAACATCAACATTATCTTCACAAAGATATAAAATTAAAGAAAATTTAATTGTATTTTATTGAATAAATTAAAAATTAATTTAATATTTAAAAATATTAGTATCTACTTTATAGTGTGTTCAGGTATTTTATGTTAAAGTGAACACTTGTTAAAAGAACACGAGGCGTAGACAGCACGGCGATTAGCTTCAAGGACAGTAACCCGTTCTAACGGCCCATTCGCCATATGACCTTTAACAAGTCTAGACACTCAGTCGCCTAACCACGTTGAATCAACTAGACTATGACGAATGTAAGTGTGCGTACAACGATTCAATACATGAGCAACATCTGTATCTGAGCACTCGTGCCACTGGTTTCCGCGCAATCTTCCCTAGCTATAACACCTGCTATCTGGGATGAGACATTCGGCCGCATCTATTTTTGATTAATTATTATACTTGGTCGTTCCGGAGAAAATAAGCGTATACCAGCCCCGTCACTTTGCAGTCACATCTGATATTTCGCCGGCATTTTCTGTCGGCGACCGATCGCAATTTCGAGAGTGACTACGCTTTTCGCGCATGTGAACGCAGCTGGAGGGCCCGAAGGGTCCCCTTTTCGAAGCGCGGACAGTAATCATCGACGATGGAATCGCGGGGGACGTAACGATTCGCGAACGAAGGTTTGATCCGCAGCCTGTACTTAGGTCGCACGACGAACGAATACACCCTCGAGCCGTTTCGCCATTGTAGTAATTGTAAGCCTTCGCCTTCGGGACGGGGCTACAAACCGGATCACCGGGGAGCGATCCAGATCGGAGATCACGGTCGCGCACCACAGGACTCGTTCCGACTTGCTCATGACGCAGGGTCACGTCGAGGTATCTCGTTCCGCGGCTCTGTGATTCTTATCCAATCGGAAGATTGGAGTTTTTTGTAACTCATTAATTGTTGGTTATCGTTGCCATTGTTAACGTTTCAGACGCTTTATCCCTCCCACTGTTTACAGCAGAAAGACACGTATTAATTACCTGGCGTTGCTCGTAAATATGAGATACCAGAAAAGATATCGGCATCTCTTTAAAATCAGCGGATCACCGCCGAGCAAAGGATCACGAAAGCCTTCAAGGGCTGTTTAAACTTTCTAACTATAGAAAATACATATACGCATCTTATATATGTTAATGCTACCGTGAACTCCTTCGTGGCAGCGGTACACTTGAATTATATAAAATGCGAACGCGCGATAAAAGACGTATCATTACTCATGGGTTACATCCCACGATACCGTGCCTCTGATTACATAAACGATCGACTGATAAATACCAGGGAGTGGTATGAACCGAAAAACGGGAGAGAAAATTGTCGAGAGTGCACATGCGAACCTACGCTGCAGGGAAGACTGCCCTACGCGTTCGACGGGAAGAATTCCTACACGATCCACTATCCTGAACCGAAGCGCTGGTTATGGTCGTAAGTACGTTCCTCTCGTGAAAACGCGCGCACGGAGGAGTCTCGAAGCAACGCGGCAGCACGATTCTGACACGCGAATCGACATCCGCGAGCTCGCGAGCCTTAAGCATGCTGCTGCTCTCTCTTTCTCTCTCTCTAAATGTCGAGTAATTTCCGTTGACCCTTGCCCGCGAGATTTCCGCCTGCAAGGAGAGACTTGAAACGGGTAGCAAAGCAATAACGAGAACAAAAGTAATAATAAATTTAAATGTAAGAGTAATTTAAATATATGAGAGACTATGTGAGAATATTAACCGAAGAACACGTCATTGTGTGGTGTGTGTAACGTGATTTATCATTATAAAAAGGAAATTACGTATGTGATTTGAATAACGCAATATAATAAGAGCCGCATTACAACGAATAAGTCAAGTCAAACATCAAACTGTCTATCAGGCCGTAGGAAGAAATTCCGCCTAATTACAACGATATAAACGATAACATCAAGGCGTGTTACGAGGCGCGTACAAAAGACGCCCGAAGGATACCATCACGGATACGCGAGACATCGCGATATCGAGATGAAAAGCACATATGGAACGAGATAAATGCTCGCGCTCGCGAGTGGTAACGTTGGCTTCGGCAACCGCCTGAGGCGCGTAATCAGACTCGGTGCTGTTCTCTTAGCGAACCAGTGAAACGATGCGGACTACGTCACAGTTAATGGTCTACCTTGAACCCGTTACCATGAAGACTCCATTCGGCCCGGCGAAACTGGCATGAAAAAAAGGCACATCGGAGGGATATCTATGCTGAGTGCAGGCAGATATGCGGTTGCAGGTTGCGGCAAAGGTCGTCGGGAGGCTCCGAGGTGAGGAGTTCCCACACTTCGGAGCTGCCTGCAGCACTAGAAGCGCATGGGTCAGACGCCACTATACGCCTGCGGCGGCGGCCGGCCTGGCCGGCACGATGTTACACGAGACGAATCAGAATCTTTTCTGTCATTAAGATATTCTCAATTTCGCAATTCGGTGATAATAATTAAAGTAACAAGTTTAAAAACCGTCCCAAGTTAAAATTCAATATCGTAATGCTCGTATCGCAGCAGTAACGTTCCAAATGTCAAAAATACATCATATTTCAACGAATGCCGCTTAATTTCAAAATTAAACCTCCCGGAAAATTAGAATATAATGAGCGCGAGCCAGATATTTGCCATAATTGAAAAAGCGATCCCGCCTTTACTCGACAAGTTCGACGCTGGATGGAAGTCGCGAGCCTAGCGGACGAATTCGACACGTCCGGAAATCTACGGCGAGCGAACCGATGCCTCGTGTAACAGAGTCTGAAAGTGGCTCGGGGCTCGGCGCGTGCAGGACGTGATTGTGTCGCGTTTTTCGTCTCTCTCATACTCGATCGGGCAGCGAGTTTCTCTCTCGATCTATCGCTGCCTACCACCTCTCACCACTCGCCCCTACTACAGGCCGACTCTTACCTTTTCGACGTCCGTCCCCTTTTTGCTTCTCCTTCGCTCCTCGCCACGATGGAGAGGACGGCTCCCACCGCCTCCGCTCGACCGCGACTCCGCAGGCCCGGCTCGTGCTGCTCTTGCTGTACCTAGCAGACCTCCAGTGGCGTGGGTACTCGAGATTTTCTCGATGAGAGTCCGGATGAAATCGATGATACCTGAAATTCAGAAATATTTATTTGTTAATTATAATTTGAAGTGATAAAGGGATAGCGAAATTGGCAAAAGTATTTCGGGCAAAGTGAAAGCGATAATTATAATCTATTCAAATCTTTATCTAAATAGATTTGTTTCAAGTTTATAGTGTTTAGAACATCAGTTATTGCAGCTTTCTACAAGAGATTTTTAATGCTCCTCTAAAAGCAATTTATATCATAAAACTTATAAGTTTCGACGTGGCGCACAGTAAAATTAATAAACTGAACCATTTCAAAAATTTTAAGCAATCAACAGTCTCTCTTTGTTAATTTAGAAGTCATAGATATCCATTGAAAATTAAATTTGTTCATCCGTCCAACGAAACCTATTCAGCAAATGTAAAATTACGAAGACATCTGTCATTATAAACGTACCAGCCCATCGACAAGCGTTTGACTGAATACTTTCGATCACCGCCAGCACTTTGCTGTCAATTAGTTCGTAATTGTTATTCAGAAAAGGGAAAAGAATTTTCTTATCGGGAGAGATACCTAAGAGGGTCTTGACAAATCGCCTCGTTAAGTTCGATAGTTACGCCAGTGTTCCTAGGCAAGGCGCGTGGCTGGAATGCGGCGCGGCGGTGCTGTCGCGAGCGACTGGAACTCGCCGCGCGCCACTGAAGAGTGGGAGAATGAGAACCAAGGTTCCGGCGAATGACACTCTCGCGGGTGTTCGGAAAAATATTCGGACTTATTCAAATCGCAATTTTTTTTATCTGTGACTTGATATCAGCGGCTCACACTTGAACAATTAAAAAAAAACCCGAAATCATATCATTAAACTCGTAAAAATATAGCTCACTAACTCCTTATGAAAGGGAATTAAACCGAAGACATGAGAAAAGTATCGTTAAAAGTATAAGTAAATTGGGGCGATGCCTTCGCTTGTAATCTCCGTCGCGATAAACATTGCTGATCACGGTGTTAGATTAAGGCATTAAAAACATTGCTGCACATGAACACGGCTGTTTTATAATCGTACTTCCATGGACGCCCACTGAGACTTTTATAATGCACCGGCGCGCGGCGCGGCGGCTACACCCTGCCAATTACACCTTCTAAATCCCTATGCGTCCCGACGTTTAGGAAATAAAGCTCTTCGTTATAATACGCCCTTAACGGACTATCGTCGCCACGGGTTTCGTCCTTTAATCAGCGATTCTGTATAACTAGCGAATGTACGGTGCTTAATAAGAGGGACCGACTTAATTACGAGGATATATGGCGAATGTAGATCCCGCTCGGTCCCTTCGAACCATACACAACGGTCAACTATATCGAACCGAAGCCCAATTTGCATACCGAGCTGGATACTCTTTCTCCCTCTTCTCCCTTTTACGAATTCGCCGCCGCGTAACTCTCTCGCGTTGCGGAAATATTATTTCGTGCACCAGAAATTCCGACGTGCCTCGCCGCTTTTTTTCACAACGTAACGACACGCCTAATTAATACTGATATCTGAGAACATATCGCGATTTCTGTGCCATCGGAAAATGTATTGCGTGAATTGAACATTACTGTGCAAAAGAAGATAAATTTCTACACATTTCGTAAAAGAATAACAGATCCTCTTATGTCGAAATGAAATTTTTGCACCTGCCGCAAGGACAAACAACGCTTGTTTCGATTAAACTCTGCAGATAAAAAACGAATTGCGAAGCGACATCGAGCTCGCGAGAACGCGTGCGTTCGATCCGCCGCGCGAATCATGATTTATGCACTGATGCCAGGGCATATGGTCCAGGATGTATCATTGTTGCCATCTCACAATGGCACGAAATGCAATACTCACGCTATCGGGTGCGCTTTCGCATAATGTGTCATAAATAGGCGGCGCGCACAACGCCGTTCGCATACCGCGCTGAAACAATAACCATTGTGGTGGCTGGTACTGTTTATAAATAAGCTCCTATAAGCTCGAGCCGAGCGTTGAACATATATACGCGACCACCAATGGGCGGGCTACGTGAAGCGCGAGAGATTTTTATCTGAAAAGAACCCAGGCGTGTGCAGGTGGTCTTATCAGAGAAACACTTCGGCTTGAGCGCGATCATTATCGCGAGGCGTCGTGATAACTCCGCCGACGATACGGAATATAGAGACGCATTTACTTATAGGAAATATACAACTTGGCTAAATTTACGAGACTAGTAAAATACATAACACCCAACCGTCCGACGAATCTATGAAGCAACATCTCTTACAATCTCTGTGCGATCTGTGTTGCGTTATTGACGAGGAAGCGAATCTCGTGATTATCTCAATCACCCGGATCGATGCAATCGTACATGCGAGCGATAGAAGAAGTGGAGAATAAGAATCTCTCTCAGGATCGTGGAAACGCCTCGAGCGAGGGGATCTGTAAAAACATGATGCTGCGTAGACGGCGCACCTTTGCCCCGCGAACGCGGCGGATACTTCTGGGCGATTAAGAAACGCGAATGTGTGGAGAGGAAGAAGAAGAAGCTGCGTAAGATTCCCGCTCCAAAGGTAGAGGCGGCAACGCATGCACGCGCGAGCGCGGCTGCACCTGCGGCGTTTTTCACGGCGATTAGAAACACCGTTGGGGAACGACTGCAAGAAGCCAATTGTCCTTTGCATTGCAAGAAACGTGAAATAATACGCGGGGAATGCGCGACACTGGCCGATAACGGGAAAGTGTGGTAGAGAGTAAAAACGGGATCCACCTTGAAAAATGCTTCTTTTCGACGTTGAATCGAGTTTTTTTAATCCTTATACTGAATACCGTGTAAACGTGACAAAGATATTCTACTAACCACTTCTTTGAAAACGGCATTGATTGCATCTGTACTGTTAGATTTAAAAGTGATAGTTTGGCTTTGATCGTAAATAGTAATAGTAGAACACGAGACGCAAGGAAGATTAAGATAAAAGATATAGTAATAGCAGCACGAAGATAAACGCGGCGGATTAGAATGAGGATGTATTTTCTCAAGATAGTCGCGAGATAGTTTGAGGATATGATAGGAAACGTAACGCCGTTGAATGTAAAGTTCAAGGGAACGGGAACTTCCATTTAACGGTAGCTACTGCGGTTCGCCGCTTATCATCGCGCTTAATCCAATTCTGGACGACAGTCGTGTCTGCGGTCGTGAGCAACTCACGCGTGAACTTTGCTGCTGCGGTAACATGAATTATCGCGAGGTGCGCCATCGAGAGAATCGCACGGTTCGCGGTGAGCGTAATATTTCTTTGAAAGCCAAATAAATAAAGGTGATGCTTGTTTCCCTGTTTAATTTGGCAGATTGAATGAAATATCTCACGACGGTGAGATGATGGCAAGGTGACGTACCGAATATTGTACGTGGGCCTTGCTCTAAGTAACGTGGGAAATGATTTGCACGATCGTACGATGTTGATTCCAAGAACGGCGACTAAGGTCGAATATGACGCGTTCACCTGAATGAGAATGAATGTGAATGGCTGTCCACTACTGTCGCTTACGTTGCTCTGACTCATTTTACGTCAATGAGAATCCGGTTTCGAAATTAATATACGTCACAGTAAACGCACTCTCCGGTGTTATATCTAGAATCTGCACCGAGATAAGGACACTTTAATTGATGCCCCGCGAAATGTCTCCTATTATTATTACTGTAATTTGTAACGATACCTAACGATTAGTACGGCACAGTGCAGCGTTATTAAGAGTTACAGGCACAGAGACTAATTTATAGGCGTGGTGCCCAGATGGTGCAGCCCGATTCATTAAGATTCTCACGAAACGCGCTACCTGCGCAATATTAATCCGCCTCTCGTGGCTTCCCTCGAAAATCTGAGAGATAAGCTTGGCTAGCCAGGCGAGTCCAAGGGTACGGCAGATAATTATTAATGAGCCTCGTTCTCCGGTCTCTCGCGGGCTAATGACCAGAGGCGATAACCGTATGGTAATAATAGCCCGGGCCATGCAATCGCGCGCACGGTTACGCACTCGAAAGCAATTTGCGACTTCTTTGTTGGCAATAATTAACTAAGTACGTCGCTTGCATATCTTTATGGGGAAAATGGACTCTCTATGCAGGGAAAGCCGTGGCGATAAACTTCGTTATAATCTGGCAAAGCCAGTTACTTTATAAGTATAAAAATTTCACAAAAAAAACAGTTGTACATTTTCAGTTCTAACTGATACTGATTCGTCGCAATTGCTTTGCGATTTCACAATCGTATAGCGGAAAAATGAGCTTTTTTATTAAACGAGCGCATTCACGACGTGACTCAGGTACGAGTCACCTAGATCCCTAGTGTGCCCTTTGGCGTCATATTCCGTTGCAAAGCATTGACTCACGTGCGTGGGCACGGTATGCGAAACGCGTACGATGCGCGACATGAAAAACGCTCCGAGATTTGCGCACACTTTCTGGAATCTGACATTAAATCCGGGTGTACGCTAGCGAGACGTCGATGACATCATGTTGCGCATCGTTAACCACGCCGCGGGCGATCGCAGAACGCGCGGGATTTTTCGCGAGGATATCGCATTTAGTCTGACAGCATCACTAAAATGCAAAGATTTGTAATGCAAACATTAATTTCGCAGGATAGGTATATAGACCAGTTTCCTCCAACAAGAAAACATCAAAATCGAATATGTTGAAGCTTATTTAATGTTAATAATAAATTATAAAAACTGCAAATTCTCTTTTATATAAAGACGAGTTGAGATATCTTTGTAATGCGTAAAATTAAAAAAAAAAACTAATTTCAACGTTACAAACATTTTCGAGCAACGTGATAAATTTTGTCAGATAAATTCGAGCTTGCTGAATTTAAAAAAAAAAACATCGGCTTTTCGTTCGCGTAATTGACGTGTAATAATTGCTTGCGTCTTTAAGAGCGATAAAAACGGCCTCAATTTACACCCGAGGCGTGCAGCTTCGATAATCTCGCGTATTCTATTTTCTCTTCGAGACCGATAAATTAGGTCCATCGAATTCTTCGCTTCGCTCGCGACGCCGATAGCCCGCGGGACTTTGCATGCGTATGTCTATTCGTATGGCATATATTAGCGACGAAACGTCGTGATTAACGTCGTTTCGAAGATAGCGTCGCCTGGGGCACGGATTTATGTGAAACGCGACAACAAACCGGCCGTTTAATTGCCGATTCACGTGCCGCGAGCGCGAGCGGCAATTTCTAGCGCGAGCTAACCTGGAAATTATATCCCATGCTTAACGGGTGTCGTGGAATTATATTGGTCTTTCGCAAAGCCACTTGCAAGCTCGCCACCTTAATCCCATCGAGAGATTACATTCTAAAAGCATTAATGAAAGTCCCACGTGCACACGCATACGCCTTTCATATTATTACATATCACCAGATGCTGTCTAGAGTCTAGAGCGACGGCACCGGTTTATTGGCTTCATTTAATCGGTTTCGATTATATCCCGCGCTAATTACCATCGAGATAACGCGAACGATCGGGTTACTCGTTGCATGCGCCGTGAATCATGACACCGTGTATATTGGGTTGCAAAGATTAAGGCGCCTCAGGTCCAGCGATTTCAATGCTAGTGAGAATTAATTCGCTACGTGTTTTTCTAATTTTTATTTAAATAAGCTCGATTTTTTTCATTAATTTTATTTACAATTTACAATCCCTAATCGTTAAAAGATGTAAATGCAAGAGAGTAGAGACTTTTATAATGCACAACTATATACTCGCAAATAATGTATTATACTTCTTTCATGCGATATATATTCTGATATTTGAAACAAACTTAACCGTAATTGCCTAACGATAAAATTTAGAACGGGGGCGTATTGGGTAAGTCATAGCTCAAGAAGGAAAATCTTTAACAAAAACGATTAAGAAACGAAGAGAGTTAAACGAGACGCATTTGTCATCCCGTCCTATATAATTTTACGACAATTCCGCTGCGCCGGTCGTCGTGGGTGTAAGCAATTTTCCAGTTCATCTACCAATTCGGCCTCAGACTCCCACGCGATCCTGACAAACGTGACTTCGGGCTTCGAGGTCTGTTCCCTTTGTGTTTGGCCAGCCAGCGTGACCGAGGAATGCGCGTCGACTTTATCTGCTCGGCGACACTCGCTCGCTCGCTCCTTTATCGTTCAATTAATCCACACGCAGGAAACAATTGGCACACGATGCTTGCCGCAAAAATACGAAACGTCACACTGATAAAATTGCAGTCACGCTAGCCAGATATAATCGCGATTTGAGCAATTTGATCATGATTAAAATACTTAGAATCGAGGGCGTATCGATTTCCTAAGATTAATCTACGCGCAATTAATCACCTCAGATTGAACAACTGGTTGAAAGGAAACATAAAACATTCTGTGTAACATTGAAAGTTGAAATTTAAAAAATTGATGAATTAATAAATTCTACAAAATAAATCGCGATCAGGTAATACCTTTAAAAAAATATAATCTGAATGTCAAAGCATAATCTGAACCGTGTGTTTTCGATTCTTGTGCATCGACAAGATAATCACATATTAGTATATTAATCAATTAAATTGTCTTTAAAAGACAAAAATAATTCGTGCATCTAATAGTTAAAATCTGCTTATCACGATTTAAATAAAAATATCTATTTTAAAACGCTCTTTTTTAATCGAAGGAAATTAAGAGTTATCTTACATAGACGATTGTAACGAGTTTCCTAACGAAGTATGAAATATACAATAACAACTTACTTATTGAAATTAATTTGAGATGCAAGAGGATCAGAATATTCGGTGTATTCTTATTTAATAGTTTATATCTTGCAGTAGCGAGCTGACTGGTTTTGATATTCGTTTTGGTAACGATACATTACGATGTACGCGCAACTTGCGCACACTAATCGATAACATAATATAACATAAAACAATATAATAGCGTATAAATAAATACATAATGACTGCATTCGAAAACTTTACTCGGGTGCACACCGCGTCGTTCTATCTTTGTTACTTACTAAAAATTGAACAAGGATAGAATGTGTATGTGACGCTGGTATGCACCCGAATGAAGTTTTCGAACGCAGCCGATATATGTATAAGTGACAAATAAGCTCACCCACGGTTGCTCCGCCGTCGCCTGATGCCTCCCAGGCCTTCTCCTCCCCTCGGATTCCTTCGTTACACCGACACAACCTTCACTCGCGGAAACACTTAAGTTAGATAGCCTATTAATGCTCGCGCGTCACTTTAAACGGCACTCCCGGCGTTGGACACACACGACGCCGCTTCGTTTTGCGACGAACAACGCGAAAAGAGCGATATAATTTACGAGACTACGAGCCACTCGATATCCGCGACGTGTCACAAACGCAACACGGACGGTATCCAAGATGACGGAGAAACTTCGTAAATCGCGCGACGCGCGACCAACTTCACGCGGTTCACGCGGCAGGAGCGATTATCGATCGACGCGACGACGGCGACGATGCTACACCTGTTGGCTGTTGCTCGCAGCTACAATTTTTTATACTGTCTATACATCGAATGTTAAATAGTATACGCTCGCGTTTTCCGCGTAATTACTAGCTCGTCTGATAACGCGGACAAATATGCGAGTTGATATCGGAAATAAACGTTCGCGGAACACGAAATCCAAAAATATGATCACTTTGCCGTTTATTTGTCCGTACAAATAGATTGCGATCGAGCGAATCTCGCGAAACACGCGTTTCAATGATTTACGAATGCCGAATGATTTTGCCACTTTGCAATGATTGTCAGACGTTGAATCGAGAGTATAAATAACGAATCGGCTTAATCAAATACGTCGCGACGTTTTACCCGGCTTGTAGCTAATTCGCTCTGTATCCGCGAAGTTTCGTTTTCGACGACAAAAGTGACGCCCGGCAACTTCTTACTAAAGCGTCTCATAATACGACGCTAGTCAAGTTAATGGCTAACAAAAATGTGAACAAAAATGCGGTTATTCGAAATCGAAATTAAATATTATCTTGTATGTAAAAATCCAACGAAACACACGTATTTATGGACGCTCGATATATCACAGCTTTCTTAAGTTGTTAATTATACTTAAATCGACGAAGATTTAAAAGCGTGATGCACGAGGATTTACTCGGATCGAAACATATTTGTACATGCACATTATACATGCAAACGTGAGTGAATTAGGGAACAAGAGCGAAATACATGTCACTCGGGGAAGATCCTCAATGTGCTTACGACTTGTTAATCGCGGGATTTAATCACACGGATCGGTACTTGATAAATATTCATGAGGAACGATCGCATTTGGTGTTTCTTACTATTCGTCGTTATAGTATTACGAAGAATAATGCGACGACACGCGGAACAGCTCGCGCCCCTAACCGCTCGAGTCTCGTCGTTCGCAGGAATGCTGAGTAATTAAGTCACGATGGGGTCGCGCCACTCGCGCCGTCGCGGTGAGCGGTGACGCGGAAACCCTGAGTAGTGGGGTTGGAGAGGGGGGTAGGGTGACGTAGCACGGTGCGCGTTCGGTGTACGTATAGTCCGCCTACTTCCCCCTTCACGTTTTACGTCGTTTTACGTTTTATCTTTCGACATAACGATCACTACCGTACTTCTTGCTTTAATTACACAAGTATTAAAGAAAATATCGTCATATCTTATAATTATTACCTGCACGACTAAAAATACACATTCGTAGTTCATAGCGAAGCAAACACATCGCACGATTTTATTTGCGGCCAAATTATTTCGCGATATTTGCGGCCAGTAACTGTCGCCGCAATTAATGATACTTGGACACGAATATATCGCGCCTCGAATTTTTGTCTTAAATTTATCTATCACTTCAAAATTGATAACGTGGAGTAATATATGAATCGAAGGATCGAATCATTAACGTACGTGTTATATAGATAAATAGAATAAAATATTTCGCATACATTTATCTTATTGTATATTCATGATAGCAAATCTTCTGGTATGCGACGTTTGTTTTTGCGGTGTTTACAAGATGTATAATATACACAACTCGTCGCATTATTATTTGCGCGATAAAATTCGGCAGGCAGATAATATTACAATTTACATTTCTTTGACGATACCAAAATTTTTCGTTTAAATGTAACTTGCTCATCACTTTCGAATTGAGAGTAGAGGAATAGTCGGATCGGATTACTCAGTAATGAAAAACGATAGCATAAATTCGACGTCTATCTCATTCGTTCGTCTATCTCATTCGTAAAAATCCTCCGCCGTTAAAGATTTCGTCTGCTCTGTTAATTTAGTAAGATTCATGGATATCAGGCGGATTGTACAGGTTCTTTTTTTACGTTATTCTATCGTCGCAATGAAGTGCACATCGCGATTAACGTCGGGAGTGCCGTGTAAAGTGTCGCACGATATTTTCGCGAGTGTTATATTAAACACGAAAGAACGTGAGAAGAGAAAGAGTCTTAAGAGGCATCGGATGACCATGGAACAACCACGGGGTGAGTGAATCATTATTTTATATTTTATTCGTGTTTTTTAGCTTGCGAAATTTAATCATTTCACAACAATCGTATAATATTAGACTTTAAAAGCGTCAAATTTTATAGAGGGGAGTAATCGTTTTTTTACAATTAGCTGACAATGAGTATATTCTCAATCGATCTCTAATCAAAATCAATTAAATTATCTGTATCTCAAAATATACAACTTTATTCCCAAAACTTCATCTGATTCTTTTTTTATATATAAAATTCATGTAACGACAATAAATATGGGTCTAAAAGATGATACCGATAACAAGTTCTACAAGGCCAAAATTTTACGGATTAAATAAGGCTAAATAAGTGATTTTTTTATTTAAAAATGTACCTCCAATGTTTCGCGATAAACAAATAATTAAACATAGGGTAACCAATTATTACACAGAGATTTATTTCCTGTTATTATCGCATTTTCCTTGCGTTGTTATATGTATAATATATTTTCATTGTTATAATTTATGTAAAAAGAATGAAGAAATTTATAACAAAATATAAATTTGAAACGATAAGTTCACAATAAAATTAAATTCCAAAATTATCAGAATAAGTAAAAAGATATATGACGAGAGAATGGCTGTTAGCCAAAGGCATATATTTCTCGTTGAAATGTATAATTTATCTTAGCCTTGTTCGTAAAATGTCTGCTTTTTAACAACGTAACCACCCTTTAATCATTGTCGTTTGCGATCGCATTTCACGCGTGTCTCAATAACTTTAGAAAATTTATGAATCGACACTCCTACAACTTTGCCGTTTGAGAAAGTAAAAAGAACGATTCGTATGGGAGGGAGGGCGCACATACCGATGAAAATTTCAGACTTAAACAGCGATGAATAGTTTATGCCCGACAGCGTGGTTGAAAAAAAATTTCATAGCCGATAACGTGACGTATCGATGTCTTGGCCCCGGAAATTGGCGGCCGCGTTTTGCACGCGTCACAACAACTTCGCGAGATTTATTAATCCGCTTTAGCCCACAGGCGTGCACACCTATTCACGGAGATTTTCCAGCGTAGTCGAGTGAGTTGTTTATGTGAGAGCGTAACGCACAGCGGCGACAATTTTTATTCTCGAGCCGCCTCGATGTCTCTGCGGCGCGACGTCTGCGGTCACATTTTGCGCGATAATTTTCCAGAATCCAAAGCACGATCGTAAATCAGATGGACCATGGGAAAATGAAGCTCGAACCGCGAGTAGGCAATCGAAAGCGGCCATGATTTGTCCACGACGCCTAATTACAGCCGGAACGGCGATCGCATGATGCGATATATGCTTAGGTACAGCTAATTTAAATGATTGAGACGGCGTAATCGTCGCGTTCTCAACGGCGCACGGCGGCAGAAGATCATCCATCGCTATTTTTATATGTTCGCCGTGTTCATCACGTGGGCAGCTAGTAATTATTCTATTATGCGGCGATTTATGTTGCATGCCGCACATCACGCGAATTTGAAGAGGCGGATTCCATCGCGAGACAATCGTGGGAAATTTAATTCGATGTTTTAGTTATATATGCATTGCAAAATATTTTTAAGATATATAAATTAAAACTCTTATTTTTCTTTTTCTATCAAAAGTATAATATAGCAAAAAATATAATGTAACTAAAAGAATGTTCTTAATTCTCTCTCTCTTACGATATTCCATTATTACTATGTGACTTAAACTTATGTTCTCTCTCCAAACGGATAACATCGCGATTCATCGGAATACATCACGGTTCAAAGTACCTACAGAGCCGATTGAAACAGGGTTATCATACAGCTCAGCGCAACAACGGGGTATATCTGAAACAATGCAGGTATTCGATTCGATTACGATTCCGCAGTTCATCTCTCATTCCCGCCTACAGGAAGCGCATCAGAGAGGAGGCGGCTTGAAATTGCCAGCTGCGGCTTTGGATTTATAAAGGACCGGCCGGCAGAGTCCAGACCGACATGGCGATCCGATCTTGTCGATTCTCCGAGCCTAGTTTGCGAGTGTGTGTGTGTGTGTGTCAATCGCGTCTCTGTGCTTCTAGCACATCGTTCGTCGGTCGTGTCGGGAGCCTGCTGCTGCTCGGTTCCCATGAAGTTGCTGACGGCGTCCGGCGGCCTGCATCTCATTGGTATTCCGGGCAACTCCCGGGTGGAAGGAGTGCTCTATTTTACGAGCGGTTGTATATGATCTCGACAAATTGGCCTTTGCCAGATTTCAGCGTGAAAAAAGAACGGGTAGCGGTGGGTAGCGGCGGGCCGCTGATAGTAACGACGAGCCAGCGCTTCGCCTCGTTTCAACCGCGCATATTTACAAGTTCATAATTCGTACCTCGGGCCGGAAATTGCCTCCGCACGTCCGACGTGAGATACACGTCGAGCGCGTTCGTTATTCCCGAAAGTAAGTCTCCTGTAAAGTCTCCATAAAAATTTCGGAAGTTAATAATAAAGCTCGAAGTCGCGCCGGCCGCGGCGCCGCGCGAGATGAAGTTGTGAGACGTCGTCGGTCTAAATTATTCCTCGTGGATAATTAGATGGGCATGGCCGCTCGCGAGGGACCATTATCATCGCGTGCATTTTTCTCGGCACCTAAGCAGGCGCTCACTCTCGTACTCTCGTCAAATCACCTATAGTCATACATCAGTGTTACGAGAGACTGATCGTCAGAACGGGAGTCGACCGGGCCACAAACGCGCCGGCTTATTTCGACAGAGTCATTCCGCACGCAACACTGTGTTCTATTCCCCGGCGTAGGTAATCAGAGCGCTTAATTATCAGAACCATTTCGTATACGAGGCGCGGCTGTATCGCCAGGCCCCCACGTCACATACAGCATTCCCAAAGATCATAACGAGAGACTACGACAAAGAAAAGGGCGGTTTCGGCCGCAGACAAACGAGGCTCGATACAAGAGGAGAGAAGAGAGTAGAAAGCAAAAAAAGAGAGAAGTCGATAAGGGGGCCCCGCGACCGAATGAAGTGGCTCTAGGCTAATTGGCTTCCGTTGCTTTTTCATGGGCTGCTGCTTTTTCCCATAAATTAACTTTACGCGACGCTTTAATTAAACTACCGTAGGTCGTGCCCCCGGAATATTTCAGATAGAAACGAAAGAAAACGACCGTCTTCGCTGGCATACCTTCTATATTACCATCAATTTATTACAGATACCATGGCAGTCGGAATTAACTATCGGAGTACAATTTGACAGGATCCAAGCATCTCTGACGATCTCGACAGTAACAACGCGGTAATCACAAGTTAATGTGAAATGTAAAAATTTCGTTATTTAATCTCGTTTCGTGATTTAATTTCGGTTAACGCGAGCGCGTAATTCGGTGAGTTGAACGCATATTTTACACGAACGGGTTGAACGATCCCACGTGTCGAAACGAATGAATATTCAACGTGTGATAACTCTATCTCCGGTGAACAAGTAAATTGAGATTCCTCTCAGTCGTACGAGGCGCCTCATTTGACTTAGGCGACCGTGTCAGCTGGCGTTCGCACGAGCGCTCAATACCGAAGGACACGTATAGAATTCCCCATCGTACGCCAAATTATCACGGACTTCGGCTACTTTGCCCGTCCGCTGTATCGGATTCCACGCTACTGGTATACACCGAGGTCATTCGATCTCTCGGTGCTTTACCAATCCGGCCATCTGTCATCGGCGCACGTTTAATCTGACTAATAAACCGCACGACGCGGATTATTATAAAACCCATTTTATCAATCATGCTTAAAGTAAAAATATTTGATGCCTGCACTTGCGCGATTTGTAAATATCAAATACATTTTCTCGGTTACAAGTTATATCTTAGGTTTTGTCAAATATTTTTTTTTTCTTATTAAATGTGATATAAAGGAAATATCTTTTCCCCAAAAAACACATTATATTCGTGATTATATCCAATAATGATAAACGTCGAAAAAGTAATTGTCTTATCAGCGAAAATCTGCGAAATCGTTCAACTCCTCCACGGACAAGATTTCGGCGACGGAGGAACCCGCGCTCTTCAATACTGTCACGAGGTGGTATTTTAACGATCTAACGACACGTCCGCTTGGTTGACATCTTCTGCTCCGTTCTCAGAATAAGGACTCTTGGCTCTCGCTCCTGTCAGATAGGTCAGGATCCCGTCTCGCTGCCTTAATTGGATCTCATGTTGGTCCATTATCACAATTTCGGTAGCAGTCCAGTTACTCCAGTATTTGAGGAATTTCTCTCTCTCATCTTCTCCTCCCTCTCTCTTTCTCTCTTTCTCTTTTTTCTTTTATCTTTCTACTTTCCTCGATGTTTTGCTTCATCTTTTCTTTCTTAATATATCGCGAGCTACTTTGCCCACTTAATTATCGTATTATGTATAAGCACGTTACGGAAACACATTAATTTTGGAAAATAATAAAAAAAATATGTGAGAAATCGTATTGGTAAAAAATAATCATCTTTTATACTATAATCTCAAATAAACATACGTAAAAATCTAAAGAAGTGCTCCAATAATAACGTTTATTATCAAAACATGAATTATTTCTGGATTTTTAAGAGGTAATATATAAAATAGCGGATAATATATAAAATATAAAAATGTATATAAAACAATATGATATATTGAGATCCATAAAACAATATAGCTGAGATCAAATTAAATTTTTAATCCTTTCGTGCAGCGGATACAAAGAACTATTAAAGGGTAACGGCTTCTCTGGCGATATCCTATCTCTACTATATGGTAGCACAGTAGTGCCTTTCTCTTATCTAAGCCTAGATCCGAAACAGCCGCTCCCTTTCTCTAGTGCCCTCCAGGCATCGTTTGATCCTACGAGAACTCCCGCCGACACAAGATCCTCAGACGATTTAAAGAACTCGCTCTATCGTATCTTACCCCCTCAGCAGTCTTGAATCTTACGGATTCGGATTTCGATAAATCCCTACGATCCTCTTTGACGGCGGCTTTTCCGTCGAGGACGCTATAGTCTCTCTCTAGTATTTCAAATAGCCTTTTCATGTTATTTCCACCGTGCCGGCGCTAACTTACTAATTTCTAGGCATTCTCATCCCCGGAAATTCCCATGATTCCTACCACGTTCAATTACACAAATACACCGCATTCTTCACGCCACCCTGTTGAAAGGTATTAATACACATTCGCTTTGTATTTTATTGTAGATATTAATTAGAAAGACCCGCGCCGAAATACTTACAAATAACTTCTCATTAACTCGAAAGGACGCGCATAAATAACTCTGTGCCTCCTGCGGAGGCACGAGCATACGTTATGTACACATGCGCCCATTATATCAACTAAAGACACCGCTTTTTTATCGACTACTAGACTAATTATTAAACAAGAATACAAGAACACGAATGTGCACCTGCAAATGAAGGACAGCATTTCAATATCCTTTCGGGAATCTAAACAGTGTATTATGAGTGTATATATTAGTATAACATGTACAGGTGATCAACGTCCAGAGCGACGCGACGCGATACCGGGCTTAATATTACGAGCACGCTCGCGCGCAAATACAATGACTGGGCGCAAAAAGGCCCAGGTGATGCCCAATGTCGAACGGAATGGCGAGCGAACGACGACGGAAGGGTAGTCAGCGAGGGAAGGGTCGGTCTGATCATGGTGATCACGGCGTGTAAGATTGTACCAGTTTTTCTACGGGCTATTGATACCGTGCAGAATGTTCCCTCGGGTCTTCTGCTCTCCCCCCTGTATATGCATGAGTCCGCGAATTTCTTACGCGGTCGCACGCCCGTTCGTAAAACGAATCGCCGGCTACGCGTACAGCTTTATGCGTGTTTTTCGTCGCTTGGACGTCGCGTCGTAAAGGGAAAGAAAATAGAGGGAGAAAAAAATGCAACGTTAAATCAATCTCTATGAATGGAATAATATTCAAGCATATTCACGTGCGATAGAGCTAAACGTAATTGATATTAACGAAAATTTAACGATCGTTTATACAAAATTGCCAAGGTGTATATTTTATATTATCGTTTATTATTGTATCATAGATTCTTTTGGGCGATCCGTCAAGTTGCATGTTCGAGGAGATGTTCGTAGACGTGTGCGCTCTACACATCGTCCACGCTCTGGTCATCATCAGAATTAAATGCCAAGTGAAATGCCAAATGGTTAAGACGTAAGATCTTTATCAGAGGCTATTTAATCGACTGTGATGCACAGCACGAAGGGCCATTTTATTTTGAAACAAAGACGCAGGTGAACACAAGCGCCCGGCGGAAGTAATGTCTCGTGACGGGCGAAGCACAGTAATGAGATACGCGTCAAGACATTTCTTTTTCCCTTTCTACAAATTTGCAGAACGCGATGTTAGCATAGGCCGATGAACAAGCGCATATCGCGTGTATCGCCACGCATGGGCGCGGCGAGTGGGTTCAGAAAAACTGCCGAATACTCTTCCGCGCGTAAAGGAACGTCTGTTATAACCCCTCGTTAGCTCGTTACCGAATGCCACGCAATACACGAAATCTCGCGATCCATCTCGCTGGAACATGGGGTTTCGTGCCGGAGGACGCGATGCGGCCGCTTGTTTCGCCAAGGAATTAAGGTTTTATCCGACGGTAGGAAACACGGCGGGCGGAGGGAATGAATTCTCGCGAGAGCCGGGAGCCAATTATTGGCTTCTCTTGGCGCGGATCTAAAAGCACCTTTTCCCTCTCGCATGGTCGATAGGACCACGATCGTGCACATCCGCGTGAGCTCACTTTCTTTTCCTCCGTTTCCCTATCCTTGTCTCTCACACGAGAGCGACTGAAGAACTGGAACGGGCCACATTCGACACCTTCGCGGCCTGATTAACGCCGCCAGCGTTAATTATGTTTCGAACAGACGGCCTAATTGCCGACAATGGTACGAGCAGAGGTGGGGAAGAAAGGGTCTCGCTCGCACGATCGACACACCGCCGCCACACCACCGCCGCGCCGCGCCGCGCCGTTGTCGTCGTGCCTCTCTAAACGAGATCAGCGGCTATGTTTACGTGCTAAGCAGCCTAATGGAAGCGAACCAGAAACTGGTTACGGAGAGGAGTTTCGGGGAAACGAGGAGCCCGATGTGCAGGAGCGTGGAGCTCGTACGTGACGAAGGGATCCAATGGATTTTCGTAGAAAATGGGATAAAAACCGTTTACGCTTCTTTATCTTTCAGCCGCTCTCTTTTACGTACGTGTATATATTTCTTTAAATTAGATTCAGTAGCAACTCGTACAGCAACATTTAAAGAATCGATCGATGAGAACCGATGAATTTTTCAATCGTTCTCCTTGCAAATTTATTCCATGCGCGACTCCAACCACGAAATATTTTAAATCCGGCTATTTCGAAATGACTCGTGCGGGAGAAGGAGATAAAATTACGCAAAAACCAACTCGGCGTCACACATGTCGAAGTGAACTGCAATGCAAAACAGAGCGCGCAAATACGTCCACGAGGCGCGGAATACATAATGCATGCGCGGCCGCGGCGTGCACTTTCCGCGGCATGTGCGAGGTCGAAAAATCGGTTGCCGGAAGGTTTCTCGTTACCGTCGAGACGCGGTAAAAATTTCCATCGGTGCGAGTAAACATTCGCGCCGGCTCGGCGCAGCCAGGTTCATCGTAAAACCGCGAGACCGTTTAGAAGCGTTTACACCGGGTTTACGACTCTCCTCCGTACCCTGGTACGGTACGGAGAAAGGGGTTGTAACCCAATAAGAACATACACGCGTGCACGCACGACGACGCGGAGGCCCCGCACAAAAGAATTTTTACGGTCTCGCGTTACCGAGCTGGAACCCTCTCTCGCGCGCTCCTCTCTCGCTCGACCCGAAGGAGCCGGAACGAGGCACTTCGTGAACTAGGAACAGGTTCCGAAAGGAAGAGCTCCTAGACTCTTTCTCGCACTAGAAACGCTCCGCTACTTTTTGTCCGGCTCGTTAAGTCGAGCGCGATGAAGATCTAAGGAATACGTAATGTTGAGAACACTGAGCACGGCGGGTCTGTCATGGTTTGTCGGTAATTCTTAGAGAAACAAAACTGGAAATGTTTATTGGGATAAATTTTGATCTCTTCCCTTGATTAAACACTCGAAGGATTCTAAGAATTTTTCTGTTGTCGCGCCAGCAACGAAAAGAAGAAAATAAACAGGTGATTGTGAGGCACTCAGATGGATTAAAACAAGAAGGAGATACGCGCGCGACAAATGTACAACAAGAATTTTATAGACGCGCCTTATTATTTTTACTTTTACGATTCACCTGCTTCTCAGGAAACCTTACCCCAACCAAAGTGTTGTTATTATAGAACAGAATTCGCAAAAAAACAAGCTGTCACTGATCGAAACGATGCAATTGGGCGGCTGCAGAATCAAGAGCTTACGCTCGTGGGATCCATTTACCGATTTTCGTCCTTGTCGATTCGTATCATTGACAGATTTAGGGAAAAGCGGTATCACGCGGGAGCTGCTTTAATTGGCACGATGAAATCCCGCCCTGCCTCTTCTCTCTCTCTCTCTCTTTCTTTCACGCTCCTCTCTAGCGAGAATATATACTGCAAACGCGGTGAATTCATTTCGCGCGCTCTAATGAATTCGAAACGCGCAGTTATCGGTGCGTAAAATTTCGCGCTAAACATTGCTGGACCCTGACGGTAGCTCGGCAATGCGAAAACGCCACGTGGAATACGAGAGGATGGCGATAAACGCTTCGACGATTTTATTCTCCGCACCAGAAGTGTCGACGGAGAAAAAGGTGAATGCTTGTCGCGAGTTTACGACCGCACGATCGTCCTTCGCGTCCGCCCACAAAATTTACAAAATTCGGACGTTAAATAAAATCGCGATAATTTCTCTCCAGAGAAAGACGCACAAATAAACGATTTAATGTTAAATTTTTAGAATGTTGCAGTTTCAGCAATCGTATACAGAATAGTTACCTCGTGTTGAACTTCGTATAAGTTTCATTTACTTTAACGTTCTCGCGCTTTCAAGATTGTAATTGCTTATGGATATAGAAAAATATAAATGCCATATCACGTATTTTACCCTCAATATAATTAAGTTCTTTTCTATTTGCAAATCTCGCGGGATTTCTTAAGAATACGTCTCGTTTGATCGTTTTTTCGCATTGTTTGCAACACGAAAAGAAATAGAAATTTCGTACATTACAAAAAAAATGAAAGGAGCGTAATCAGGGATAATAGTACCTGCCAGGATGGTCATGATTGGCAATAGCAGGGGAGAAGGACAAGGAAACCGTTAAGAGACCTGCTGTTTTCTTTTTGCCTCAAAAGAAAGTTGTACTCGAGAATGAATACGATCATTAGTCTGTAGGGAAACTGCGAGGAGTCATTGATCGAGATCCATTATTCTCGGTATATTTTCGTAGGATCGCAAGGATCGCAGGATACGATATACCTAGACTTTGATGAAGGAGCATGAGGACCCTCGAAAGGTACGCGTTCTCGCTGACAAATTGTCTTCGCTTCGTCACTGGACCCTCGAAACCACGTTTCGGCGCTTCGATACTCAATCTGCCCCGTCTCGCAAGGTGAAAAGCGAAGAGGACAAGCAACGATTCGAGAAGGATGGTTCATTAGTCAACGAGAGATGAGCCTTTGTTAATTTTTGTGCCCGTGACCGGACCGGCAGGTTGATCGATCAGAATCAGAAAATCGATCAGAACTGCTAGCTTGGAAGGAATTTAAAAATTCTTCTTGAACACGTCTCATTTAAATTACGCCCATGACATTTTCTTAACAATAATACAAAGCTATTTAGAATTTATCCTACATTTTTATGTTTTACTAGCATTCAGTTTGTTATGTTTCGTATTGTTTCAGATCGCCTCAAATCAATAGCTCAGCATGACGTCCAACAATTCATGATAGATCTGCCCCGGAATTACGCCGTCAATCCATCCCTCCGATTTTCATCAAGCTGGCCAAACAAAGTCTGTATCAGCTTATAAATCAATGACCAGCAATCGTCAGTGCGGCGAGGCGTCACGCGAATCATGAACGCGATACGATCAACCCTCTTCTAAACAGCAGTCAGATCCAAATTCCGAGCGAGGTAAGTAAGTCTAACGAAGGCTAACCAGGGAACCTCCCGCTAGTGAAACGTGAAACGCACTTTTAACAGTGGTGTATACACACGCGGCGTGCATCTCACACCCGTGCCCTCTCGCGCACCTGTACCTATAGGTATCTGGATCTCGAGACAGCGCAGCGTTCTGCTCGATGGGGGCCACACGAGGTTTAGTGCCCGTAATCTTCCCGTCTCTTCTAGGGCCGTGCCCAACGGACAAGACAAGCGAGAGAGCATCTCGCGCCTGTAATTTTCACACCGTTCGCCAAGTTGGTTTGCAAATGTGCGAATGATAGCTCCGTTCGACTCAACTCAACTCGGCTCGGCCGAAGATGATTGCAGCGCGCGCCCGCCCGTTCTCTTTCTCTCTCTCTCTCTCTCAAACGAGAATGAAGAGAGGGCGGAAGCATGATTCGTCTTTCGTTCAACGAGAAAATGAACGTACGATTTCGGCACCGGCGAAAGGCGCCTTTTGCATATCGGCCCTCTGGATACTTACAAGCCATTGGGATCGACGCGAGTCGGGCCCGGTGCAATTTCGATACCCTTGTTAGCGAAATTCGACGAGCCACCCTTCGGAAATCTCATGACTTCGAGGCCCTCGCAATATGCAGTCGTTCCTAAGTATCATTTTCGGATCTTCATTTGCTTTAATGTTCGCGAATTCGTACCCTCGTTGCAATAATACAACGACATATCGTAAGAGAATCATTCGCTCTCTTTCTCTCTCTCGATCAAATTCTCAGTTTTTCAAACGTAGCGTTTAGTATTTTTTTCTTTGCATCGCTGTATATGTATATTATTCGACAGGGGGAATTTATTCCTCGAATTCTGTGAGCAACGTAGCGTGAAACCGTGATAAAAACGATACCGCGAACATTGTAGCGATGAAAGACGTAGTATATAAGCCTTTAATCAACGATTGGAGTTGCGGTTTTTATCTCGCGACAAGATCAAGAACGCAAATGGCGCGAGACCCGTCCAAACTTATTAATTTTTATATCAACGCAGTTTCATTTTCGAAAATCGCAGCTACTCATTTAGTCGCCGAAATGAGCGCAGTCGTAATAGCCTCGTTAATATATTCATGATGCAAAGTGTTACGTTGTCGGCGCTTCATTTTATCGCGCCTTTTTTCTCAAAATTATTTAACGCCAATCTTCACAGATAAGTTTGGTGAAATTTTAACAGTGAACGGAGTGAAAATTTGATGTCGTAAAAAACGAACAACTCGATATGCAAAGTGGATCGTTCTTGATACACGTGAAATGTTGCTGATTCCGCTTGCCTCTGGGTATTTCATTTACAATTACATTGAGAATGCAATTTTGATACCTCTCGCGGTAATAATCACGCGTTTGCCTTAATGCACGAAATTTGACGATTGCTCCGTAATGCGTGGTTACATCTCGAAATTACACACGGCAACAAGCTTGCACGATATCTCGCCGGCGTTGCGAAAATTGAATTACCACATGCGATGCAAAAATTGAATATTTCCACGCGAATTGACATATACATATTATACATGCATGCAATTTCGATACTCTCGTTAATAAAAGTATTCGAAATACCCAAGGAGGAAATTTCAATGAACGATTGCTACGAGATTGGTCTTTAATTTTTGCATCGGAAAAAAATAAGAGCCTTGCGAACTCTGTTCGCTTCACTGTGCAATGTAAAAACGAATCGCATCCATAAGAAATATTCAAAATTCCACTTTTTGTTCGTCCTTTCATTTTCGAGTATATTATGCGTCAACATTCCGGCCAATTTCTTAAATAGAAACGCTTCACTGTGAGCCATTCGGCAAACTTTACAACGCGGCGATTGTCTGCCAGATGATTTAGTGCGGTGAGCCACGTATGAATTTGCGAGAAACAACGAGGTGTAAAGAGCACCAACCGACGGTCCGACGAATCTTGACGATATTCAGGCCCGGACGATATTCAAGCGACTTTAAATGCAGGTATACGACCAAGTACGGACATAAACCAAGAAACTGCCTCGCATAACCACGACCTCGACGTAGCTTCGAGGTACTTTCCACAGTACATCATACGATATAATCCCTCTCAGAAATTGTCCGTTATATTTTGGACCGGTAACACTCTCGTCTGTTATACTCTAGTCGAAATGCAAGATTCTCTATCTCCCTCGTGAAAAATATACTCTGTGGCTTACAGTTTAATAATTCGATCGCGAAGATGCACGGAAATCTTCCTTAACTTTTCATCTCCAAAAACAACCGAATTAATGAGATCGAAGATCACTTAAACGCTTTTAACCAATTATTTTCAGGATATACATGTAATAATTTGTCGCTATATTTATTATATATATTGAATAATTTCATTAATATATCTTATTTCTTTAAAATTTCGCTGTTTTTATCAGACGTAGTCTTCCATTTTCTCTGCGGAAGATATAAAAAGCCTTATATAAAAGCCACGGCATCTCCGACACGAGAACGTTGATACAATTTTTAGTCGCGTGGCTTGCATCAGGACGCACGCCATCTCAGGCCCTCTTTATTGTATAATAGAAAGGGCTCCGGAGTCCCCGAGCGTTACTTCCTTTTTTCGAAAGAAACGATTAGGGGTCTGGCATTGTACGAGGCCCTAGTCGCGTGCGATAGTCACGCCACGTTACGTGCGCGTCGAGGTTCATCGATGCAATCATCTAAATCGTTCTAACGACTGCAACCGCCGTATTCCGCGGCGCGTATTCGCCGCGAAATCCCATCGTAGATCGGAGATGACTTCACCGGCTATATTCGTCGGTCCCGACGGTCTAAACGCGCTATTACTATGTTAATAAGCCGATGGCGTGTCTATCTGCCCTATTATACCGCGCTGTAATCCTATGCACGCAGAAATATAAGGGCCATGGAGAGACGATGATTTTCGTAAAATCTCTAGCGATACGATATAATAGCTACGGAGACAAGGGAGACACTTCGTGAATGGTCCAAGGCGTTATTAGACGGCGACCGTTGAAAAGAATGATAATGTGCACGAAATAGCACGGGTCTGCACGTTAATACGGCGGCATTCTCATTTATAGTCCAGCGAGAGTTTGATAATTTTATTTTGCTTTTCCATCGACGCCCATTTGTAAAATCACGCCGAATTCTAAGAATTCTAAGGTAATTTAGTATTTACCGTCTTGCTAGAGAGATTGACAGTCAACAATGACAATTATTATAATGGTAACGACGAATCACGAATAATAAATTAATAAGCCATAGATTATAGGAGTAACTTTTGTATAATTTACATATTTTTGGAATTTCGATATAATTGATAAAATTCTGAAAGTTTCTCAAAGAGTTTTAGAGTGTTACAGAGTTTCAACAACGCTTTTCTCGAATAAAAATTTTGTAATAAGTCACCATAGATGAAAACACATTTGACATTTGACATTTTTTAAAAGTTCCATATATAACGGGAATAGATAAATTAGTTCGGATTGTAAATACAAATTACATTCGTCACAGACACGGTTATATGAAACGCCAATAAAAACATCAAACTAATAAGAAATTCCTAATGGAAGTTCCTAATCGATTTTCTTGCCGACCTGACTCGAAAACGTTAACGCGTTGACTTACGCATGCTTATTGATGATTCATTCGATTAGTTAAGGTAAGAGGCACCTACGAAAAAAAGATTAATCTTCTTATAATTATTCATCTTCAATTCCTACTGACCCTGTTCAATTTTTCATGCGTAATAATAAAATCCTAACAAAAACACTTATATATAATGTTATATATCGAATACTATTAAAATTCTAAACTTTTAAAACCAGCACGAGTAAAAAAAAACAACAGGTGCATTACATAATTTGCCCATATTTTATGACTAAAATGACTTTTACATGGTATAATATGAATATATAAAATATCGAAGATTCTCCTCTTTTTTCACCTCTTTTTTAAATGCAAAAATATCTCAGTACATAATACGTTTATCCCAAATTTTCTACGGTTCGAATGTATACAAAATTATATAAACGTAAGGCGCGTTTATTAATTTAAGACGTGCAAGTTTTTTTAAATGAATCCTCTACGTGGCAGCTTTTTCTCGAGATGCACCAGGTGGTCATATATTAGCGTGGGTATGGCCACAGACACGTTTCTTGAATAAATGAGAGTCGTTCATTAGCGTGGATTAAGATGCTCGCGCCAAAGCAGAAGGCGCGGCACAAAACGGCGACGCGCATTCACGTTATTTTATCGCGCCATTGAAAATGAATTCCACCGCCACGGCCGCGTTCAGCTTGAGAGGGATATCCTTTTACCGTGTCTATCCGGAGAACATTTTTGATTAAATTGATTCTGATAATCTCGCAATCGTCGAAATAGCCTTGATAAATATTCGAACGAGACATGTATACGTTAGGGCGTAACGATATGGCTCGTTTCGAACAAAGTGCAAATTAAATATTATTCACCAACTCTCTATAATATTGCGCGCACAAATTGCCGTGTCAACCTGTTGCGCTAAATTAGTAACATTCCGTGTGGAGGCAGCGTATAAATAACAAATCGCGAGAGCTCGCACCTGCTCTCGTAAACTCTTCACGTTGCCCGCGGCCATTTGGCGACGTCCTACCGACTGAATTACCCACTGCACTGGTCTCCTACATAACGCTGCGTAATATCAGATCAAGATCCTGTTTCCGCCGCTAGCCGAGTCTGCGGCGCGTCACAGCTCCCTCTTATCCCGATTGCCCGATTGCATCCCGAAGCATCCGCGCGACGTTGCAGGCTGTTTGCAATTCCGGGGACCGATGGTGATGGTCCCGGGCACGTAATAAGTCGATAATAACAGTAATGGCAGCGATAAGCGGGTCCCTAAACGCCCCTAAACGAGGGCTAATTGTACGCCTTTTGAGCCGTCTCGATACGGCAGCCTCGAAATTGAACCAACATGCCGCCGATCCGGTTGCCCTCCCCTCGTCGCGACCAACCCAGGATCGACTTTTGCGAGCCGGTGTCATTAATTTGCCCACCTTCCGCTAAATCGCGTCGGGCCCCGCCGCACCTCGATGGAACCGCATGGCACGTCGGGCACTCGATCATACTCCAAACGAGGGCCGCGCGTCGTTTTCGGTGGGCGCGATAATCTGCGCCGTGTAAGTGGCGGGTATCGGCGCTTACCGGCGAAACCGGGCGGCACTCTCGACGGCCTTACAAGAAAATTGAGCAACATTTGTAACGCCACACTTCGTAGCCGGCGACGTGTACTTCTATAACGAGCCGACGAGGAATAAAGAGATCATTTCTCAACGGATTTCTTGGAAGTCTCGCCTTCGTCGAGCATTCCGCTGTTTTTATTTCTCGCGAATATTAATGATCGTTAATTTAAAGATATCTACAAATATTGAGAATAGTAAGAGTTAAAACTTTCTCCGCTTTGTTGTATGGCCTCGAAAATCAATATTCTTGGTATTTTAATCCCAACCCTGATGCTTATATATTTATCATATTTAAACAACAATAGTTTCCATTTTCCTAAATCTTTTTCAGCATTACCGCCGACTTAGGGCATGACTCTTTCTCAATACACGATTTTCTATTTCTAATAGTCACTTTCCCAAGGGATTCACGGATATTCGATAAGAAACAATGAAACTTTAACGAAATATAAACAAAAGGATAAGGAAAGCATAACGAAATAAACGAAGAAAGGAATTGTCATAAATATAATTTGTGAATGTCAGTTTCTTCTTCGAAGACACTTTTTGTTAGTGAACAATAAGGTTCTCTAACAAAAATACAGGGATCACGATGCCATCAAGATATCCATTATTTCGCTAATGGACAGTTATTTGCCTACAAAATCCTTTTAGAAATAGTTAATAGGATTAGTGTTCCGAAAAAATGTTTTATAGAATATTACTATTCTTTTCAGTTGAAAATAAAAAAGGAAAAATCGCATACCTCTCTCTTCCCTCCGTTTTCTTACAAAAATATTGTACGACGGAAAAATAGATAAAAAGATATATAGAAACATAAATATTTTATTTCATTGCCGTAACAAGCAATATTAACTGAAACATTATCACTTTCAACCAAAATGCATTCAGTGCTTATGTAAGCTGTTGATAAAACTATAAGTCTCAATGATGAGAACCACAATCCACCTGTTCATCTCTAGTACATCATCATCAATTTCAGAAAACGGTTGCGGTTATTCAGACCACATTAATCATCGGCAACTAGATCGGGTATTACGTTAAGGAGACGAGGCGCGCGGATTCAATTTCGCAAACATCGGCCAAACCTACCTACCGATTCATTTCTAAGTTCCTATCACACGGCACGCACCTGGTATCATCGATAATCGATAATATAAGAACTTCAATAAGCGAGTACACGTACTAGGCGTTCGCTATCGGCACCTCGAGGATAACTGGACGATCGATATCGCTGCGCGCCGACGAGAATGAATGTTGGGACGGTTTGCAACACATGAAATTACCCTGGTAATGGATTTGTTATAGGCGTTCGGGCTCACGAGGCGCAAGGATGCCGACTATAATCTTAGGTATCTGCGGGATTGATGCGGTTGTTGCGAAGAAACCGGATTAGCTCGACATATAATTTACGACGATCAGCAAACGATAAATTGTGACAGACACCTGGTCTCAAAAATTGTGCTTTCTTATCACTTGTTGCCACTTTCGCAGGCCGCAATTTCGGAATCATTTAGGCAGTCGCGCCGGAAATTTCCTGACAATCTCTCGCACCGCTTTATGATTCATAAATGGTTTTGACGGCTATCCTAACATGAGCAGTAGAAAAAACTGTAGAGCGACATTGCGCAGAGCGATAACCAGTCATGTTCAGAACAATAGCACTCTCGATCGCGATTGAATTAATTTATTTCTTGCTTTAATTGTGTTTAGGCGTGGATATCTATCGTACGGCAAAATCGTCATTCAATCAATATCCTAACGAACGACTAAAATCTTTCGTTCGTAAATCCGATCTTAATGCAAAAAAATTTGCACAGCGGCTGTCCGCTAAAATTTATTTTATCCTGTTGATAACTGCGACCGCAAAGAGGATTTCGATAAGCAAAATGGAATGGACGAAACCGGCAACAGGATTACAAAGTGAAGGAACGGACGGGACAGCTGTTGCAGCTTGCGTGCTGGAATGTGTTCCGCGTCGCGAAGGCATGCAGGTTGGACATTAACGCAATTGGATCTAGGTAATGGTTACTTACCACGATAACTTATACCGTTGTGCGCGCAACCGTCACGGTAACCGTGTCACGTACTTAATCTTTTAATGCCGGTCCGTCATGTTCATCTGGATTGCTAATTTTACTCGGATCCAGAAAGAGAGCGCCTCCTTGCGTCTATAACACTGGCTGCGAGCGGACCTGTTGAATATTCATTTCGTCACTTATTATGCGAGACACACAACGTTTAATATTCTACACAAAATTTCTCATTTAAAGAAGCTATATTGTTCAGAGAATGTTGGATTTTGAAATTGATTTTGAAAGTCTGATCGCCATATAAATGCAGCTTTAAACAATATTTTAATTGGATCTATCTCCGTCCATGTAGAAAAAAAACATGTGAAAATCTTAATATAAATCACCCATTTTGTTCACATCATCAAGGTAACAGCGCGATACCGAATCCGTTGCGAAATACAAAGATGTATCGACGGACCATGTAAAAATAATCTCGTAAATAATAGCCGATGATTAGAAGCCCTGTAGAGCGATAATAATTCAGAAGGTGGTATTTACGTCCTGTTGCTCGTGTTACCTCGTTTCTCGGCGCGTTTAGTCATTCGGTTCCTCGTTAGGCAGCCGATTTCCGAGGAGGCCGCGGCATCGCGCAGGTAAAAATTAATATTTCGGCGAGATGAAACGCGGTTCCTAGCGCGATGTCAAAGCACTAATGCCAGCGGCCGGCTGGCAACGTACGCGATCTCTGTAATTAACGCGCGGCTTAATGGCAACACGGCCGATCCACCTGTAGCGTCGGTCGCTTCCACAGGTCAACCCGCAGCAGAATCGGCCGCGTATTAAGTGGAATGACTCGCACGAGACAGGCCCCCTACCGGTAGTTCAACAATTAATACCTAATTATTTCGGTGATGAGATCCGCGCGTTCCCATCACACACGTGAAACGGATATTCTTGACGCCGTATTCGGTTGTGATCATAGGATTCGGAGCTACGAGCAGTAGAGTTGAAAGAAAGAAGGGGGAGGGTGCGGCAAGGAGAATTATTAAAGGAAACTTCTTGACGTGGTGGAAAGGTTGTACCAATTAACTTTTTATCGCGTAATTCCTCTCCTTACGATTTATATATTTCTTATTACTTTCAAGAGATCAAGATTTTCTCGAGATATAGAAGATTCGTTAATTATAAGATATACAATTATCTTTATTTTTATTAGAAGTGACAAGAGAGAATACTAGCATGCACTATAGTAAAATCGGATCGCAAATATTTACGTTGCACAGAACTTTCAATGCCACAGACAGAGACAGAATGTATTTGAAATGATAAAATCGATTAATGTAAGGTACACGATACCCGTTGCGAAATCTATCTAATTGGTCGAAGGCAATCGTCGGTGACCCACACGTGGCAAGGGGTCTCAGGTCTTTTCGTGAGTAAGCTTTGGTCGGGCGAGCGTAAGACACGCGATACAATGGGCGGGCCCCCCTGGTGGGCCCCGCGAGCGCCGCAAACCTTATCTGTCGAGATCTATGGTACGGAATAGGACCCAGGGGCCTGTTAGAAATATCGCGTCGGCCGATCGCAGATAGGATCGCGATAACGGTCCCCCTCTTTTCACCGCGAAGGGGCCCCGGACGAGGAGTGGACGAGCGACGGACCTGGATTACGGGCAGCTGGTGAGCCTTGGTAGTTTACAATAAACTGTGCTTATAGCAAATTCGTCCGGGAAACGAATATTGACATCCTCCACGCTGACGTCTTCCTCGCCGGAGAGAATCGCGAGGATCCTCTTTGTGGCACGGAAATACTTTCTTCATTCTCCAAGGTTCGAGAATGGAATCTTATTGTGCCACATTATTTCATGGATTAAAGGGATGAATATGCTTGCCACGCGCGACTGTACATTTAAAAAGTACAAACAGCCATGATTCTACGCAGGTAAAAGTTTCTTAAGATCTTACTTTTACTCGTGTAGAATCTAATGTCAAGGTTAGTTAATCTCAACTCCACTTCGTCTTATTCTGTTATTCATTCTTCTAATAAAAAAAAGATCGAGTAGCGTAGCGTAAAAGTTCGCCAATAAGACGTCGTATGCTACTGTCGCGACGTCGAGCCCGTTATCTGATCATTCCGGTCACGTCATTGAAACACCTACGCTTCCACTGTGAGATAAGCATCTGAGATAGCAGCCTATAGAGTCGCGAGATACGGCCTGGAGCCGTAAACGCTCTAGACGCCCGCCTTTCGCTATCTCGTGAATATGTTACGTCTGCGCACAACACATAGGTCACTGGACCTGTCAACGATCGTCCTCGATCGCTGTTTACGTCAATCCGGCCGTTCCGTTTGAATTAGCAACTTATCCCTTTTACCGCAATAAAAAGAATACAAAAGAGAAAAAGTCTATTGTAGATCTTAAATATCATTTTTCCGATACTTTATAGCGTACGAGATTATAAAGAGACTTTTTTTATAGCTCTTTTTGGCGCTTTACAATATCGATAATTTTATACGTGTTATAATTTTATCATATATAATCATATAACTGCGAACGGTATATACAGAAAATTTACGCCAATTGATTGTAGATCGTGATATTACACGCCACTCATTGACAGCTTCGCGATTACTTAAAAAAAATAGAGCTAAAAGGCGATTGTATTCTCGTCGAGGATTTCACGCCTCGATCGGAACATATAATCGCTACGATGATCCTCGGGAACATATTGGATTTCATCGGGAGCGCGGTAACCGTGTACCGATTTCTGGAGTTACTCGGGTGTGTCTGCCCTTTCACGGATAATTTGATCTCGTTGACGATAAAGACGTATAACGTGCGCAAGCCAAGATCTGCGATCAGATATCTCGTGGGATAACGAGCGGGATTGTATACGAAGACTAATTGCTAACGCGCCTCATACGCGCGCGGTCTGCACTTGGATGTGGATTGGGACTCGTGTACTCGGTACCTCAAATGCGGAAGAGACGCAGACAGGGAAGTTGTTTCGCGCTGATCGAGACACAAGGTCGAAATCATTTCTCGACTCCTTTCTATGAACCGATCAACGCGTTTTCCGGCATTCTCAAGTGAAAGGGAAGATCGGGAAAGGCTGCCGCCGCGCCGTAATACGAACGCGTTATGTCATCGATGTCGCAAATCGTATGATTACTTATCAAGGAACATGTGTCAAATTTATTATGGACGTGTAAATTCTTGGAAAATTTTGTACTTAAAAAGACTTTTTATGCTTGTCGAAATTCCATTTGCTTCCAAAAACATGCCCCAAGAAATTCGATCGTTCGATCCTTCGAAGAATCTCCGAAAGAGCTCGGGTTGGATAAACGACTTGAGGCGTGCACTTCCTTGGAAAGGCAATTAAAACTCGAAAACCTTCACGACGCGGCACGTAGGACCAGTCGTAAAAAAATATCCGTCCTGGCATACCGCTGTTGGATAAGCTATTTTATGCGAGGAAATAAAATCGCCGATTTCCAGCAAGTTTCCCTGAGCCAGGAAATTTAAATCTCCTGTAAAACGGGTACGCGTCTTTAGTGCCGACCATAAAAGTTTAGGACGGAAATGAAACCGCGTAAGGGGTAGACATGTCCAAGTTGATCCCAGATGCCTTTTTTCGATACAGACACACGATACGGATTACATATATAATAAAATAAAATGTGTAGAGTGTAACAATCAAATTACGAAGTGAAACAATATATATTTTATAAAAGCTAACATTTCTAAGAAACCCTTAACAGAAAAATCATTATACTTGTAAGAACTATTTTCATTACTGTCGAAATTCGTTAACGTTGACATAGTGACACGAGGGCGCGCATTAAGAGAAAAGGGGGCAAAATATTTTTCTTCCAAATGCATTCGACGACAAGCTGCACAATGATCGCCACAATGGCGAACTTTTAACACGGTAACAACAATGATGTCGTACAAGCATAATCCACGGGGTTTCCGCCGTATCTCGTCTCGATCTCGATCCCGTCGTCGGATCTACAACCCACAGATCATCCCAGATAGACCTGTGATCCTCGCCAGCTGCACCGAAAGTCGAACAACTTGTATTTTACGCCAAAGAAGAGGTTCGCAAACCTCCGCAAAATTCACATCCGTAACGTTTCAAAGTAACGCTCGTCTTTTTTTTCACACTTTTTAAATGATATCGAGGACGCCATCGACTTACAGTATCCCAAAATGGCAAACACAAAATACTTGGGAGTCACGTACGCGCTCGAGGCACATTACGCGAGATTTAAGCTCGTCCACAGCATCGAAGAACCGAACAATGCCTGGCCACTTTAAGAGAGGGCTTCTGAACATACATTTTATTCCAGGAGCGTAACAAGCACGAGAGCTTCGCCGTGGCCATGTTTCACGTTCTCGAATTCGGCATTCCGATCCGCTTGCGAGTTCATGTTAGCGCGAAACAAAAACGACACGAAGGTTCTTCGCGGAATTTGAATCCGGCCAACTACGGTATGAGCGCGGTAGAACGACTTATGGGGGAAGAAAAGGTGAAACAAGGGGTACGATATGCAAACAAACGTTTCAATTATTCAGGTTGAAGTTCGGTGCATGGGTAAAACTTTCTTTGTTATCGCGGGAATATCTGAGGAGAAAACCGTCGAAAAGAGAGAAGTCTTCGAGATTCGCAAACAGATTAAAAAGGCGGCGCTTCGTGGCTCCAGCAAATTGAATGGCTCGTCCGTGAGCATCGGCCGTACCCATCTCTCGTCCGTAGATCAAATATCTCCGGTAAAGTAAAGATCGGAAATCTTCAATGAGCGAGAGCTGGCGCGAGTAACGCGAAAAGTCGATCGGCGTCGAGATGGAGATACGCAGGTGAGTTTCGGACTGCCCCACCTCGGATTCTAACGGGGATCTTCCGTAAGCTGTTTAGTATTCCGCTGCTGATGGCTACCTATCGGTCGCCATCTCGGTAAAATATTGCACTTTCGCTGACGGCTCAATCCGGTCAGAAATTATGGCCGTCTCATGGCCGTCCGAGCAACGCTACGCGTTGTTAGCGTAATTAATGAATGGCGTCTTCGTCACGTTTACGCTGCAAAGTGGACGTTCGCATGCGATACGGCACGTTGAAATATTACTTATACGAGGAATAAGGGCATAAATAACAAGATTGTCGTGTTTCGTCAGATTGTTAGTCTTTGTGGGAGTTTGCTGTACGTAATTACGTGACATTTCTCAAACATCACTTTTTGAACAGGATCACCATTACGCAACGACCACGAATATTGTATAATAACAACCAAAAAAAAAAAAGAACCAACATATCGGGTACAAGAAACGCCAATTTGGCAATAATTAGCAAGATGGAAAGCGCGCGCTATGCGCGTCATAAAATCGAACGGGGTGCGAAAGGCGAGGCAGATTTATAAAGTGGGTTACGCACACGAAAACAAGTCGACACGGAGCCCCGTCGTAAAAATTTACGACGAGGAACAATCTCGGAAGGTGGTTCGTTAAGCGATTACCGCGCGACTTACGAATGCGCCAGGATAAAACCGAACGCGGAACCGCGCTAAGTATCATATTAATTCAGAGTTAAATTCCGATAATCCGAGCAACGGGTTTCGCTGTAGTGTCGCGGTTTCGCCGACTAATGCACGGATTATCAAGTACTCGCCGAAAATTATGAGACAGTCTTAATAATCGCAGAAACCAGCCGTGTCCCGATTGACCCATTTCGATCTCGGCATCCGCCATTAATTTAGCGGAATTATCGGTTCTCTGACAAAGTTTGCTTTCATTTTTTATGCCGTCTTTGCTATATGGCCGCCATATACCAAAAATATTTAATGTATGTGCTCCATAAAAAACGGATGAATATTATTACATTAGCGATTGGAGAGATTACAATGAAAGCTTTTTAATGTATGAAAACCTTTACATTGCTTTTAAATCCTAAGAATATCGCGATTCGCGACGAAGAGCTCGTTATTTTGTCCGAGACGTAAAATTGATCCGTTCGATCCTAAAATCAGCTGGATAAGAATGTTTTCGAAATAACCATTTAAATATGAGACTGAGAGAGAAATATGACAGTGTATTACCCCCATTTTCGAATGCCGATCGTGAGGCTTCCGGCTGCTGGCCGCATCACGGACACCTCGGTTCCTGCAATCGGCACCTTGCGGCGCCGCTTTTAGCGCCTTTAAAAGATCGAATGTATGACATTAGCGGATGGAGAACTGCACTGAAGGAATAAGGGGCCTCGTGGTCCGGTCACCTTGACCGCGAGTAATTTATGCTAATCGGCAGCCGGAAAGTACCGGTGCCCCTATGAATTTGGCACCGATCGGCTGGTCGTCCTGCGCGATGATGATTGTTAGATCTGGTTTCGAACCCTCGACAATAATGGCGGAATAATCACACGTCAGGTGCCGGATGGAACGGCGCACGGTCCTATAGCGCTCGCGCCCCCGTGAACAATAACTTTCCAAATTATATATTCGCACAAATTATAAAACTATACAAAATTATTAAACAATTAAATCATTAACCATAAAAATTTTTAATGATCTATATAAAATAAGAATTCTTAAAACAAAATTATCGTGGGATATTCTGCTGTAGTACAAGATAAAAATTCATATGCAACACAGAGATGTATGCATTTATTACTAAACAGCTATTATCTTATTGAATATGCAATACGCGCTGCATTACTGTAGAAATTACATGGGAATATCGTGCTGTAAAACACCAGCAGACATCGATAATTGGATCTAAGGCCCGATAGAATATTACGATCTGTGGAAATTGATTCTGATAGAGAGTAGCGTAGGCTAGCGGCGCGCGGTCTGAATTTACCCCGAGCAAAGTATGGTAAATGGACCCAAAGTTACTGGGCTTGCTTCGCTGAAAGGGAGCAAAAAACGGAGCACTGTATGAAATTCATAATGGATGGCGGCCCCTTTTAAGCGGGCCCCGTCCGCTATCTTCTCTGCGTAGTACGTAGGTCTGCCGAATATGAAAGTGGAATCTATTACGCGAGTAGCCTCCGAGGGACCCCTCCGCGGGTCCCATTAAGCAAATTTGAAATTACGCTTGCAAATTTCGAAATGCAAATCGTCGGCTGGTGGGGGTCGCGTCTACGCTTTTTGCGACTATAAATTTCCGCTTTAATTGGATCGGATTATTGTAATTCTGGCCCGGGTTATTTATGGGGCCTTTCAGTTTCAGGCCTTAAACTCGCTCCGACTCGCCCGCTATTCTCAATTCTGTCTCTCCGCGCGCGGCACTTAGTACCTCCACCTCTTCCACGGCCGCTCGAAACTAAAGGTTGAATCGGTTATTAAATTATGGCCGAGCTTCGTGTCGGCTTCTGTCGGCAGATGAACAAGGAGCGACCTGCTTATGCACGCCAAAGACGGGCATTGTTGGTGACCAATTTATAAAACATGTCGCAAGAGTACTCGAGTACCACGACTTCATGCGTCTCCACGGTTCACGCTCGATTTTCGATGCTGACAAGTCTATTACACACGCGAAAACTCGAAACGATCGCGATCATTCGATCGCTGTCTAGACTCGGTCCAATCGATACAAACTTTGAAAAAATCCGTTTCATATATACACAATATATTTAATGCACACCGATGACTGCTTAACCCGCTGCAAAAAATGTGCCGCTATAAAAGGCGTACATATGCCGTGCGCGCGAAAGCCGGTGAATAGCCGATGAGTATTCTGCATGACTAAACACCGAACAAAATACGCGGAACCCTTTTACAAGCCATCAATCAATAAGTAACAAAATGTAAGTATCGTCGAGCGTATCTTGGGCCGCGGCTGCTTGCGTATTTTTTTTTTTTCGCCGTCGACTCTGTTATCCGACGCGCCTCGCGGCTTCCCATGCTGACTTGCAGCTACAGATCCGGGGCCCCGACCTTCGCGAAAGGTAAAAAGATAAAGAGAAAAAGCGCGCGCGAGGCGAGAAAATTTTAATGGCGCCTCCGCCAACCGTTTAGACACAATAAACGTCAACAGACCCGGTTGCGCCCTCCTTACACCTTTTTTTCCAGCGAGTCATTTTGATTTCGGTTGCACGCGGCCGGCATCTGCGCGGAGACACAAAGATCTCGCGCGATCCCCTTTTAGCAGGTAGGCATTAAAATGCGCCGAGACTATTAGCGCACGGTGATATTTCAGTTTCGGTTGAATCGCGCTAATGGCGGCTGCCGAAAAAGGGTTACTTTGACGGGATATTAAAATTCATGAAAATTATGCACGACTGAAACTGCTACGTCGGCATGCCATGTGTCGATTTTTATGTTGCGCCCTATAAAAATTAAAATTCATGATGCTGTTCGTTAGAAAGATGCTACACTATATTTTCTACTGCTACGCAGGTATCCCGCTACGTTTCAAAATAGACTAACACTTTGCCGCGTAACGACGGTTTCTTCGAGAAAATGTATTAATGAAAGAAGAGTTATTTTGAAGATAGTCGGAGGACCAGACATCGTAATTTCGCTGTGAAGAAAAAGAGATTTTCAATTTCTTAATAGACAAGGAAATTGGAAAAGATTTTTAGCGCTTGTAATTTATTTATAAATCCGTTCACGATTTAATTAAACAAATAAATTATACGTCAAGAAGTGCTCGAGGTCATTTGACTCGGCTTGACTCGTCTCGCCTCGTGCTACGTTAAAAACGGAAAGTAGACGGAGCAGCGAGCGATAAGCAGTTACATAAGAATGCGTCCACCGAATGCATTTCCTCGCGTCTACTGCATCGTACTTATTCCGCTGGCGTTTTACACGGGTCGGTGCATCGATTAACCCGCATTACGGAGAGCTCATTGCTAGTCATGCACGCTGCATCGACAAGTCACGAACACAATGTGTAACGCGCCAGCCCGAGGAAGAGAAAGACTTTAGCATATCTACCGGATATCACGCACAATCAATTCTCACAATTACACTTCATACATTTGCAGTACATTTGCAGTTTCGATAACCTTTTTTATGCAATGTCCCAAAATTTCAATAATGTGACATTATACGGTTGTTTGGCACAATTTTCGAGAAATCTTGAATTATTAGTGATACCATTACATTTTCAATCTGCTAATTCCAAGAATCAATCGTCTGGTATCTTAAATCTAAGCTCGTCAAAAGAATCGAAAAATTATAGCCTGGAAATCCCCAGGATTCGAAAGCGTCTCGACGCAACGGGTAGACAGTATTAATGTTGTTTGTGCCCGATCGGCTCGTTGCACGATGCATGCGATCGTAGACACGTGTGTCCACCTGTTATGACTCAGCTGATCTTAGGTACCTCCTCAAGCCAAGTACACGGCATTCTCGATGGAGCTCGTAGGTGATCGTGGGATATTCAGGTCAATAGCCTCGCCGTGATCTGATCGTGGCGCGAAGTGTGTCGGGCACGTCAATACGCGGGCGAAGGATCACAGATTTATCGCTCGCATCGATCATCGCCGGACAGCATCGCGTATCGCCCATTACGAGACGAATAAAAACCGTGTTAGATGTGCAAATCAAGTTTCTCGCGTATGCTGTTTTTATTCAGATTCTTGCACGGACTCAGTAAGATCGTAAAACGTATTGCTTTCGCGTATCGCTAGAGAAACAAATTGTATCCAACTAGATCGAATTTTCAGATCAGCCATGCAGATTTCATCGTGCCGTCATTAACATGTACAAAACGTTTCATATTTCTTTTTTTCTTCAGGAAGTAATTCATACGTCCAGTTACTGTTTTAAAGAGTATCTTCTCTGCGAAAGGTTAAGAGCACGATTCGCATACGATTTCGAAAAGTAGGACTCACCGCGATCCTGCTCGTTCTCCTTTTTTTGTCTTGTGAGATAAAACAGTTCCCCCAGGACACTATATACGAATCCGACAAAGGACCGGCCCGAAAATGTTGAAACCTTAATTTATATGCGATTTCGCGGTCGTCCACATTCTCACAAGACTCCGGGGACCTTCTATAGCACGGCGTACAGGGAATTGATTTCGATGCAGCTATTTCGCGACTATCTCTAGAAGACCGGACCGCCTTTCTTTCGAAATGCTGCCGTTGTACATCGTCTCCGATGCTAATAGAAAACGATTTCTGGATTATTTCTCTACGTCGCGATGGGAGGAGAAAGAAGAGGTACGATAAAGGGAGATGCGCCAACGGTAGCCACCCGGGTTGAAGGCGAAATACCGGGAAGGCAGATGCCGGCCTCTATGTGTCTCGTATCCAGAATTTACATTCGGTCGGACCTGCTAGCTAGGCCTAATCTAATACCGCAGAGTATTTTATGGCAGTATTTATACCGGGGACAGTAGGGTACTAGTTTATATAACAAGTCACGGCAATACCACATGTATCCTTAGCTGGAGAACCACCAGCGACCCTGACCTGCTAGTCGCGGCGATCTTAAATCACACGACGATCCAGTCTATAATTTTCTCCTTACAACTTGTAGCGGGCTTTTAGAAGCGCTGAAAGTATCGCAATATCGAACGCCATATGTGAGGAGTTAAAATATTAAAAAAACTACTTTCTATTCTCCAGTCATTGTTGATGAAATATTTTAATATATCTCGATAGCGTCAGGAGAAAAATTCCAAAGGAGATCCGGCAGTAATACCGTTTCTTAACGTTTGTTATTTCTTCCAACGATCTCATCATGACTCGTTATACTCGTGACGAGTCACTTTGTCGGCGCACAATTATTAGTTATGAGTGTCTCTCTCTCGCTCTCTCTCTTTCTTTCTCTCTCTCTCTCTCTTTTCAATCCCCTGATGATTATATTTTTCATAGGTCACGTAAGTCAGGTTAAATGAATCGCTAAATCGTCTCAATATTGTGACTTGCCAGAATAAGGTTGGATTTGCATAAGAGCTCGTTAGGTGCCACGGATGGTGACCCGTCTAATGCCGGAATATTGTTATTCAAATAACCGCTATAGGTACGACGACCGTAGGTTTGATAATCCACGATGATATATCGTATATTAATGACAAACTGAATACTATATGCAGATCGGATTATAGATATAGACGGGGCGTTAAATACCTACCCCACCGTACAAAATTAATAGAGGGCCCTATCATGCCTGATCGATCAATCGCATTGATCTATCGCGTATGAAACGCATCGATCGAACGGCACAGATAAAACACTTGAATTCACGAAGAATAGAATCAAGTTCCGTCGAATGACTTCTTTCCATCGCGTAAGAGGATCGGTCAAAATTAAGCCCCACTAAGGTGAGCTTAACTCGCACCCGATGCCATTGTAATTTAATACGTCCTGCTCTGTATTCCATTGTGACATATTGTATCATGACATATCGTATTGCTATTATCTAATCACATTCTTATAACGTTTTCAATAATTAACGAATTATTTAGAATAATAAATATCAAAGAAACGGCGGATTGCGAAAAAGCAATCTCTATCCGATCGCGCTCTAACAAAATCATGAGTATAAAGCCAGATTCAGACAAAGCAATCAAACACCACGTGAACAACTTGGTTCACAATCAGTGGACAACGGTGATCATTCACACTCATTGGAGTAAATTTTTAATTCGTAATTTGTTTACGCTCGCATTTGCTTAATCGGGATCCAGCTTAATCACAATAACAATCAGAGATAAATAAGGAACATTTAAAATTAAAACATAATTATGAATTGTTATAGTAATTTCTTCACAAAATTCTTCCGGAGTTTGCTCCGCCTTAGCCGTTAGATACGAGTAAAAGTAATAATACATGCACACGGTCCGTACCTATAAGTACACAGAAACGAGCCAATATGCGATTCATGGGTACATGTTATATATACGTACGGGCGTCCCATAAAACCACATCATACGCGCGTTTACGAGAGCCGAGCCGAATTTGAGTATGTAAATCGCAACGACGCTTTTACGACGCGCCAGCTACGGGCTCAGGCTTCGAGAATCGAAAGGGTGACACCGTAAAAATCTCCATGTCACGGCACACGTGTCGCAAGAGGGGTGTTTCCTTCGCCCCCCCCCCCTTCTCTCGTGGCAAGAGAGCTCCTCTCAGCATCCGTTTTTCAGTCGCTGATATGTTGCCTCACCTGCCGGCAACTTTTTTTTTACCGAGACTTTGCCGTTCAAACGATCGGCGGATTCGTTTAATTGGACACCTAATGCTTGAATTAGGGGCGCCTGTTTTTGCAGCGTGCATATTTTACGAATCGCTTTTTACGAGCGGTCACGCCCACCGAGCTACGCACATATCTGTTGACACGATACTTTCCCGGTTTGTTTTTCAATACGATATCGATCTTTGTGAGGCTATTCTCGACATATTTCTAAACGCAGCATATAGTTTTGTTATTACAGAATGTGGAATAAACTCGTAAATGTTTTATCTATACTCTTCATCATAAGCGTTCGCGTGTCGTTTTAGATCTTCACCTAAAGATTTGTAACTATATTTAATTTCAAAAATAAAAATTTAATTATTACCTAATGCAGATATATAATAATGCATCAATTTGTTATGTATACTAATTTGAAGACTCCTATGAGGTCTTTAAATCGGTTTTGGTAGAATGGCAATTTACGGACAGGTGTGTCAGACGGTTAGCTGCATTACAGGTGCACTTTCGAATTTAACTAATCACGTTTCCTTGAAACACGCTCTAAAAATTCCTTCACACACGATAATAATCGTTACGTAATCTTTTGTTAAACGTCCTCTTTTTCCTGATTCCCAAATGTATGGAAACTTGTGTAACGAATACCTCAACGAAACTTCCTATTAAAGAGCATAATTATTGGAATTATCGATAGTGGCCCTCCTCGTAGAATGATCCCAGATTTTCACGGAACAACCGTGAGTTTAACGATAATTTTAGGTTTGTAGGGACAAGGCGCCCACGAAGGGATTCCTATTAGCGCCGCTAATGAGGCATCGATCCGCACTCATTTTCATAATACCATGTAAAAGTTTATATTACAAATAGGTGTTCCGGGAATTCTCGAAAATCATGTGTGGCACGCATCGCGTTTATCCCGAGTCGCTGCCTCGATCATCGACGATCGTTTCCACCTCCGCTCCGATAAAACTACGAGCTTTCGTTTATCTGGTCCAGTTTGTTGCCTCGCGACGCGATACTGCCACGAAAACGATATTCTAGGCCGCACAAATCGCGTAATTTACTGTTCCGACAGTGAAATTACGGCGCAGTTTACATATAAGTTTCAAGATAAAAAGATATATTCGGTATTATGTAAGTTTGGTCCTGCGATACCGAAATCGATACATTACATATTTTATAAATAACGATTTTTGCTATAATTAAAGCAATTGAAATTATCATAATTTCAACAAAAGCTTATTTTATGTTAATTCTTAACAAATGTGTTATTCATTTTTTTGTTAATCGAGGTAGCGATTGCATTCCAAACGCATTTAATAAGGAGTCGTTCATTGAACATCAAAGACTAGTCACAGTTCTTCGATTTTAACAACGCAATAAATCTTGAATATAATACAAATGTCAAGTTGATCGCTATAATACACCTTTGGACATTGATTTATACAGCTGTAATTATGATACTTAAAGCAAAAGTATCAATTAACTTGCTGCGCCTACACAGTGCATCCCTCGTGTTACTGTCGGCTTATAATCATGCCGCTCATTCAAAGATTTCGGATAACACCGTAGCTGGGGAGTTCTCGAAAATACCGTAAAACGTATTACACTGTTTGGGACACTAGTCTGAAAGTCGAATGGGAGGTGCACAAACTGCGTAATTGCACGAGATTACAGGTCAGAAGGACCTCCTTCGTGGAGTCACGACGTTTTCTCTGTCAGTTAAAATACCTTTCCCTTCCGTGCACCATAATTACCGCAAGGTGCAAACTTGGAAAATCTTCCTCCATTTTTCAGTAATTCCAGGTTGCATAACAGTACCATCCATTAAAGAAACAGCTTTTTCTTTCTAGTCATTTCATTTAATTTACACCGATAAAAACAATACAATCATATCCTGCGACTAAACGATTTAGACTGTTTCATGAAATTGTAAAAATTAAGATAGAAAATATGTGATAAATATAGAGTGGTATAATAAATTTGTAAGAAAAAAATTGTAGAAGTTGCTGTATCTTTGAATATTTCTTTGTCAAGGGAAATCATTAAAGTGACGAGAGATTATAGAAACACGTCGATTCAACGATGAATATCTTCAGGGTTCGAAGCGTTGTCCGGCATATTGATATGGTCCTCTCTTTTCTAAACTCCAAAGACGAGGCGTACCTGTGCATCCGCTGATCATCAATGATATTTTTGGCGCCTATAGGCGACTGCATCGCTAATGAATGATTGCAACAAAAAAAGCTCCTCATAGAGGAAGCAACAATCAAGGAATAATGAAAGAGTGGTGCAGGATTCTTCTAATGATATTCCAATCTCATACCGACATGATGCTCGACTATATGCTTATTTCATTCATAAATCGTTTGTAATAAGAATAGCGCAAGTTTTTAATGGATATCTAATTTTATTTGATTTTTCGAGGAATAAGTGTAATTAGACATATGACTAAAATTGATTTTATTCGCTAATTTTCGTAGAAAATTTGGGCTTCATTTAAGGTTGCTTCATTAGTTTTTAATTCGTCCGAAAGAAATTATCTCTGTGAAAGAGAGAGACCTCCGGGAATGATCAGTTCCGAAAAATGGCACGAGATCGTCACGTGATGACTATAATTTCAAATTAGTCCCTGGCAATTACTCGTTTTAATGCGACATGATTATATTTTGAATAGGCCAAATCAGATTCCCTGACGAGCTACGAAAACGCTAGTAAGGAAAAGAGGTTACTATCGTCGGAGAATTTCGAGCAGACAGCTGCCATTTACGATGGCGTCTCTAGGACGACTTTCGGAAACGTCCGCAACGACCGTCGGAGAAGCCCTCGGGACCGTTCTAGGGACTTCTTTTCCCACCCTGTAATTTCCGCGTTCCGTGTAAGGGGATATTTTCGGAAATTGCATATTTTGGATAACCATCCTGCAGGCGTCGCCTCGTGGTATAGGAATTACTCCCGATGGCTTTTTAAACCGTTAAATTAACGAAACCTCGGCGCCCCTTTTGCCATCCGAGACCCTCGTTTTCACCAAAGGACAAGAAGTTTCTGACGTGGGTGAAACGTGTGTGCACACTGCGATAATACATCGGGGTGCAAAATCCAATTTAAAAAGCTGTCGAGGATAGATTTTGCTGCAAAGGTTTATGGCCTCTTTAATCTTTCATTTTACACTAACATCTTTTTAGCAATTTCACATCGTGGAAATTACTGAAATTCTCAGGATTCAGTTAAAATTGCGATAAATAATTTACAATTTATTAATTATAGACGCAAACATGAAAAGATATCGATTTGTTCGACTTTTTAATTGCTATACGCAATCCTATAAAACATTACAGAACAGATTCCTTTTAAAGCGAGAGATGCCTCTTTAAAAACATCGCGAAGAACTTTTATGAATAACATAAGCCGGCGCGTAAAGTTTTGCACGAAATTCGGCCACATGATTAATGTGTTTCGTGTAGGAAATGACCTGCTTTCTTGCCTCCTCCGCCCATCGTCCTACGTCCTACGAGTCGAAACTGCAGGTCGCTGCAAATGCTGCAAAGAAACGCTCTTTGTGATGACCATAACATCTGCGCGTAAAATCGTTTCATTAATCGAATATCCGATTTCTATCAGCGTATCTGTTGAACTTTGCGATATACATATATCCAAAATTGAAATCGTACATATACAGATTATATTTATGCAAAAATTTCACATTCGATGCAAAATTACCGGAAATAGTTAGACATAGTCAAAACTTCTTAATGAATTTGTACATGCTTAGATGTACGAGACATATAGACACGTTTCACCATTAATATTCTTTCGACAGTTTACCTTTTTGACATTCACGGCATTTCTTTCCTGCGCTATCGCGCTCAACGAAGACCTATGTCACATCGCATTAAAACAACGTGTCCGAAACTATTGAACCTGTCCGGAATCTCATGTTTCCATTGTTTGATCCGTTCTCAACAGAATCTCTGGAATTTATCGCTGACAACCATCCGACAGTGGTTGCCTCCTTGCAGTTCTATCCAAAAATATTATATTACACTGATTATATAGCCTTTGACGCGTACCGATCCGCAGTCGCCAAATTTTCATGGCAAAATATCTACCTCGAATTTGATACCTAACAATGTTATCCTTAGAAAAGTTCCTTATTATTTAAAACAAATATTAATCAAGTTTTTTTTACAAAAATATCATTTACATTTAAATGTATTTAAAAACAATATTCTTAAAAATTGCTTAAAATAAATTCAGAATTTTCGCGGTTGAACGTTTTTTCAAAATTTATTACCGGATTGGGATACTTCACCGATTTAATGAAATAAATAACACGTTGCGTGAAATGTTTCGTCACGAGATTTACGAAGCGACGTAACGCAATTTACTGTCACAAACGCGATGTATTACGCGCCTTTACGAGTCGCGCTGGCGCCTCCCCGAGTTCCGGGTCCCGGACGACACCGATTTTCGATTGGAGTCACGAGGGCGAGGCTTTCCTGTTTCCGTGATTCACGGCCGTGATGTGTGACGGTCGTTTCCTGGCGCCTGCGGGGTATCCCGCACGCCAGGACGTCCAGGAGTCATATAGGAGATACTGTCGCGACATGTGTCGTCGTTATGATCGTATGACGACATTCGTATTCAGACGGACTCATATCGCCCGTTCATTAATAAATTGTTTATCGCATGCTCAACCGGCGCGACGTCAATGAAATAACCGATGTTTCAGGAAGTCGTGTCTTAACGGCTACCGTGTGTACCTGATGCGATTCGTAATTGACTCTAACGAAGGTAAACCATTGTATCTTGTCCATTATGGTTGTCGGATATTACAAGAGAAATAAATTTTTCGTGACAAAAGAAATTGCTGCAACTTGAAAAGATGACGGCAAAAAGGAATGACTTTGTTTCAACTTTTAACGGCGCAGGATAAAATAAATGTTTGTGTCTGTATGTGTATATGCATCGCGTATTCGCAGCATCACAGTTTTCGAAATAGGGCGCGGCCGCGTTTTATCCAGCGATTTATCCGCGGTAAAGAGTGAGAGGCGGAAGGTGCAGCGGAGAAAGGCGTAAAAAGGGTCTGTCGGGATGGCATGGGGCGGAAAGGAGCGCCCGCGGGTGCGGGTGTCATTGTTGATATACAACGCGGTAAGTGCGCGATAAGTAGACCCCATAAATTCAGTCAATCAGACGAGCCGCCTCGCGCCGCGGCGCGGCGGCCCTTTCCCTTCACGCACGTGGCAGCGGCGTTACTTGTGTGCAAGCGGCGCGATGCACAGGTCGGTCAACATTACGTGCACGTCGTGTGCACATCGTGACCACGCACGCACGCACGCATGCACTCCCACGCGAAAACCTGAATCCAACGTCAGGACTGTTTATCCGCGAACGTCGAATGCATTCCGGCCGTTTCAGAATTTTGCCATGCAGAAAAATCTCTCGGTAAATGTACAGAAACGTTATGCGATCGCGTATAAAAAACGCGGCGCGGGTGGTCGATGAAATTTACGGTATTATAGAAATCGAGAAAGAAATTCGAACGGTGGATTTCTGTCTGGCTCCGAATTGGAGCAAGAATGAATAAACGTCGGAAAAAACTTCAGTATGTCGAATATTTGAATACTTAACGTACTGAAAGCAAATTTATAATGGAAACGTGTGCGCGATATCCACGTAATGTACGTTCGAAACTCGATACGCAATATCAATTATATTGTAGAAAGTACACCAACGTAATGTCGCAATTTATGTGATAAATGTACCTCGCGAGATTTGGTACTCGAAATAAGTGCTACATTCGTGCTCGTGAGTGCGCTCGACCGATTACTCAACAACGTAATCCTGTCAGCACATTAGTAATTCTTAACTTACGTGACCTCACCGCGGTATCTCCTCTCATTAATTGCAATTAAGTAAATCCCGACGCGCCCCGCTACGCTGCGCTGAGCCATTATATCGAGTTCCTCGCGGCGATGCACTTTCCCCGTTGCATTTTTAGTCAGTGCGCGAGCATCGCACATTGATAATAAAATGTACGTAATATTATATTCGAGTCTTAATTGCAAATGAATAAAAAAACAATTCACAGATAAGTTGTGAAGATTATAACATTACAAAGTAATAATAAAAATTTTTGTAGCATAATATGGTTGCAATTAAAGCACACGTCTAATAAATATATGGAAATATAAAAATAGAGATATAAATTGGAATATTTTAAGCTTGCTATAAATTTGTGATATATACATATAAATTATTGTCCTAAACGTTTATTATACGAATTTTATAATCGTGTATCTCATAATTTTTATTAATCAGGATCATAAATCGTCGAAAACGACGAAGACTGCCAAGGTGCCGAGAAATTTGCATTTCCCGTCCGGAATTCGTTTGTACATCGCCAGGTGCACGAAAGTTCGTGTTTTGTTAAGATTTGTGTTTGTACTTCCTGTGATGCATCGTGCCGGATTATTCACCGCGGTTAGCCTAAGCTGTATCGAAAACATCTATCCGCGATAATGTTCGGAGAGATGACGTTTCTTTGCGGTCTTGAAAAAATATTTACAACCATCTCTGTCGTGACCACAAAGAGGAGCCCGACGAACACGTTTACTCGCACGCGCAGGTCCCGGAAGTTTTTCTTCAATAAATAAAAATCAATATATCGAAGCGGTCCGGCGAATCGATTTAATAAACGAAATAAACGGGACGGTTGCGGATCACGAAAAGCTTCGTACATGCTAATTACACGCTCGAGGGCTCAAAAAAACGCTCGTTCGCGCCTATATACGTGCTCCGTCAATGACAGTGAAAAAGGGGTGCTTAACTGCAAGTTAAAACGCACTCGATCAGGATTTAAACATTCGATGCTTTGCGAAGCGAAGCCTCGGAGCATCCCGAAAATAAATGCTGCACACGTCCGTTACGGTTTAAGATAATAAAATGCATGTAACTGTGCAAAATAAGTTTGATTAAACTACATGAACCTCCACACAAGCGGCCGATAACTCAATAATAACTTTTACGACAGTGATCTTTAATCCTTCTTTATTATAACATAATATATATACCGTTGATCTGCGAGACTTTTCTCGTTGCATTATACTAACATGAATAGTCTCGCAGAGAGATAAACTATAATATATATATTATATTATAATAAAACGTTGAGTCAATAATATATGATCCTGTGTTTCAGATGGTATCTACTTAAAAATAGTGGATCAAATTTTGTACGACGCTTTCGGATTTACCGTTAACGAGAGCCGCGATTTTTACACGGCTATATCGGCCCCTCGCATGTGGTATCGCGTGTCCTGATGGTCCTTCGCCGCGTATGTCGAAGTTGCGTGCAACGCGCGGTAATCTACGGGCCATTAGCCACAATCCCATATACATACGAGCGGCACACGCGATACGCATTCTCGATATCGAGTATCCATGGGGGAGAACCGGAGCGACCGGGACATACGAGACACTTCCTCGTACAACGATGAGCCGCTTCTTTTCATCGTTGCCTCCTTCGTGCATCTCGACGTCATCGCGCGTCATGCGGCGCGGGTCCTTCTCTCTTTTTTCACAGGACCGTCACGGGGGGTAAAGGAGATGCAGTCAGTATGCTGCGTATAACAGCTGTGACACTCACGTCAATGTGATCCACGTGCAAGTGCAGCGAACAAAAACGAGATCGCCAAGAGGATCGCCCTTTTAAGGCGAGAAAGCAACGCTGTGATTAAGTCGTTGCGCGTTCCTGCATCGCGAGTAGGTTCTTTATTTTTTGTAAGAATTATTCGACTTCTTTAATGACAACATAAAATTGTATTATCACGTAATATTTCAATATTATCATCGTTATTACCGAATTATGCATATTAGTAACAAGATCTAATTCTCTTATTACATAGAAATAGTTTTTTCCTTTTATCTTCTTCCTCTCTTCTGTATCTTCTGTATCCTCCAAGCGCAAAATAACCGGGGAAGGGCGTCTCTTCAAAATTTCCAGACTTCTCTTTTGTTCAGCTTGTTAGCAACGGTCTAGTATAGACGTCCGTGCTTATATCAGCGCTGATATTTCGCGCCTTATCCGGCAGCGAGATTCCGACACCACCCTCGGTTGTCCCTCTCGGCGAAAATACATAAATTAACGCACTTACGTGGCGCCCGCGGGCCCCCGTTGTTGCCCCGCTACACCTGCGTTTCGGGGCGCTGAGCGCTGACAATTACCCGGCAATCGATGTATCGCCCCGGGGTGGAAGCTCAGCGCCGAAAACAGCCACGAAAACGAGAGACGGCGAGTCGATGTGAGGGGGAAAGGGAGGGCACCGACGTATATATGGCAAATTGCAGGTAATTGCCGGCCATTTGTTTGCAAGAGCATACAGTGTTCTCCAGGCTGCTCCGACCTCCGCCAATCCTCATCGCGAGCATCCACAGGAAGCGGCAAGAGGGGGCATTCGCTCTCTCCCTTCGCTCTCTCCCCCAAAATTGCGTGCTTCCTCGCGTACGGTTGTTCAGATAGCAGCGAGGAAATCACATTAGGTACCCGCATTGCGACAATATAATCCTCCGACGAACGGTACTTTGATTCAGAATAAGAACGAGTAAAGTCTATTTACATCTATTGATACTTAAATTGATTGATATTTGAATACTCGGATACTGAGATATTCAGATCGAACAATTTTATACTTTTGTAATTATTTTAACTGAAAACTATCGCGTATATTGCTGCCTCAAAAAATGTTTCTGCGCCCATGCAGCTCACCCCCTACCACTCTTTTCGGCATCATCCCCTCGTCTAGTCTGCTCTCCATACGCCCACGAAATTATACAGCACGTCATTCTCCCGCATGCTCTAAAACTTCGAAGGCGAAAGTCGTGAATATATCCGCCGCGCTCTCGGCGGCTCCGGGAACTCTTTACAACGGAAGAGCCGGCTCTCGCGTACGCGCACGAGCGATCGGGGAATTACTCGCGATTAGCCCCGCGGATACTGCACCGAATATACCAAGGCATCGCCAGGGTTTTTAAGGGGGACGGTTTCGAGACGGAGAAAGTAGCATGGAGAAAAATTTTCGTCCAACCGTAAATTGCGTTTGTGGACTTGCATCATGATTAAAATAATTGCACGAATGTATATGTACGAGTACAAATACAGAGCTTGGCCGATATACACGATAAAAATCATTGTAACTTTTTACGAAAGGCCCGCCCGTCGCAGGTTTAAATTGCATAGGTTTCGTACCTGCGGCAGTGAACATTTAAATCTCGCATAATTATTAGTTGTCAGAATGCAAAAATGTGCGGGAATCCAGTTGTTTTTATAACACAAAAGTATGAATCTCTTTGGAATTTCTCAACCTTTGTCGAGATTGACGAGGGCCTGAGTGCCTCGTCGAGACCTTTTTACATCTCGTAGCGGTGTCTTTTATCGGCAATATAGAGATGTAAATGTATTCGATAAGAATGGAAGAAATCGAAACAGAATTGCATATCGAAGATCACGGCCGTGGTAAAGTTTTCAGTTCTTATCCGAAGCAAAGCGACAGAAACGAATCGGCCGTGACTTTATTATCGTCGCGTGGGTGAAGCTGGCCGTTCCGATGACCATCGTGGTGCACGCGGACGTTACAACTGTGGTAATAAATATAAAAGAGTGTTAAAAAATCATAATGAGTTGTAAAACTTCGATTTAGGTATTTACCGAAGAAATGATATATCGAAAGAAAAATTTATATTCAATATAAAAAGAAGTAATAAAAACATTTCCAAAAATAGAGAACATTATCGAAATGATGCATTTCTTACGTATTTACGATATGTTAACAATATTATATAACAGATGTTAATCTCACGTGGAATATATTGAAAGGATAAGTCCGTGGCTTATTAAATGTCATTTCAGCCGACTTACGAAGAACGTAATCTGGCACCGCGCATTTATTCTTGCGAAATATCGTCGGATATAAAAGCGGAGTGAGATTGGACGATAATACCTCCGACGAGAAACAAAGTATAAAACTTACGGCGCGCTTTTGGTTCTGTAAATTCGCGACAGTGTGTACGCGCGCGCACGCACGCACGCACGCAAAACGAAACCCTTCCCTGGGCCTGGCAGCCAGGACGATTTACAAAGCTGGACGCGTGTCTTTTCGGCGTGGAAGAAGCCGACCGACCCGCGTGTGGATTTGGTCGCAGCCCATTGAGCCGACTGGAACGCCGGTGCCCACGCAACGGGCATCCATCAAGGGCCCAAACGGCAAAGGACTTTGTCGAGTAATGGCGACTCTACAAAAAGTCCGAAGGCGTGGACGAGATGGAAGAACGGGGACGTGAAGAGGGAGTTGAGGGGGAGAGAGATGAACGGGCCCTGAGACCATTCTTAAGGGCCTCATAAAACCAGCAAAGTGCCACGCCGCCACCCACGTGCCTTCTTGGAGAAGCGAGAAAATACGTCCGAGGTGCAGCGAGACGAGGCAGCTGGTATATATCGAACGCACCACTTTTTTCGCCTCTTTAATTTCACCACACCGAGTGGGATTTTTGCACGCGCATCTCACCACGCTCGGTGACGGATTTCTTGATTATTCCGAAATAATAATCTCAAATTGCACGATTATACGTAACTAACAATGCAGACAAACTGTATTTTTTTGCAGCGCAGCATTGATTATAATGCCTGTCATATGAAGAAATAAAAGCAATTTGCTAATTTCATTATCTAAATCATTAAAATTATAAAGATAATTATCAAGGCAACAAATACGATGCATTTGCATATCGAAAGAATTTTTACTCCGTATATATGATAGTATTTAAAAATAAAAATCTATTTTTCCACGTTTTTGTGGGCCGTCTCAAGAAGTACATTCTATAGCGAGTTCGTCTGAAGAGCCACCTCTCCTCAACCGAGTGATCCTCGAGGATTCTGCAAAAGAGCACCGAGGCGAGTCAAATCTTAGCAAAATGATGAATGAATTGAGCCCCTACAAAGTCAGCGAGACCTTTAGGTTTTACTCATTGGTGTTGCACTGTTGAATTCCATTCGCAGTCCATTCATGATATTCCTAGGAACCTTGAATGAACTTGGTGCTCCTTGCAGCCTCAAGAGTTAAGTGCGAGCAAAGAAAGAAGAACATCGAAGCAGGACGATTGGATACGCGCAGATGGCTAGTTTCTTTAAACATTTGCTGTACTTAACAAAGGAATGTTAATAAAACATGCGAGTTGAATAAAACGACTGAGAATAAGAACATTTTTCGTTCGTTCTTTAAAGACTGCAATGGTAGAATCTTTTCAAGATAAAACATACACAAAATATTTGTTTTATTTAGTAAAAAGATAAATGAATTTTTGTACCTAAATTACTGTTATAATTTTTAACTAAATGAGCCATTTAATTACATTTATATGTATCGGTAATAGTGTTAAAAATACTATAGTTATTTATTATTATTATCGTATATGCATTAAGAATAAAAAGGAATATTCGGAGTCCCTTTTGGGCAGTTTTCTGCTTCGCACGTCTTGGTCTTCTCAATTTCCCAATAGTTCTTTCAAAGGATGCCAACGGAAAAAGCAATAACCTACGCTCTTTTTCGAAAAGCCGCAAAATACGCGAAGCTGATGCTTGGTCAATAAATCGAACAATTACTTAGCCAATAATAGATGAGGAAGGCGATTCATTCGAAGTCGCTTCCTCTCGGTCACCAGCCTATTGGTTGCAGTGAGAACGCGTAACAAAGTGCCTGCAGATGGGCCATCTGTCATAAATGAACTTCGAGCATCAATGAACTTGAAAACCGAGGGCACGACTTATTTTGAATGACTTTCATTGAGTCCTTTTAGCATATTCGCGAGAAAGAGGCTCCCAACTTATGTCTATTCCGTATATAATTTTATTAAATATAATTTAATAAAAGATGTTTTATGTTTTCCTTCGTATAAAATTCTTGATTAATATGATTGTTATCTGTTATTTAACATATTTTTATAACATTATCTATTTTCTATACACAAGAATGCAATTTGTGTATAACGTTTCTTATTAAAATTTTTTAATATAGATTGATATGCTTTGAAATAGAGTAGATTTAGTAAAATTCACTTAACAAGTAATGAAATTAGATTTTAGCAATAAATATCGTGTAAATACCTGCAATATATCGATTAGCTTTTACATTAAAAGGTATGCACAGAATGTTGACTTATCTGAATGTACTGAAGAACCACTGTCGTCGAAAGGTGCAAGAGTGAAAAGTGAAAAGGTATAATGTCACCCCGAACGGTGACCAATTGGAAAACGTGACAATAGGAGGGTCCGGAACGCCTTCCAGACTCTAGCCGAAATTCGAGTGCACTCAACTTCGAGTTTTCCGACAATACGCCGGCAATATGTCCCTGCTGAAATTGTCGTTTATTGGCGACACGATAGAATGGGAGAGCGATCACGCGATGTAAACGTTTGGAAAATGATTTTTATGCGGCTTTGATCTTCCGATTCTCACCGGTCTTTTTCACATGTAGTCTTCGTTGTAAATATATATGCAACGAGTCTTTGGCATAATCAATTTAACATCTGATCTTCGTAAACGGAATCGACACAATCGCACGCACATCCATTCACTCGCATAATAGATGATAGCCTTTGTCTACGCCGACTCCCATGGAAAACAAACGCTGCGGCTATAAGGAGGTGAAAAAAAAGTCTTTTTCCTTGTAAGATGTTCCCCTAGCCGAGATGTTTGGCATATTTGTCACATTCGAGTAATTCCACGGTTGTGTGTGCACCTGCCGCGGCATGAGAAAAGCAAGAGGACACCGTAAGGATTCATGGTTAGCACAGAGGATAGGTAGCTCGGCGCGCGCTTGTTCTTGTTTGTTTGTTTCGGGTCCATATCTCTGGGCCTAATCGACTGTGGACCAAAAAACTCGCCGAATCTCATTGGAATTTTTGGGGCAGAAGTGAATCTAGATAAAAATCGGTCCCCGGCTCGTGCACGTAGAAACAGTTTGAGTGAGGATTGATGTTGACAGACGGACGCCTCGATACAATCGTGAGAAACACTTTTAAACTTTCGACAGCCATCGATTACGATAAGTTCTTTGTATCACGCTTTATACGATAATTTTTAAATCTCACACATATTGTATTTCATATTTTGGTCAAAATGTGCCGATCACTTTGATCGCATTAAGACATCTTCAGGAATTCATCATTATAAAGTGCGAATGAAATGATACAATATCTACAAATAGCTCTCAAGAAAGGAAACTTGAAAGAACTTGAGTGCTCACCGTGCGAGGATCCGGAGTAATCGTTTCTCAAACACTTAGGAATGGTTTTTTGACATGAAATCGCACTACTTGCATCCTCCTTGGCGGAATTCGCCACATCGCCATTTAAGTACGTCGCCCTAACAGCTCCTGACGTGTCCAGAGGTAAAATAATTGCCGCGTGATGAATGTGCGCAGACTGTGCACGAGAATTCCAACTGCCTCTCACACTCCCCGAACTTCATCAGTACATTAAACTTGTTATGGTTTTATTGTCGTAAACACCCTGCGAAATTCCAGCACCAAGATTCGAGTTCTCTTACCAAGATTACGAAATTAAGCTTTAATGTGTTACATAAATTCTTTCGGCGTTTTATCAGATAATACTGTGCTACATACATGTTATATATGATAAATGCAAAATATATAGTCCAAGTAGGAATTCTATACCGAAGAGTTTTATGTGATTATAGTGTTATGTGAAACTTCTATATCGACGATGTGGAATCATTCAGTATTGTAAAACCTAAATCCTTGACAACAAGCGAAGTAAATAATTCGAAATTCTCTGACCGAGATGTCCGTGAAGATATACACCGAGGTCCCACCGCGCTGTGTATTTGGCGAACCAATAAATGCATTTGCAGTCGCATTGTGCGATAACATGCGGCGCATACGTGATGTGGCAGAGCGCAAACGAAAAAACAACATGTGTGATTTAACGCGAGAGAGGAATCGATATCGGGAACGGAGAAAGTTTCGTATACGTATATATAATACGGTACAGCTTGCATTGCATCCAGCAAAAGATCATATTACATGAAACGTGATAAATACATATGTAGCAGTCCCTGAAAATCACGCATTAATTTCGAATTAACTTCAAATATTTGCACGTTCAGTGAAATATTACGTGCAATCAGTAAAGTATAACATATGTAATATACCAGTAAAGCAATCAGTAAAGTATAACATACGTAATATATTAAGAAGAATTTATCAAATTCTGACAAATACGTATAAATAACATACTTGAAATTATTCTCGAGAAATGAGAATATGTTTTTCTGACAGTAAAGAATCTTTTGAGATCTTAGATGCCTTGGACTCTCTTAGCTCTGTTAATTCTCTTAGTTCGGTCTAACGCTTCTCATAATATTTGCTCGTTGCCGAAGATGGATGATGTCGTGGGATTGTTTTAAGACTACGGAAACACTGAGCGTTGAAGCAGAGAAAACCGTGACGCGTCGTGATGAAGAATGATGACAGAGACGGTCGTGCGTGGATTTTCTGCCGCTTTTTTACGTATCTCTCATTCTCATGCAACATCTCACAAAATAATCGTCTCTCGCAAAATATATTCAGGATAAATTTTTAAAAATAAGATGCTATATTATCATTTTGACAACTCTAGAATAATTAGATTGATACGAAAGAATTATAAACGCTTCGTAAAATACTTTTGTGCTTTATATTTCAAAGCACTGTCGACAGATAAGAATACTAACGCGGATCGCCGTTCTATCGGTCTTCTGCAAACAGAAATTCGCCGATCACCGGACACAGAGCGTTTCCGATGCTTTCCGAAAGCGTTGAAGCATACAAAACGAATTCGACAAGACGGCGGGGCTCGATTCGGCTGTTCACGGACGGTGGGTTTTTAATGACTTGTACAAATGAAGTTTCGATAAAAAGGAAGACGGTCGGAGTCGGCTATCGCGGAGCAAACGGCAGCCACTTATCGCGGACATGATGAAGAGAGTGCAGGGTGGGCGCGGCAACCGAAATGCAACATCGTCTCCGTCTAGACTCCATTTCACGGTATAACGCCGCGTTCTGCCTCGGTAAGATAAAAGCCGCCAACTGGCTAACGAGACGGTATTGTTTATTTTCCCATTTAGACCATCGCGCCGTATAACCAGTCTTTATTGATACGGAGCAGATGCAAGTTATAATAACGGCTCTGATGTGGGCACGGCTCGATCATGTACAAATGCATGAAAAGTATTCTAACCAAAATGTATACGATCTCATTAATACCACCAAAGTTAACTATAAATGACATTGCGTATGCATAACAAGAATGTACAGTGCATATAATATAAATATAAAGATGCTCTTCAGTTAAATTGGTTTTTAATATCTAAGGAATGTAAGAAATGTATTTAAAAACATTTCCGCACGTAAATGTGTCTGCACAAGTGAAATTGTAAAACTATTGTTTTGTAAAAGTATCCATATTTTTAACATTATAAGTTAGAAGTTAAGTCGAGTTCTTTGTTAACTTATTCATTACCTTTATCAGAGGACTTTTAAAATTTTATTTCAAACAAATCAAAAGTAAAGTAAAAAGTTTTAGAGAGCCACAAAGGAATAAGGAATAAAGTATTTTGTAAAAAGTACGCGGTAGTCCATTGCGGTGACGTACATTCACGAGAGCTGCGACGTCTTCATAGACTTGAATCGACTCTTCCGACGAATCGTTTCCACGCACGAAAAAGCCAGGATGGTTCCTTCTGCGCGTTAATCCAATACTAGTTTTTGCAGCGGACCAACTTTCAGCGACGTCGACGGTCGTTCATTGTAAATCGATAGGTTCTTTGCGAGCCGCTCGCAGTCGATGGCAAAAACCGAATCTCAACTTCTCCCCTTAGTCGTACCGATCGCCGGACTCCCGAGGCCGCTCATCGAATAAATATTTCCTCTATCTCGACTTCTCCCTTTCAACAATTCCATATCGCGGAATCCGAACGGACAACATCATTCAGGCAGGTGCTCGATCGCGAAATCATTTCGCCAACTTATTCTTCTCTCTCGACTTAACGATTTCGCTGAACGATCTGCCGCATACGACGATATGATAATCGAGATAAAAACTACCGACGATCTCCGTTACGAGATACCGATCTGTGTAATATCAAAGTGACTTTTCTTTTGTGTAAATATTCTTAACCTTTATTTGATTTCCTCTTAATTCCATAAATTCTTCTTCATATATTTTACAAATATATTAGAAAATGATTTAACTGAAGAATATTTTTGTTTGCAATTATATTATATCTATACTGTATAATATCTACAATTAATTCTGTGATATTAACAAGATCATGTATACCTCGGTTAAAAAATTTTGACGTTAGATTTACCTATTACGCTTACTCTCAATCTACTTTATCATAATTGTTTACAGGTAAAGGGTTGGCCTCGTGATGCACCGAAGAAACCGAACGAGAATATAATGCACCCCTTCTCGACGGATGGAGAGAATACAATCCAGAACCGCAAGCGAGCAATTCGTATACAAATGCGATACTTGAGTGGCGACACTTCATAACAGGGCGATTCAGAAACTGGTCCAGGCTCCCCTATTTTGTTTCACCCCGAGTAGCGTGCCCCATGACAAAGGAAGGATGAACGAATCTTTGTTGTCGCTAACAACAAGTGTAACGGACGAGAGGGTGTTCGCGTAGTGGAAAATCATCACCTCATAAGAAACTGCAATGATTCGCTTTTTCTATTAGTATTCGACCATAGAGCAAGATCGAAATATTTTCTATAAGGATACATTACAACTACCACGTAAAATCACTTTTCTTGTTGTTAGCGGACTAATTAATGATAACTTTGATTACTATCGACCATTTATTAAAAAAGTTACTTTCATATTTGCTTCATTACAATACGGATATTAATGAATCATGAGTATCATACCAGATTTTGAATACTCTGTAATCGAGATTGCAAAATTCTAAAAGATACCGGTTATTCGTTACGCGCATACTATCAATAAATAACATTTATAGAGTGGTCATGTTCTCGCCGCTCCCTCCCAGAATCTTCGTATGGTTCCGAGCGAAAAACTACCCCACTCGAAGGACGAGTTTCGTTGCGGCAATTGCCCATCTGATAAATGATTTGCGTATTCAAATAATTTCGAGCCAGCCGGATCTTGGTCCCTCGACATTTTTTTTCTCGCGAAGTATAACGGACGAACTGTCGTCCCCGTGTGCAAAGAACGGACACTCGATTAGAACCGTTGGAAAACGCGCGATTCTTTCTAGACAAATAACGATAACAAGTCGAGTTATTTTAAGTCGCTGACGCAAAATGATAAAGCGAATTGTCGCGTGCAGATCGCAGGTAACCATGGATATTCTCTCGCGGTGCACCACGCCGTGATACCCTCTCGTCCCTTCGCGTTGAAAAATGACGGTGCCAGGCCGGCGTCATTAAACTTCATTTACAATCCACACCTCATTATAATACAGCCGCATGCGCATCACGCTCGCACAAGGTGGGGATACCCGTTGAGATTAGCCGGGAAAGAGCAACTAACGACTGGCGGCGTCGACGACACCGAAAAAAACTGCTTTGCAGCGCCGGCGAAAGGGCCCCGGAGATGCCGCTCGGGCCCGGGCAATCGCTCATGATTTCGCTACTTTTTGCTCATCAATTCAAGCCACGTCGTCCCTTGTGCCCACCTCCTACCCCCGCGCCTCCGACGATAGCAAGAACGTTCGCGGAGTGCCTGGAGTACCACCCTCGATTTAGCATCTTATGCGAGAATCTTACCGTCTTCTCCAAGCAATTTAACACCTTCCCAGACATTTGCCTGCATCAAGATGTTACGGATGAGTTTTTTCTGTAACTTCATAAGTACACCGTGGCTTATTACATACATGATGTACTCGTGTTCCTTCATGTACCCTTTAACTAATTTGAAATGCATTTACTTCTACACAAAGTTTGAACAGATGCAACAACTTGAAAACGAATAGCATCTCGAAATTTTTACCGGGAAGAATTAAACTCCAGACAAAAATAAGCATTACCTCCTTACGAAATTATGTCAACCAAGGTAGAGCTTACCGCTCTTGTCTCGCGATAAAGAACCGACATCGTTATTCGTATACAACACATGCAAGGGACGCGCAACCCTTCTCCGTACTTGAATGGCGGCCAGTTTCACGTTAATCTCCCGGCATTGACGAACACCTGACCGCACAAGCGACACTTTATTGCGTAGGGCAGCGTCGCGAGCACGTTGCATAACGAGGCCCCGAAGGAAACACCGACAACAACCCCTCGGAATCGGCGAACTGTAAACCTCAGGTGGCCGCCGCGATTGTCACGAGGGACATTCACACCCCGAAAGGAGATATTCTTGCCCTATCCTTTCTCACGACATGGCACGGCGATTCACCCTTCTTCATCCCCTGCGATCATCTCGAGTCGCCGCGCCGTCTCGCTCACGTCGCATCGTCTGCTGATTTCGTATTCAGGATGTCCCGTCGACCCTCATTGCGCTGCTGCCGGCCCCCCGTCGACTCGGATAAACCCGTTTAATTGAGATCATCCTTACCCGTCAAAGCGTCGCGTCGATCCTCGTCCCGATTGAACGACAGGAGCAGGAGCGATCAAATATTCAGATAAGAAATACTACTCGGCACACAGACGAAAAAATCGCCGATTGTTTCACGGACTTTTACTCCGACCGGTCGCAAGTAAATTTATACTTTCGCTTCATGAACGATTTAAACATTACCGGACCTTTCCAACGGAAAGGTCTGAGAGTCTGTACATATATGTGTCGCTGGGTTATCCTATGTGTCAGTAGGACAATATGGAAATGAAAATAAAATCGCACACAAACAAAGAAAGAAATTATGTTAGTCCAGTGA